>NC_044324.1:56558709-56864975 GCF_007399415.2 Gopherus evgoodei
GCAGGATATTGGTTTTAATTCTAATTCTGGGATACTCTTATACAAGCAATCCCCAACATTTTTGAGCACAATACAACATATTAACACTGAGAAAAAGTAAACTGCTTTTTGGGTTGTTGCTTTAAGCCATTGTAGCTGCGCATGTCACATGACGAGATCAGTTCAAGATTTGAGCTTTGGATTCAAATCTCTCACAAATTTAGGAATGTTCATATCCTGGGTTTTCAGTCAAGCAAGTCTCTAGTTTCATGCTATCATTTTGATGGCTTTTAATTTAACATAATCAAAATGTTCATAGAATTTTTAAATTCTGATGCAGCTTAGTCTATAATTCACAATGCTGTAGAACGTGAGACTTTTTTCCTTTACCGTTAGTTTTGCATTTACAGTACTTTATATGACTAAGTTTTTAGTACTCACAGGCTTACCATCTGGACCAGGCTGTCCAGGATAACCATGATTCCCAGGTTGTCCAGGGTCTCCCTGTAGAGAAGAAGTTACACATCAGAGCACAAAGAAATATGAAAGAAGTTTACAAATCAGTTGAAAGTAACTTTTATCCAAGCATATTTCTGAGCTTCAGGAATTTAGCCCTTCAAGGAATATTTTTCCACAGAACATTGGCTGTAAGCCCAGATAATTTTTTTGGACGAGTAATTGCTATAATGTAAAGAACGTGATCCTGTAATCCCTCTCTGGGGAAATTCCCACTGACTTCTTATGTAGGGCTTGGAAGATTAGGCCCTAAGGATAGCACATAATATCCCATATTTAGGATGTTATAGAACATGAAAAAGAAAACAGTAGAACTAAAAACAAATTTAAAAAAAAATAACCTCTATAAAATACGTTAGTCAATACCACCCTGAACCAAACTTCATCTGTTTGTAGGTCTCTACCAAAGATTATCCTTATGCCAGATTTTTATTGAGTTTGGCTCTAATTAAAGTGAAACAGCTAAGATGGACACAGTTAAAACCTTTTAATCAACAGCTACTGCCTCAAGGTGCTTATCCTTTGTAACCCCTCTTAGAGCTTAAGCCAATGCATACAGAAGTCAGTGGGAGTCTTTCCAACTATTTCAATGTGGTTTGGATCAGGCCCATAAAAAAGCAAAAGAAAACTGGAGTTTCCCTAAGATAACTAGACCATCTTTATGATCAGAAAGCAAAACTATCAAAAATACTCTTACTCAATAAATAGCTCGCTGTATTTGAATGCTCTCTGTTTCATTTACCAACAAAGGATCTGATCCTGGTCCTTTGTCTCAAACATTAATGGCAAAATTCCCATTGACTTTAAAGGAACAAAGGTTTGGTTCCAAACAGTTTACTACTGTAAGAACTGCAGAGCACATGCAGTTCTGGAATAGTAAACCAGATTGTGTTCAGCCTCACACATTGTCAGCAAAATTACTGGGTAATTCCTGATGACAGAGGAAGAGGAAAATCATAGATTGAGTCTTAAAGCCTAGTTTGAATTGGAAATGTGAGAAGTCATTTAACATGTAAATTGAGCGAGTTTAATATTGAATTCAGTGGCAAAGACTACAGAATCCACAATAATGTCATTTATACAAAGTCACAGAATGTAAGCACACCTTTGAAAAATATTTCAAAACTGAGGTTCTGAAGTTAGTAAACTAAATCTACATTTAGGGACCTAAATAAAAGTGGTCTGACACTGAGAGGTGCTGAGCTAAGGGTAACAGACTCCACTGGGAATTCCAGATCATCAGCTCCTTCGAAAATTACGCCACTTTCATTTAGGGGTGTAATGCAGATTTAAATGACTAACTTGAGGCACGTACCTTTGAAAATTTTGGTCTTAGCAGTTATACCACCAAAAATAAAATTGTTTTTTTTTGTAAAGAGCATTTAATGTTATTAGGTAACATAATAGACAACGAATTGAAAACAAGTGGATTTAGAAACAGCCATATAAAAATTCAGAGGGTTGCAAAAGTGTCTTAAATAACAAGCCACTAATTATTTGGTACTCCTGCATATTCAGATTACAAGTAAAAAATAATAAAATAATGTGATGGTTGTAAAGTCCAGCACTCAAAAGTTAGGACATGCTACAATTAGCACCCTACCAAATTCACGGCCATCTCAAACACATCACGGACCGTGAGAACTGGTCTTTCCCCATGAAATCTGGTCTTATGTGATTTTACCCTATACTATACAGATTTTGAGAGGAGACCAGCATTTCTCAAACTGGGGTTCCTAACCCAAAAGGGAGTTGCAGGGAGGTCACACAGTTATTTTAGGGGGTCATGGTATTGCTCTTATTTCTGTGCTGACTTCAGAGCTGGGCAGCCAGAGAGCAGTGGCTGTTGGCCGGGCACCCAGCTCTAAAGGCAGCGCCCCGCCAGCAGCAGCATAGAAGTAAGGGACAATACCATACCATGCCACCCTTACTTCTGCGCTGCTGCCTTCAGACTTGGGCAGCCGGAGAGTGGCAGCTGCTAACTGAGGGCCCAGGTCTGCAGGCAGTAGCACAGAAGCAAGGGTGGCAATACCATACCATGCCATCCTTCTGTGCTGCTGCTGGCGACAGCTCTACCTCCAGAGCTAGGCTGCCGCCCTCCAGCTGCTCAGCTCTGAAGGCAGCGCCACTGCCAGCAGCAGCACAAGAAAGGGTAGCAGTACCGCAAGCACCCCTTACAATAACCTTGCGACCCCCCCACAACTCCTTTTTGGGTCAGGACCCCACAATTATAAGACTGTGAAATTTCAGATTTAAAAAGCTGAAATCATGAAATTTACCATTTTTAAAATCCTATGACGGGGAAATTGACCAAAATAGACCATGAATTTGGTAGAGCCCTAGCTATAATTAAGGTTGCCAGTGCAATCTTAGTTCAGCTTCCTTGTGTCTAAACATAGCATAATCTTCTCCATGGAAAATCTGTGATACAGCCAAGAACAAAATCTCACTGTACTGGGTCCTAATGCAGAGCCTTAAACACAAGAATCAATCCTCTCTTCTTGCAGTCCTCTGCCTCATTCAATATCCAGTTGTGAACTGAATGAAGCAGAGTTTCTGTTGGAACAATTAGTATACGGTCATGCAATTCAAGCTTGTATATGCAACAGGGGGCCCAATTAAGATTGCCTGAGCCACCTGAGCCACCTAATTCTGTCAATTGCTAACTTTTGAGTGTTTTACTGTTCTTGTAAGTATTTATCTACGTTTTGTTTAAAAATGCAAAGAAAAAAAACAAGAAATTCTATCATGTGAAATAACTGCTGAAATGGATCATCAGCCGAAATGCCCATACACTTGAGATAATGGAGTAACTGGTAGCTGTTATCCTCAACTTGGACCAACCACTAGTGGTTGATGCAACACGCACTAGCAAAGAGAGTCTTGGATTCTATTCCCAGCCTTTGAGAAGAAGGCTGTTATTAGCAAACAGCATCGCCAAGCATATTTATTCTAAAAGACAGATTTGCTATCAGCTGAGGTTTGGATCTGTCGTATTAGATACCTGAGCCCAGATTCTAACCCTCACCATGGCCCCTTAATGCTGCTTCACCACTGGATAGAGGCTATAAAGGTCAACTAAACCCAAAGCAGACCCCAGTAGATTTTTAAATATTAATTGTAAATTAAGAAAAGTTGAGAAATTGTCATTTCTCCATGATCAGATTTTTCCACGTCAAACCATGTTAGGATTTTATTATTAGACAATGACCATAAGCGGGGTGAAATTATTTACTGGACAGTAACTATGAAATTTGTATGTAAATGAACATCTAATTTTCTTAAAAAATTAAAATGACATTTAGCTTATCAGGAGTTATTGAACTAGTAGCATCTGTCAGAGTCTGATCTTGCAAGATGGCAACTCCCATTGGCTTCAATGAGAGCAGAATTGGGCTCTGTGTGGCATCTTCCTTACACAACAACCTTATAACATAGAAGGTAAAAATACCACCGAAATGTAGATTTTAAAAATAAGAAAATTAAAGAAAACTCTACTCACTTTTGGGCCTGGAGGCCCTTGTTTTCCTGGAGGACATATACAAGGAGACGGCGTGGAGCCTACATCACGAGGGCCATTCATACACTACCAAAAATAAAAATGATCTTCAAAATACATTGATTTATGGTTTTCCATGTATTACAATAAACTGCATTAACATGACCAAATATAGGACTGGCTTTATTTTTATTTCATATACAGCACAGCCCTGGGTTATGTAACATTTGTTTAATCAGAACTCCTGCCCTAAATGAATACAGTCATATCCCTGAGCAACTCTGCAGCCATGAATTCCTGTCCCACCTCTCCAAAACCCTGATAGCTCTTAGACCATTCAGAAAAAAACAGATTTCTACTGTAATTAAAGTGTTTTCTTTTTTTGAAGAAATTACAGCTACAAAAAGAGCTGGTCAAATTATTCTTGGGGAATAAATGAGTTAATGAATGAAGTCTTTTTTTCATTTTTGAATCATTCAGAAAGATCCCAATTTCTGAAAATAAATTTGTTATTCATAAATATTCACTAAATAGTTTGGATGAAAAATTTCCTGAGGATAGATTTTCAAAAAAAATTCTTTTAAACTATTCAATCTTTCTCACATGTAAATGATCACTAATTCACATAGAACTATTTCTGAAACCTTTTAAAGAGAACACAACAAATGACATATAGCAAATCGCATACTGTGAATGCTATATTGTTAGCATGTGACTATGGGTATTCATATCAAGAAAGACAATTCCAAAAATATTCCTGATAACAAAAAACTCATTAACAAGAATGTTCAAAAGGGGCCTGATCATGAACCAAACATCCATATAAGAGGTAAATGAATTTTAAAAAATAGTTTTTACAGAATTCTTCCAGCACCAGTTATACGAATCATTAAAGACTAGTAAAAAATCTGTTAAAGAATTTTACATGTCACCACTGTGGCTTTCATTTATGATACATCAAAGTACTTCATCTGGAACATCTAATAATTGTTCAGATATCAGAAAAGTTTATGTTATGAACTAGTGATGGCTTCACTCCAGAGATCTCTGCCGATATTTTTATTCTTTTCCATTTATAGACAAGACTATTTATGTCTACATCCTCTTAAAATTTAAGAACAATCTCATAGTGATCTTTAGAGTATTTTCAGTAATCAACATTCAAAATATGCATCACATTGACCAGAATTTGTGATGTATGAACTATGGTGACTGCATTAGTGCACACAAGTAATCATGGGTGCATGAATACGGGTTGCAGAAAATACCCCGTGACTTATAAAACATGCTTTTTACCTACAAATACTGGGCCTGAGCCTCCCCAGATGTCTACCGATAAAAATCAGAAGTAACCCCAAAGTAGTAAGCTGATTTACAACATTTAAAATTGGTTTCAGTTGAATGAAAAATAGGCTCATTATTCCTTACACAAAAAACAAATTCATTAAAAAAAAATACACAACATATCTGGTTTCCCATAGAGTAAATGCTCAAACAATGCTACATAAAACCTGAAGATTTAGATTGTCTCATACATACGGGAAGAAAGACATGATGCAAGGGATGTGATTTAATTAGACAACAACTTTATTGACTTAACATATCTGGGAACTATCTGGCAAAAACACGAACAATGCAGATCATGATTCTTTTCTTAACCATTTCAACCTGGTGGAGCACTGCCATTAGCCCCCACCCCTTCCCAGCTGATTTCTGCCCATTGCTGGGACCTCACCACCCTCTCCTTGCATGAAGGTCAAGGAGCTGTGGAGAAGCGGTTGCCTCCTCACTGTATCAGACATTAGGTGTTCCATTCCCTACATTCTTTAGGGGAGTCCTTCCCCTAAGCCCATTTCCAACCCCAGTTTATGAGAGAACTGAATCCCTTATGGGATAAGTATGTGTACTGGATGCCTGCCACCTGCTATGTCATAACAATTTGAACCTGAACTACCCCTGAGCTGCTTGGACATGAGAGGGGGCTCAAGCTGAGATCAAACCCAGTTTCCAGATCAGGTGATGCCTTCCCCTTTCCTCCTGGCTAGCCTCTTCCCAGCCCATGAGGGATGGGGCAAAGGGAACCAATACACTTTCTTCTGCCAGTCCAGATAAAGCCCCCTCCCAACCTTGAGGTTGTGGGGTTTGCATTCTGAGCTGTGCAAGAGTAGGTTTTGTATTGAATTGAGCACTTATTATTTACACAATAATACAAATAATACATTGCACCTTAATCTGTAAGGTGTTGTGTAACACGTACTTTTAAAAGAGAGTTCCTAGTAGAATATTCTCTCAGGGTGAAATTGATAGATTTCATTTATGAAATATAAGTCTAGATTGTGTCAAAAACAACTGCAGTTGAACTGAAGCCAATAGGAGCCACTGGTTCTCAGAACCTCCAAAAATCAGGCCACTTATTCCAGTGCCCATCTGTGGATTTAGAACTAGATGTTTTATTTTAGACACCCAAATTGAATATGTTTGCCCATTGACAATAAAGTTTTGATTAGCTGGATTCCATTGCTTTTAGTTTTTTGCAAACTACTTTCCATCTCTCAAAACCAACTGCACATTACCAGCTGATGACATAATACTGAGTTTATATAAAAGTAAATACTACCTTAAATTGAGTTTGAGTGGTTTATGACTGAGCTTACCTCTCCATTCTGAAATGAAAAGAAACAGTTTAAGAGTGTAGCAATATTTGTAAAGGAAAATATACATATATTTTTATAAACAGTTCCCAAATAGCAGGTGTGAAGTCCCTGCCCTTTTCATGTCCTAACTCAAGACCTGGGTAGATCCTGTGTGGTCATGGAAGGGTGAGGAGAGGATTGGCTTAATTTTCTCTTCCCTCTCTTTGTGCCTATGTAGGATGCAGCCACATACTAACCTATGGGTTGTATGTAATTGCAATGAGGTTTCTGGTATCTGTAATAGCACAGAACTATACATTCTGAAATCTCCTAGCACAACAGAAATTATGGGGTAGTCTCCTTTAGTGGATTGCCCAAACCATTACCTTTAGTAGAGTCCTCATGCAAGTGCTGACCAAGCAAACCATGCTTAGCTTACTACTCTGACACAATCAAATCCATACTGATATGGCCACAGTGCTATGCATTCTTTAACACATCACTGCACCTTCAGATTTTCACAGTGACATGTGAATTTCATTTATGACAAAAATAAGTGAAACCAAACTGGCAAAAAGGGATCTTTTTGTCTGGATATGATCATGTGGTGGGGGATGTGGTGGGGTTTGCATTTGTTTATTTTCTGATCCCGTTAGCAATTTGTAAATATCAAGATGATGCAATCCTGCAATTAAGTTGACAAAGCTTTATAGAAATAATTATATCCAGTAAGTTTAAATCTATTGTAGACTTTGAAGCTCAGCTCCCATGTAAGAACCTAAACAAGAGCTAGATGTACAAAAGTGCTCAGTACCTATGGCCAGGCTTGCCAAACAGCTCAGAATCCAATAAGCTGAGCTCTTTTGAAAATCTAACTACTTATTTGTGTCATAGCAGAAGTTGAGCTCTTTCAAAAAAAAGCCAGCTATAATCATCAGAATGGCAGCTGCTAGACACAGCCCAGTTCTGTAAATCTAGCTGTAGTTAGGTTCTGAACAGGGCCCATCCGGGTCTTCGGCCGGCTTTTGGTGGACGGGGCCCTTCAGTGCTGCCGAAGACGCAGAGCAACTGAAGGGCTCCCCGCCGCTTGAAAAATGCCCCGCGAGCCCTAGCCTGGCGGCTGGAGCCCTTCAGTCGCTCCATGTCCTTTCAGCGGCACTTCAGCAGTCTGGGGGTCCTTCAGTGCTGCCGAAATGCCGCCGAAGACCCGGACCACCACCAGGTGAGTACAAGCGCCGCAGCTCCCCCACCTGTGCCCGGGCCCCCCTGAATTCTCTGGGTGACCCTGGTTCTGAAAAAGGAGGCTGAAATCTTTACAACATTTAGCCCCACATGGTTTAGACTTCACTGCACCATTCTACAAACAACTAACATTTCAATATAGAATGAACTCTAACCAATCAAGTAAGGACAAGGGCCACTTTAAGGATCACTCTTCAGCCCCATGAACCTTGACATGAACTGATTAGAGCTTCAGTTTTGTCTCATCCAAAACACATTGGATGAAATCCAGGCCTCATTGAAGTTGATTGAGTTTTGCACACCAACTTCAGTGGGGATACTTTTTGACAGGAAATTCTAATTTAAAAACCTAGAAACATAGTTCTGTTGAATAGATAATAGATTTTAGAGATTAGGGGGATTTACTGATGACTGTAGTGATAAAAATACGTTGCACTTAAGTAGATAGCTCTTTTCATCAATATAATTGAAGGCACTTAGTATCTCAAAGCATTTGTCACACAAGATTTAGAGTTCACTTCGTAACTGATTTCACATTTGCACCTTCAAATAAGTAATAATATTTTAAGACCTATTGAGGGATGTCTTCTAGGAAAATACAAAAGTCTTATAAAATACGTCTATTCTAAAACTAGGTTGATAGCTGACAGATACATATAGCTGTTACCTGTTTAAACATAGAATGATTTCCTCAAATTCCAGAAAGAATTTGTTTGCAGTAGTTGAATAAATGCAGAAATGTTTATTTTAAAAGCTGCATTATTAAGATAGCCCCTGTGTTTTAAGCTATTTGGATAAAATGTCAAACAATCCTGGAAAGTTCATCAATCATACTCACAAATCCCGGGATTTCACAAGCTGTTTCTCGGTTGTTTTGTTCTGGGTCACAGTAGATTCTTAGTTTCTGGACATCAAACTATAAGTCAAAGCCAAATACATTGTTCAGGAGCAGTTAAATGTTAAATCATTTAAGGTTAAATCAATGAATTTAAAATACAGTCTCTCTTAAATGGTCTGAGTTGATAATATAAAAAAATAAAAAAATCTTTAAACTCATCTGAAGTCATACATGTCACATAAGGTTGTTCGACAATTTCAGAATGTAGTTAGTTATAGCATTTTAGCCACACTGCTCCCACTGACTGATGTGTACATTACTTTGACATTTTATGGGTAAAAGCAACAGGACCAGTTATGGAAAAAATAATCTATTTTTTTTCAAAACAGTAGAAATCATTGTCCCCAGTCTTTGGCTGTGGATGAGGACTGCACAATACAATATACTAAACTGTTTATGGTAAATCTTTCCTTTATTCTATCTCTGTACAGTACCGCTATCCATAATATCTATATTATTGTGAAATCAGCCTCCTTTCCCATACTTCAGATCCAATAGGTTTCATTCAGTAGAGGCTTTCAGAATACATTGTCAATAAAAACAAAATGCACAATTTAGTCTTTCATAATAGATGTTAATATACCAATGTTCCACCAAACTGACTATTACTGTAGAATAAGATGTGTCATGATGTTGAGAAACAGAATCTCAGTAATTACAGATAGAAAACAAAAAAACATTTAGGTCATAAAGACCATCTCTTTGGCAGTGCAAAATTGTTCCCTACTATATATTCTAGTGCTTCTTCCAGGCTACTTTTAAATATCTCAGGCAGTGGATCTTGCACAATTCCACATTCCTAAATCTTTTCTTAATTTCAGGCAAAATTTCCTGGCATGACATTTATTAACTAAGGAACAGCCTTCTAAGAAAGTGGTTGAAGCCTCATTCCTCAAGCTATTTTAAAAACTAGATTGCACAAGACTACAAATGCAATGAGGGGAACAATGCTGATTTGGCAAGAAGGATGAATTAGATGACCTTTTATATCTCTTCCATCTCTAATTCCAGTAAAAATAAATGTCAGATTCTACAAGAAATCTGCAACACAATCCAGTCTTTCTTGCAGAGAACCATTTTACAGCACAAACATAATTTCATTGAGAACACTGACTCACAGACAGACCAGGCAGGTGCCTAAAATTTAAGAGATTATAAAAAGAGGTCTCAAGCATTTCTGAAAATAAGTAAAATGCAGGATACCCAGAGAGAGTACTGCTGAAGGTCTAAAAACAAGACAATTTATTTGTGATGGGGTATGGCCCCACACCAGCCTCAACAGGGTTAATGAGGGCTTGAGAGGCCAATTAGGTCAGCTGGTGTCACCTCAGAGAAGGAGGGCCAGGGTGAAGTGAAAGTGAAGCACTATAAAGCCACCTATGAAAGGGCTGGGTCAACATAAAGCGAAGAAACTGAGAGTAGAATGGGGCTGCAGGGAAAAGAGTCTTCAGTAACTCCCTCGTATGAGGGGGATCATCAGGGACAAGGAGGAGAGTAAGGCCTCAGAGCCTGTCCTGGAGTAAGGAGTCTAGCAAGAGGCTAGGAGGGGTGATGTAGTCATGGGGAATAGAGTAAGCTCCAGTGGAAACCCAGAACCAGGAAACAGAAGACAGGGAGGTTTTGTCAGAAGAAGCCCAAGGAAACAGCGACAGGGGCAGGGACTGAGGACCTGGATTGCTGGTTATAGTGTCCCTGGGCTGGAACCTGGTGTAGCGGATGGGACCGGGTTCCCCTGCCAGCCAGTGCTATTGTAGCACAGAGCCCAAGGAGGGGCTGAACACCTTTCCAGTCATGGCATTTGGATAGATGTCCTCCTGGACTTCGTAATCCTTAAAGGGATGGACTAAATGGGAACCTGGCAAAAAGGCCAAGTTATCAGAAGAGAGACTATTACAGTGTGAGCAATGAGCAGCAAGGAGGTACCCAATGCAACAAGAGATACAGTTCCAGACCTAGATGTAAGGAGGCGCACTAGCAGTGAGTAGGAACCCTGTAACATTCTATAAGAAGGCCTTGCTTTAATCTATGTGCATGTTCAAGCACCCTAATGATGCAAAACACAATATATCTTTAAAAAGTCTGATTGTTTATATTTAAAGATTTAAGAAATTAAACAGAGAAAACAAAAGAAAATATATCTTTCAAAGAAACCAAAACAATTAATCTAATTTAAGTAACTCAATATTTCCCAGAGTTGCCACTAATATTTTCAGTCTAATTAGTAACATCTCGTACCACACTGTTATAAATGAAGAAATCATAAGAAATTAACAACTGGATTTCATTTATTTAGTAAACATCTTGAACGCTTTATGTACTATAGTTTTATTGCTAGCAATTACTTATAATGCCAAAATTTTGCTTACTTTTTTGTGGTAGCACATAGCTATTAAAAAAAGGTGTTTTACACTCCTTAAATAGATCAAAAATACTTACAGGCTTTTCCATATTTTATTTTGGCAGACTAGAATCAAACATTAACAGTTTTCAAGCATGATAAAGGCAGCACAGCAGGGACACAACTTCATATGCTATGTGCTTTCTGCTTCCTGTAAACGAATGATGGGACAGTAGTTGCTTGCAACTTTTATCCTCTCCTCAATATGCACAAGTAATTCCTCTGACATCAATGGAAATTATGTGAAAGTATCAAGAAGAGATCAGGTACCTTTTCTTTAGATAAATGGTTCTCAGTTTTGAAGGGCAACTATCATTTCACTAATTTAACATCTCAGCTGTTTCAACTAACAACCACCTTCCCCTTCAGTCAGTTGGTCTACTCAGCACGAGGAAGGGTGCAGCTATCAAGTTTATTATTATTATTTGCATTGCCATGGCACCTAGGAGTCCCAGTCATGGACCAGAACCAGAATTATGGAAGCCTAGATGGTTGTTAGGAAATCCCTGCTCCCTTGCTTGCAGCCCAGCTACATTTGTGAGATCATAGCTGGAAAGTAGGTAGGCATGTCAGGGCTTTCCCATGATATGTATGACATTTGGCAGTACTGTAAGGGTGGCAGAAACAAGCCTTTAGCAATGCAGCCAAGGTCCATTTTCTGCATTGGGTCCTAATATACTGCCATGATCCATCTCTTATTCAACAGGTTTTAAGGCAATCCAAATTTTGAACCATCAGTTTATGCAAGACTGGGATTGGAACACACTCAATTTGAATGGAGACTAAAATGTTCACAAACAAATGGGTGCCAAGCAACAGCTGAGCTTTAAGTTTGTACACGGGGGAAATGTAGTGGGGACAGCAAGCAAAGTGTGATGAGTGTTCTGAGTCTCATGAGTCATCCCTGAGCCTGAGGGTTTCTCTATATTGCAATAAAACATGTGATTGGCCCATGGCTGCTGACTCAGGCTATGGGTCTATAATACTGCAATGTGGACATTTGGGCTCAGGCTGGAGCCCAGGCACTGGGACACTCCACCCTCACTGGGTCCCAGAACCTGGGCTCCAATCCAAGCCCAAACATCTACCCTTCAATTTTATAGCCCAACAGCCCAAACCCTGCAAGCGCAAGTCAGCTGACACAGGCCAGCTGTGGATTTTTAATTGCAATAAAGACATACCCTGAGTGTTCTGAGACTGAGTCATCCCTGAGCCTGAGCCACCCCATTCTGCTCAACATGGCTACCTTTTGGGGATACTCCCAGCTTTTGGGGATACTCCCAGCAGTGCTGAGAGACTGCCCCTGCTCCTGCTGCTCAAGCAATGGCTGATCACCTGGCATGGTTGGCCCACCATCTTCAGGATCAATTTGCCCAGCTGCAACTGGAGAATGGCTCTCTCTGCTCACAAATCCCAGTATCTCCAGTACCTCCAGTACTACCAGCTATGATCCCTCTGAAACATGGCCCAAAGGTTCCACTGCCAGAAAGATTTCATGCGAATTGCCAGATGTTCCACGGTTTTCTTAACCAGTGCCTCTTTTTGTTCTGGATGTGTCCCACAATGTATCCTGATGACCAGACCTAAGTTGGGCTTATCATCCATTTATTGACTGATGAAACCTTAGACTGAGAATCACTGCTTCTGGAGCAGATGGGCCCAATGCTGACTAATTTTGATGAGTCCATCCACAGCTTTTTGGTAACATTCGACAATCTGAATCGCACTATTGAATCTGCCTTGCAGTTTCTCAGACAAGGCCATCAGCCTATCTCGGCATATGCTGCTCACTTTCAGCATCTGGTTGCCAACACGGCATGGAGAGGGTCAGCCCAGATCTACCATTTCCACCAGAGTCTGAATGACAACATAAAAGATTAATTGGTCCAAGTCAAATCCCCCACAATTCTGAACTCATATCAAATTGTGCATCTGGATCGACAGTCATCTGTCTAAGCAATGCCAAGAAAAGAAGAGGACATAGCCACAACTCCAGCTTAGATCTGCTCCATTCCAGCCATCCCCAAGCATTATTCCATAGCAGGAGCCTATGAAGACTGATGTGATGCAAAGGCACCTCATGGATCAAGAGAAGGAGTACTGGGGATAGAACAACCTTTCCCTACTTTATGGTGGACTTAGTTACTGAGTACCCCCTTAAATCTAGACCCTTGGAAAACAACCATGTCCAGCCCTGTTACAGAGGTTGCTGCTGGATGTAACCAAGAAATTGAGTCCTCCACAAAAGCACCCTCTTCTGTCATTATGTATCTTGGCAGCCACAAACTGTCACCCTCCACAATGCAGGTCTTCCTCCACCTCTTAATCCCGATTAAAAGTGAGTTGCACTCAGCTTTTGCTCATGGATTCCAGTGCTTCTAGTAATTTTATGGATGATGGGCTCACCAAAGCTACTCAACTTCCAGTGCAGAAGATGCTCACCCCAAACCAAGTGAAGCTAATTGATGGTAGCATGAAATTGTGCCCCTCCAAGTCAAAAATCCAAGACCATCAGGAAACTCTGCAATTAAGCCCTGGTCTACACTGTGTGTTGGGTGGGGGGTGTAAATCAATCTAAGTTACGCAATACTTATTGTGATACTGAGATCAACTTACTGTGGTGTCTTCACCAAGATGAGTCAACTGGTGCTGCTCCCCTGTCGACTCTGCTTGTGTCTCTCATAGTACTAGAATACAGGAGTCTACGGGAGCGTGCTCGGGGGTCCATTTATCATATTTAGACTAGATGTGATAAATCGATCCCTGCTGGATCGATCACTACCCACCGATTCGGCAGGTAGTGAAGACATATCCTCAATATAATCAGCTTGCCACACTTCCTGATTATGTTCTTTGCTCTCAGTGCATAATCCAAACATCTCTTGGAGGATGGAAGAGGTATAATTCAAGGCAAGCTACTGCCAACAACTGCATCTAGCCGAGTCAGATGCCCAGAAAACATTTGTTTCCCTATTGTCCTCTTATTAAAATACTGCATTTATACCTCAAACAAACAGTCAGCCAAATCTAGCAATACTCAGGCTATGTTATGATTCACTCCAGTTGGTCATTTCGGCCGCCCGGAAAACGCTGAGGCTCTTGAAATTTCAGATGGCCAAAAATACATTTTTTCATGTAGTACTACATTAACTCCTGTGACACATGCACTTGAATGAAGACTCCCTGCACCAAACCCCTGGGCATTTTGATTCCACTGCCAATTCCATCTCAATCGTGGTCATCCATCTCTGTGGACTTTATCATTTAGCTTCCCAATTACCAAGGCCACACAACTGTGCTAGTTTTTGTCAACCTGCTTACAAAAATGTCCCATTTTCTGTCAGGCATTCAGATTTCCACTGCAGCAGTCGCAGCCCAACTGTTTTTCAACCATGTATTCAAACTCCCTGGTCTACCATCTAACATTACATCTGATCAAGGACTGCAGTTAATTTCACATTTCTGGAGACAGCTGTTCAAATTCTTATATGTGGATCTACATGTCTCCTTGGCTTATCAACCCCAGGCTGATGGACAGATGGAATGAATTATTCAAATTCTTGAGCAATACCTCTGTTGCTTTATCATTACCATTATAATGACTGGGTTTCACTCCTCCCTTCTGCCAAATTTGCATATAACAACTCTGACCAGAGATCAAACCACCACCATCCTTTTTATGCCAACAAGGTTTCCACTCCCAGTTCCACCTACCCATGCCAAAAGTCTCACATGTACCCCAAGAGCCTTCAATCTACTCGAACATGTGCACCATGTCAAGGAGTTGAAAGCCCACCTAGAATTGGTCATAGGGGATTACAAACAAGGAAACCCCTCATAGTTGGAGATAAATAATGGCTCTTCACACAGCACATTGGCTTTCCCCAACCTTCACAAAAGTTAGATTACTGATACTTGGCCCATTCTGGGTCATCCAGAAGATCAATCCTGTAGCCTTCAAACTCCAACTGCCCAAGATGATGAAAACATAGTCAATGTCCCATCATCCCTTCTGAAAGACCATATCAACAACTCCTTTCCCAGCAACCACCTCCACCCATCTAGGGACATGAGGAGTACTTGGTGAAGTAGATCCAAAGTTCACCAGGGGAAGCTAATGAATCTTGTTGTTTGGGAGGGTAATGGGGTGGCTTATTGTTGGTGGAAGCCAACCAACAGCATACACACACACCCTACTTTGAGAATTACATCAGTCACACCATTATAAATCAGGTTGAAGGACGCCTAGCAGGCATCTTTTTCAGGGGGGTACTGTTAAGGATGTTCTGAGCCTCATGAGTCATCTGAGGTAATTCCCTGAGAGTCTTAAGGGACCACCAAATCCACAAGCAAGGGTTTAACAGGGTGATACCAAAGCAGGTGTATAGCGTCCTAATGAAAGCAGCTGTTCCATTCTGCTCAACATCACTACCTCGTCGAAGATACTACCAGCTGCCTGCTCCAGGCTCTGCCCGCTCCTGCCACAACAAATCCCTTGGCTGTCCTGACTCAAAGTGGAATACCAGTGGATTAAGTTTCAGTAGCACTACATTTGGGAACACCTTTGTGATGCCATGCCCCATAATGCTTTATGGAAATATGCTTATGAATATATATGAAATAACTGGAATATGTGATATGCTAATATGCCATGTAACATATCTATGTAAAGGTTATGATCTACTGAATCTATTAATCCTATCTGTATGCATGTATCATTTGAATATTGGCTGTGTACTGGCTTGATTTCTAAATATCCTTAGTAGAGCATTTGGTCAGTTTCTGGAGAAAGGAATGTTGAAATTAAGTACCTAATCAAGAAACACTTAAAGGACAATGAATCTTGGAATGCTCCAATCCACAGAAGAAGTCTACTTGAGGACGTTCAAGGTAGCATGTGACCCATGGCTGCTACCTGGTAAGAAAATGTGAGTCATGCATGGATATGTGACTTGCCCAATTGACTCCAGAACTCCATCTTGGAGCTGGACTTAGCATAGGAGAGAGGAGGGGGTCTCCACCCACAAGAGAGTCTATTTAAGCCTGTGGGAGACCCCTCCATTTGGCCTTAAGCTGGCTGAAGAGAGAGCCTCTCCACCTCCAAGGATACCTGAGAGAAACTGGAACAAAGGGCAGTGACTGCAAGGGGTGAGAGTGATTGCTGGACCCAGGCTAAAAGGAGATTAGTCTGTAATAGGGAGCATTCTGGAACTGGAGAGGATCTTTTCTGTATTCAATTTGACTAGACATAGATTTGCATGTTTTATTTAATTTTGCTTG
Source organism: Gopherus evgoodei (assembly GCF_007399415.2). Classification (NCBI taxonomy): domain Eukaryota; kingdom Metazoa; phylum Chordata; order Testudines; family Testudinidae; genus Gopherus; species Gopherus evgoodei. The sequence goes on from NC_044324.1 coordinate 56,575,155, forward strand.
ATGACTTACTTTGTTCTGTCTGTTACTACTTGGAACCACTTAAATCACTTTTTACTTTTTAATTAACTCAGAGTATGTATTAATACCTGGGTGGGCAAACAGCTGTGCATCTCTCTATTAGTGTCATAGAGCACAAACAATTTATGAGTTTACCTGTATACGCTTTATACAGGATGAAATGGATTTATTTGGGTTTATACTCCATTGGGAGTTGGGCATCTGAGTGTTAAAGACAAAAACACTTCTGTAAGCTGCTTTCAGTCAAGACTACAGCTGTTAGGGGACGTGATTCAGACCTGGGTCTGGGTTTGCAGCAGGCTAGCGAGTCTGGCACAAACCAAGCAGGGCACTGAAGTCCTTAGCTGACAGGGCAGGAAAGCAGGAGCAGTAGTCATCTTGGCACATCAGGAGGCAGCTCCCAAGGAGGTTTCTGTGATCTAACCTTAATTACAGAATAAGCATTTCAGAGCCCTCCAAACTATGATGAAGTGAAAGAGAAGCACTATATACTGCTGTATGAATAGCCTATACAGAACTTTTATTTCTGTTATTTCATTTGTTTGTTAGTGCAACAAAAAAGATTCCTCCCCTGCCCTTAGAGTTCAGTAGTTTTAAATAACGTTTAATGCCAAGACATAGCTTTAACAAACTGTTCATTTTACTGCAACATAATTCTTCTTGGGTACTCAAGAATGCCATTATGGCAAGAATGATTTTCTCTACACTGTTGCTGGGTGAAAGACCTGAACAAACATCAGGGACAACTGCTAATACAGAGGAAAAAGTGAAACTGACTATATACACATATATTGTCAAACATGTAAATTAAGCAACCTGAAGAAAGAGCCAAATATTTTCCCCTAATCTCTTTCACTTACTGCAATCTTAGGCATTACTTGCAATAGCTGTGGTGAAAAAGAAATTCAGACCAAAATGTGATTTTTTTTTTTAATGTTGACTATATCTCTTTAATTACTAGCTAAAATGTATCTCAAACAGCAGCCCAGAAGGAATTATATTAGAAAGTATAACCCCATGGAAATAGAAGGCTGCAATGAAATATTAGGTGAAAGATTAACAAATGCAGGACTATGAACTGGTATAGTATCAAACTATGTTACATCTGACAATATCCTAGACTCACCTGTACAGTTTCCTCTTTCCCAGGGTATTTCCCTATTTGGGTTAGTCCACTGATGTAGATACCTAAAACAGGATGTAATGGCTTCATTTCAGTTTCTTGATCATCTATATACAAAGTTACATGTGCTTCTGTTACCAACAGACGAATTTGATGCCAGCCTTCATCAAACAATATCTAAGAAAATGGAGAAAATAAGAGGACTTTAAAATATAATTTCCTAAATTTAAAGAATTATGAAATTTGATCTCAACTATTTATCTACTTGTTTTTATCCATTAATAAGGCTGGTTGTTTGTGATGGCAAAATATAGCAAAGGTCATGGCTGTGTCAGAGCAAAAAAAAAAAAATGCAAAAGATATATATGATAGAAAAAAAATGTCACAAGATGACCTTTATTTTACAATCAAGATTCTGCTAAGCCATTTAAAAATAACTAATAGTTTTAAACCTTTTTTCTTTTTTTTGTTTTTAAAAAAAAGTCACTTTCCCATACTCCACTTCGCTGGATATAAATAAAGAGAGAGAGAGAGAGAGAGAGCGCACCTCACATTTGCAAAAATTCAGAGAGGAATCTTGTTAAGCAGTGAGCTAGCCAAGATGATAAAGACCATAAGTAAAATATTCATAAGAGCTTAAATCCTATTTTCATTCACTTAGGACCCTAAATCTCATTAAAGGACAATAGGACTTAGTAGCCTAGGGGCTAGATTCCCAAAGGGACTTAGGTGCCTGACTGCAAACTTAGGTACCTAAATCCAACATTTAGGCACCACTGGCATTCACAAAACGACTGCTCTGCCGGAGTTTGAATATGTAAAGCACTATATAAGTACTACTACTGTTCACCTTCAGGATACTAAGTTGAAAAAACAAATGTAAAGAAAATAAAAGACTATTTGTTAGGGCTGTAAAGCAATTAAAAATTCATCACGATTAATTGCACGATTAATTGCGCTGCTAAACAGTAATAGAATACCATTTATTTAAATATTTTTGATGTTATCTATGTGTTCAAATATATTGATTTCAATTACAAGTGTACAGTGCTCACTTTATTTTTATTACAAATATTTGCACTGTAAAAATGACAAAAGAAATGGTATTTTTCAATTCACAGAGTTAAATGCAATTAATCAATCAACAGCCCTACTTTTTTTTCAAAACTCAGAATTGCTTTTCACCTGCGGTTTTTAAAATTGATCAGAAAAGATATCCAGTGAACACACAACCTCGTTATCTCTAGCCTGATTCTTGCTTGCATATTTATACCCGCCTCTGGAAATTTCCACTACATGCATCCAACGAAGTGGGTATTCACCCACAAAAGCTCATGCTCCAATACATTAGTCTAAGGTGCCACAGGACTCTTTGCTGCTTTTACAGATCCAGACTAATCGGCTACCCCTCTGACACTTAACATTTTTATGCAAATTTAATTGTAAAAGAAAAATGTTGGATTAACAGCCCTGAAGCCACCTATTCACCTACAGAACTGTTACAACTCTGGCATGGCAACACAGTCTTCCCCGCCTCTAAAGTAAGAGGGTTCTTTAATATTAAAAGTTTAATGCTATCTCTGCTGCCTAAGACTCCAGTTGGCACCTTTGTTTACATGATGTTCCTTATCATGTGCTATTTGTCTTCTAAGAAGTGGAATGAGTAAACAATTTCAAACAACAATGGTCAAGAATTAAACTTAATTTTGCCATGGGGGAATCACAGAAATGGTTACTCTCTCTGGAGAGTCTGTGAAGATCTGCAGAGACTATTTCATATTTATTCTTATGAGCATTCATATCCAATCCAATATTTTAGATACCAGTAAAGTACAACTTTGTTTATCTAAAATGTTTCTGGGACTCCAAAGTCCTTGGACGGTTCTAATAAATTTAGTGCAGATTGTCTATTATTCGAATTTAAAAAAAAAAAAAAAAAAAAAAAAAAACAGATGAGGACATTTTCACTCGACTCAGAACTGGATAAACCAGGTTGCACTGAAATTCACAAGTTTCTAACCAATCTACCAGAAAACAATTATTTTAATTAAAAAATAAAATAAATACATGGAAAATAATTAATGAATTTGAAACCTCTACCGCAGTGGTTTTGATGGTGTGGTCCATGGACTCCTGTAGGTCTGTGAACAATGTCGAAGGCGTCCACAAAAGGTTGTTGCTACCATAAATCTATGGTTTTCAACCGATGGTCCGCGGATCCCTGGGGATCTGCAGTTTATAGCTAAGATTTCCAAAGGGGCCCGCAAATGAAAAGAGGTTGAAAACCATTGCTCTACACACACAGTAGCAAAATCCATCTATAAAATTAGATTATTTTTATTAAAATACATTTACTAAATGACAGAGATGCTATCTTTGTAATAAATACAAAATAATTTTTCAACTAACACCAGCATGTAGTATGAGGCATCATTCAGCTATTTTCAAATATTTACAAATTCAGGAGCTAGTATATCTTAACAAAAGTTAAAGACCCAAGGAAATAAACCTGTATTCTCATGAATATTCCAATACAAGATCAACTGTAAATGTAAATTACCTTGACACGAGGTGCAGTGAAAGTGACAACCTGAGTTCCATTTACTAAGCTTGTTGTAGTAAAGGATAATGTTTTATCTTCCCCATTTACAGTAACTGTTATTTGCGGCCTCCCGTCCAGGCTTAGAATCCTCCACAAATCCCATGTCTTTCTGACCTTAAACCTCTGAGTGGAAACGAACACATATGATGGAGGAAGACCTTCTGGAAACACATTCCTGGGGAAAAAACACATAAATTCTAAATGGGAAATTCTGAAACAAATCCCATACATTTTAATAAACCGCATTTTTATCCCAAACTATATAAACTTTCTACAATGAAGTACCTCGTAAATTCTGACAAGTCGATGTTTGATGTTATTTCATAAGCTTTTGCATTAGAAGATGGGATTTGAATTCTCTTTTTAACCTTTTTCTTCACACCTAATCCTAGAAGAATATCAAATCCTTTTTCATCTCGAGCTGCCACTGGAATTCTTGTTGGACAAACAGATTCTATAAAGCAATAGACAGAATAGTTGACAGCAATCAATTCTGAAAACACTAAAACTGCTATTTGATACTGCATCTGTTCGACAAACTGTGAAAGATTTTAGGCTAAAGTATAAAGTTCTCAACTTCTTTGTTTCAATGCCAAAACAAGACTATGGAAGAAATACTTAAACTCTTTGGGTCAAATATTTCTCCATGCTACAGGATTTAGAAGAGATGAATGAATGAAAAATGGAGTAGAAAAGCCTCAAAATACAAGGGCCTGGAAGCAGAACCTCTGTCACACGTTTCCCTCTTTGCCAGGTGGCCTCCAAATCCCCTCCACACAGCACTAAACTTTTGGATCTCTGTGTGTTTGTGGATGGAAATAGCTGCTGTGCACAGCTTGTTCTCCTGGGGACCTGATGGATATTGCGGCGGGAACAAGGGGTATGTCCACATCGAAATTGTGAGTGAGACTCCCAGCCCAGGCAGATAGACTTGTGCAAGTAGGACTCAAGCTAGCATGCTAAAAATAGCAGTGTGAACATTGTGGCTTGGGTGGCAGCTTGGGCTCTCAAGCCCACCTGACCCTCTGGGTTTGAGTTCAGGTGGCTAGCCCATGTCTCCACTGGAGCCACAATGACCACAGTGCTATTTTTACCAAACTAGCTTGAGCCCTGCTAGCATCAGCCTTTCTGTCCTGGCTGGGAAGCTTGCTTCCCACTGCAATGTAGACGAACCTAGTGTGGGAGACATACCCACTGTCACTAAAACAGTTTGAGCTCCTCAGATGAAAGGCAGTACAGACATGTAAAACATTATTATAGCTCCATTTCTGTAAAGCTTTTTATTAAAGATAGACTATCTCAGCCATTACTCAGATACACACGGGCACCCCAGACATCCAGTTACAGAAGCTGCTTCCTATTTCAAGAGGGTAGATGCATAGCTCATTGTTGGTTTAGTCAGGGCATAGACGGCTGAGACTGGTCCCTTCCCAATGATCGGATTCATGAGAATGAGATCCCCTAATTGCCTATTGATACTAGTACATGTGTGTGTTATAGAAATAAAGAGAGAAGGATTCATCCCTGGATAATAGCTCTGGTACAGGACATAGATAGAAGAAAGATGTCCATTAGGCAAAGAGTTTTGTGGCTCCTTCCAAACGTGGGGACTGGGGAAGCCTGCCCTCATAATGTACATGGAGTCATTTGCCCACAACAGGGATGGTGAAGGTAGTCAGATGCAATGTGTAGTTAGCATATAGAATTTGCTGCCATGGGAGAGAGAGAAATACAGCAACTAGGTTTTTAAAAGGCGCTGAATAATTTTATGGCCATTAGTAACACACATATTCTAAAGCAGGTAACTAAATCACGTACTTCAGGACAGTCATTGATTAACCCAGGGTTCAGGAAGGGAGTCCTGTATATACACCACTGCACAACTGGCCAGATTGTTTATAGGGAAGGTTGATCCTCTTCTGAAGAATCAGATTTAGGCAATGGTATCCTTCAGAGGATACCTGAGTTGAGGTCTACCTTGGGAAATTGTATGTAAAAAATAATCTACAAGTCTTTTCTCTAGGAAACTTTTCCCTGTATCATTTTTTTATTAAAGAATCTCTATGTTTAAGTGGACTTCAGTCATTTTTCAGATTGGCTTCCCCCAATTTAAGTTACAGTATATCAACTACAGTACATTGGATGATTGTGATTTTCATTTATGTATGAAGAGAATAACACTTGTACCTCAACATAAACAAACAATTACCACATTTTTTTCAATGAGGTCTATACTTCAAGATAAAAACAAAGGAAAATATTTTTATTTTGCTCCTGCTAAATGCAGAAACATCGTACCCCTGAAGTATGTCTTACATCAACTCTTAATAGTATAACAAGCACAACAAACATGCTGCTGACGCATGCTACATTCATTGTAAACAAAGCATAACAAAGTCCTTCTGTGTGATGGATTTTGGAAGCATTATGCTAACTTTTTAGAGGAATGTCAGTGTTTCATGAAGTTGTCATAAAAATTCAATTAGCTGTTATTTTTCTAACATTTGAAGTTTAAAAAGTCACTTTAAAGTGTTATTTTTGGCTAATTCTTCTACAAAAAATGTTTAAAAATTATGCAGAATATTTTGGCAAAATCCACTGGAATTGTAGCAAAAGCCTTTAAATCTCTCCTGGGCTTCTCAGCACATGCTAGCAGAAGCACTCCTATTATTAATGGGACCTCTCTTCCCATTTGTTAAGACGAGGTGATAAAACAGTGTTGCAGACTTAAACCAAAAGCAACTGGAAATAGAGAACTAGTATTAACACTTTTCTTTTTTATCCCTGAAAGTTTAACTCAACACGCATTAAAATTAAACTCAATATTTTCAGCACTAATGCAAAGAGCTTGAGTGATTTGTGTTTGCAAATTCTGGTAAAGCAAAGGGAAGATTTTCATATAAAAATAACACACTGAGATTAAAATATACAACATATTAACATATCGCTCCTCAAAAATGCTTCCTCTTTTAATAGAAAAAAATACTGCATCAAAATCAAGAGTAGCTCATACAATAGCTAACAAAAGTTATTATTATTCATTAGTGCCTGAGCTATATACTTCCCAAAAGGACACCACTGAAATACTGCAATATTCACACAGCAGTACATATCACAAGATTTTAAGACTATCTATGTTCCAAAGATATATTAAGGTTTACCTTCACAGAGTTTCTGCTTTATTACTTCTCTTATTCTGGATATTGCAATATAATCTTCAACGTAAAATACGTAAGTTGATGAGGGCTTGTTGGCAATAGCTCTAAGTTCATCCTCCTCAATTTCTGAGCCAACACCAATAGCAAACAAAGTGATTTTGTTTTTTCTTGCTTCTGCTGCTGCATCTTTGACTTCATCTTGGGACTTGCCATCAGTGAGAACAACAGCTATTTTAGTTAGAAATCTTGAGGATTTAGCAAAAAGGTGGTCAATCGAAAACTGAATAGCTCTTCCTGTTCTCGTATTTCCACCTAAATATTGTATGGATTCCATTTCTCTGATTAGATTTTCAGTGGAATCATAAGCTCCTAGTGGGATTTCAAGTACAGGGTAATCACTGTACTGGACTACTCCAACTTGAATAAACTTTGGCCCTATGTCAAAATTTCTTGTAATATTGACGAGCCACCTTTTGATAATTTCAAAGTTTTCTGGGCCAACACTGTAGGAGCCATCTAAAATGAAAACTAAATCCGCTGGAGCAGTTCTGCAACCTAAAAACAAAAATCAAAGCAATACTTTTAATGGGCATCTTCTCTACTGCAAGCAATCCTTTTTTCATTTATCAACAATTAGTTATATTGTAGTCAGCTGGCCAAATATTTTGTAAATTCTTCATTTATAATTGCTACATCAAAAAATCTACTCAATTTATCCGAAAACAAGATATTTTCAGTTAGACCTGCAGACTTGACATGGCACCTGAAAAAAATCAAGCTGTGCTCTGTTGTGCCCATTATCACCAATCATAATCAACAATAAAAACTCTGGAATTAGAACTTCAGCTGGCAACTGCATTTGATGCCTGAGATAGAAAAGAATGCAGCTTTCTCTTCCATACTTGTCCTCAATGACAACAGCAGTTAAAAAAAAAAAAAAAAAAAAAAAAAAGCAGATCTGACACAAAACACACACAGCCAGTGAACAGCTAATTTCAACAGCAAGATATTTTTCCTGAATCATTTTCTGATCACAACCCCACTGTAAAATTTATCAGACACTGCTACCCTTCATCTACAATAACAATTATAGAGCATTTAACTTCGTTGAATGGCACTAGTAGCCCATTATATTTTAAGGAGATGTCATTGAATCACTTGAGCTCAATAACAGAAGAGTGGAACATGTGTTTATGGGCACAGTAGTTAGAAGGTGCACTATTTTTATTACAAAGTGTAATGCAACTGCATAATGAAAGCTGCATAAGTTTCAATATTACTGTCGTACTGTTGCTACACAAACAGCTATCTGAATCACATGACTTCCGAGGGAGAGGCAGTACAAAGGACAATTTTGGAATAAGCAAGCCATATGCATCTAATAAAGAGTAGTCATGGTATTGGAGCCTTATTAGAGTTCAACTTGCCCCTTAGGAATTTTCCATTAAATAAAAATCAGTTCCCACTTTTTAAAAATAGAGACATTCCCTTCCTGCAGGAAATGTAAAATATTATGGCTACAGGTTCATACATCAGGAACCCTTCATCAGTGACAATTCATAGAATCACAGAACTGGAAGGGACCTCGAGAGGTCTTCTACTCCAGTCCCCTGCGTTTTTGGCAGGACTAATTATCTAGACCATTCCTGACAGCTGTTTGTCTAACCTATTCCCAAAAATCTCCAATGATGGAGATTCCACATCATCCCTAGGCAATTTATGCCAGTGCTTAACCACCCTGACAGTTAGGAAGTTTTTCCTAATATCTAACCTAAACCTCCCTTGCTGCAATTTTAGCCCATTGCTTCTTGTCCTATCCTCAGAGATTAAGATTTTTTTTCTCCTTCCTCCTTGTAACAACCTTTTTACATACTTGAAAACTTAGGTGCCCTCTCAGTCTTCTCTTTTCAAGACTAAACAAACCCAATTTTTCAATCTTCCCTCATAGGTCATGATTTTTAGACCTTTAATCATTTTTGTTGCTCTCCTCTGGTCTCTCTCCAATTTGTCCACATCCTTCCTGATATGTGGCACTCAAAACTGGACACAATACTCCAGTTGAGACCTAATCACAGCAGAGTAGAGGGGAATAGTTACTTCTCGTGCCTTGCTTACAACACTCCTGCTAATACATTCCAGAAGGATGTCCGCGTTTTCTGCAACAGTGTTACCCTGTTGACTCATATTTAAATTGTGATCCATTATGACCCCCAGATCCTTTTCCGCAGTACTCCTTCCTCAGCAGTCATTTCCCATTTTGTATGTGTGCAACTGATTGTTCCTTCCTAAATGGAGTACTTTGCATTTATCCTTATTGAATTTCATCCTATTTACTTCAGACCATTTCTCCAGTTCATTTTGAATTTTAATCCTATCCTCCAAAGCACTTGCAACCCCTTCCAGCTTGTACACTGTAAGCCATTATCTAAATCATCGATGAAGATATTAAACAGAACCAGACTCAGAACTGATCCCTGCAGGACCCCACTCATTATGTCCTTCCAGCATGACTGTGAACCATTGATAATTACTCTCTGGGAACTGTTTTCCAACCAGGTTTGCACCCACCTTATAGTAGGTCCATCTAGGTTGCATTTCCCTAGTTTGTTTATGAGAAGGTCATGCGGGACTGTATCAAAAGCTTTACTAAAATCAAAATATATCGTATCTACTATATCCCCCCTATCCGGAAGGCTTGTCACCCTGTGAAAGAAAGCTATTAGGTTGGTATGACATTATTTGTTTTTGACAAATCCATGCAGACTGTTACTTATCACCTCCTTATTTTCCAGATGTTTGCAAACTGATTGCTTAATTTGCTCCATTCTCTTTCCAGGTACAGAAGTTAATCTGACTGGTCTGTAATTCTCTGGTGTGTCCTTATTTCCCTTTTTTATAGATGGACACTATATTTGCCCTTTTCCAGTCTCCTGGAATCTCTTCTGTCTTCCATTATTTCTCAATGATAATAGCTAATGGCTCAGATATCTCCTCAGTCAGCTCCTTGAGTATTCTAGGATGCATTTCATCAGGCTCTGATGACTTGAAGACATCTAATTTGTTCAAGTAATTTTTAACTCGTTCTCTCTCTATTTTAGCCTCTTCTGATCCTACCTCATTTTCACTGGTATTCACTATGTTAGACATCCAATCACCAACCATTTCCATTTCCACGCACCCCCACTCCCATTGAGTAATGGGCCTACCATGTCCTTAGTCTTCCTCTTGCTTCTAATGTATTTGTAGAATGTTTTCTTGTTACCCTTTATGTCTCTAGATAGTTTGATCTTGTTTGGTGCCTTGACCTTTCTAATTTTGTCCATACATATTTGTGTTATTAGTTATATTCATCCTTTGTAATTTGACCTAGTTCCCACTTTTTGTAGGACTCTTTTTTGAATTTTAGATCACTGAAGTTCTCCTGGTTAAGCCAGGCTGGTCTCTTGCCATACTTTATCTTTCTTACACCATAGGATTGTTTCCTCTTATGCCCTTAATAATGTCTCTCTGAAAAACTGCCAACAGTCTTCTATTGTTTTTCCCCTTACACTTGCTTCCCATGGGATCTTACCTACCAACTCCTTGAGTTTGCTAAGTCAGTCTTCTTGAAATCCATTGTCTTTATTTTGTTGTTCTTCCTCCTACCATTCCTTAGAATCATGATCACTTTCACCCAAGCTGCCTTCCACTTTCAAATTCTCAACTAGTTCCTCCCTGTTTGTCAAAATCAAATCTAGAACAGCCTCTCCCCTGGTAGCTTTCTCCACCTTCTGAAATAAAAAATTGTCTCCAATACATTCCAAGACCTTATTGGATAATCTGTGGCATGCTCTGTTATTTTCCCAACAGATGATGGGGGACTTCAACTGCTCAGACATCACCAAGTCCTGTGCTTTGGATGATTTTGTTAGCTGTTTAAAAAAAGCCTCATCCACCTCTTCTACCTGGTCAGCTGGTCCATAGCAGACCCCCTACCATGACATTACCCTTGTTTTGTACCCCTTTTATCCTTATCCAGAGACTTTCAACAAGTGTGTCTTCTGTTTTCATCTCAGTCTCAGTCCAAATGTACACATTTTTAATATATAAGGCAACACCTCCCTTTTCTTCCCCTGACGGTCCTTCCTGAGCAAGATGTACCCTTCTATACCAATATTCCAGTCATGTGTATTATCCCACCAGGTCTCTGTGATGCCAACTATGTCACAGTTGTGTTTATTTTACTAGCATTTGGAGTTCTTCCTGTTTATTTCCCATACTTCTTGCATTAGTATACAGACATATAAGATACTCATTTGATTCCCCCCGCCCCCAGTTCTGTCTTGTCTCTCCTTTATCCCTTCTCTAACAGCCCATGCTCCCTCCAAATTCCAAACCTTCTCATAGGTCTCCGTGTTCTTGATTTACCTGTGGGCTTTGTCACCTGCCCCCTTCAAACCTAGTTTAAAGCCCTCCTCACTAGGTTAGCCAGTCTGTATCCAAATATGCTCTTTCCCTTCCTCAATTCACCATTGACATTTCATCCTAGTAAGTATTATATGTGGACCTGGATACAGATATCATAATCCAGTCCTCTAAATACGCTACACTTGTTTTTAACTAGCCAGGACAAGTAAATAAAAATTAAATAAATATCTCTTACTTGCTCTTATTTCACCATCTTCAGCCGAGATGTAATCCTGAAGTAGCAGAATTAAAATTGTCTGAAGAACCTTTAAATTCTGTGCCATGTATATTTTATTTCCAAAATTTTGAGTCCTAAATTAAACTGTAAAAAAAAGAAAATACATTACAGTTCTATCAAACGAAAATACAACTGAACAGTTATGCTTTGCCAATTATGCATAAAATTGGCACCTTGCTCTCCTGAATAGTCCTACTATGTTCCATAACTTCAAGTGTACTACTCATGTAAGTAATGCGAGAAAGATTTTACTCTTATTCTAGAATTATAACCATCTCCTAGGTATTCCCTGAAACAACTACCATTTGCCATAGGGTATTATATAAAAGTAACAAGTACATTACGTCCAAAAGTCACAAATTTGAAATTAATCCATGAAATATAATTCACTTGGGATGCACAGCTGCTTCATTCCTCTGAAGACGGGACAAAGTGCCTGAGCCATAGAGCACAATATGGGTATTTGCATGATTGTAGTCCCCTTCACCATACCTAGCTATTGGAATTGCACTTTTCCTACCCAAAATAATGTTGGTTTATGTGATTTACACTATTTCATATACTATTATGAAACTCCAAGAAAGAGGGTCAGATTTTGATCTCAAAGATTGTGGTGTAGACCTGGGAGTGAGACCCCTGATTTCAGTGGCATTACTGCAGATTTAATCTCCTGTCACTGAGGCCTGGTCTACGCTGGGGGTGGGGGAGGAATCGATCTAAGACACGCAACTTCAGCTACGAGAATAGCGTAGCTGAAGTCAACGTACCTTAGAGCAACTTAAAATCACTTACTTCACATCCTCGCGACATGGCACTGACGGCGGCCGCTCCCCCGTCAACTTTGCTTTCACCTCTCGCCGAGATGGAGTTCAGCAGTCAACGGGAGAGCAATTAGGGATTGATTTATCATGTCTACACTACATGTGATAAATCGATCCCCGATAGATCGATTGCTACCCGCCAATCTGGCGGGTAGTATAGACATACCCAGAATCTTGTCCCAAATGTGTTACAGTAGAGCTGTACATTAGAGGGGGGAATAAGATGAGCACAATGCCATGCATTACTGCAAGTTATCAGTAAATTGCTTCCACCAATATTAGCAGATGCAACATGTCATGACAAATTTCATATTGCCTTTTCTCCATTTCAGTTTTTACTCTGGATATTCTCTTCCATCTACTTTTTGCTCAAACTCCTGATTTGCACCTCTTTGTTTACATAATAAATTTTATTTTAACTATACTCCTTGCTTAATTCCATGCTTGTTAAGTATTAAAATAGGACTTGAATAAAAGTGAAATAGGGCTACTTTGGAATATTATACTTTACTCTTAATTAATTTTAAACTAATTTCAAGACACGCAGGAGACAATTACTTCTCATCTTTAATTTGTGTATTTTCATCTTCTAGAACACAAGCATATCTTTAATGGTCATATTCTGTTCTAAGTTATAAAATGCAAAATTCAAGTCAGTGGGGAAAATGCACTGTTGGCACAAGCAAGTGAATTTGGTCAAGTGTGGTTGCACAAATGTAATGCAGACCAGAATTTGATCCTCACTTACTTATCTGTGTTCACATTTTTAATAAATCTGCAGGCTGTTTTTTTCTGCTTAATATATTGTCAGCATCTCGTGTGTCATGACAGTGGCAATATCCACTGAATTCCTTGGTTTTGATATAAAACATAGCCCTCTGTCTAGTAGCTGCTCAGACAGCTTTTTTAATCTCTTCAGCACGAAAACCAATAACTAAACAGATGCTAAACACCCTTAACTCCCATTGAACTTAGAACTTTACAGAATAAGACCAGACTAATTCAGATATTACCCTCTGCCCCACATCCTTCTTGTCTGTCAACCATGTTGGTCTTGACCATCCACTTGTTCATTTGTCTAAAATACATCTTTGCACCTTTTTGCCATAAACACGGAATCGTCTCCCTGAGCTGGCCTGCAGAGTCACTAACCTATCCTCCTCCAAATCCCTCCTCAAGACCCATGTCTTCAATGAGTCACACATTAAATGGGCCTACAAATAATACATAGGTGGAGGCGCCACTGGATGTAAATGAAATATATTTGTTTAATAACAAAAGAAAATGTCAATGTACTTTAAATGTATAACACCTGTACATATATGTATAGTGTCCTTCTCCCTCATTGTTTGTATGTTCCTTGTCTCCTTTGATTGTAATCATTTTCAGTGCAAAAAAGGGTCTTCCTATATGTATGGACAGTATCTCTCACCCCGATAATAATTAGAAACCAATTAGATGTGGTGAAACTTCTAAGTACTACAGAACACCCAATCTGGATACAGGCATATAGCATTTTGTTTTGACACATGAGAAGTGCCACAATGAGCAGGTAAATGGAAACAAGTAATCGTTTCCGTAGCCAAAGGAGTACAATGAAAAAAATGCTACTAATGGGCCACAATGTACTGGGTATCCAGAAAAGAATCAGTAGAATCTACATTCTGTAACCATTTACTAGAGCATTGGTCCCACAAATACCAACATACCAGATGCAAACTTTTTATTAGGTTGGTGATTGGGGGGTGGGGGGGTGGAGAGTTTTACTGAGATTTAGGGACAAGGGAAACATGATTGGAAAGGTAAGAATTTCAGATTCAAGTTTATTCTCTGTGGATTCATGATAGGTATGTACTAAATGACAGACATGCAACTTGAACAAGTTCCCCAGTCAAACACAGAATTTTTCCATTATTTTGGGGAATTTTTCTTACTCTAGCATATGAGCCAAAAGGAGTATGTTGCTGTAGTTTGGCTTTTAAGTCAGCTTCTTGCATTTTCTATTACTTACAAGGCATTCATCTCAGTCCAACTTTTTTTTTTTTTTTAATTTCCTCCATACAAAACCTCTGTGAAATTTGACTTCTGACCTGAGCTGAAGCTAAATACTAGGGACTTAAAAACAAAGCACAAAAGAAACATCAGCTTCCAAAACTGCTAGTTAACCTATAATAAGCAAAGAAGAGGCAATGTAAACACTTACAAGAAACCTATTTTATTTTACCTCTCTTATTATTATGGTGTACGTAAGTCAATAAGACAAGGTGACACTACCATCTTTTTCAAACAAACCTACTTTTCTGCAACATGTTTTATTTATTTACTATTTGTATTCTGGTAGAATGTAGGAGCTCCAATCAGGGACCAACATCTGGTAGATGCTGTACAAACACAGAACGTTCCTTCCCAACAGGGTTTGAGCACACTTTATTATGAACACAAGTTACTTAGCCCTCTGCCCCTACCATTACTGCCATAGTCCCAAAGAATTCTATAATCAGACTGTTGAGGAACCAGCTCAAGAACTTTAGATCTCTGGTGGTTTTTTAATTATTTTTTTTACTACATTTACTTACAAAGTACAAACAGAACTTAAGGAACAAAAGACAGCATACCTGTTATACGTGAATAAAAGTCTGTATGCATTAATACATTTTGCCTATTACGTTTGCATTTGTTAGGTATGCTAGAATAGGAATTTTCTCTCAAACTGATCTAGTAGTAGAAAAGTTTACTTACCCTCTTTTGTACTGGAAGACCAGAGAATTTCTAGCTCTGGCAAATACTACATTGCTGATTTTAAATTTAAATAATTCTTTCTGATTACCATCTTGCCTCTCCCCACTCCCACTTCAATTCTCACCTTACTTTATCTGCTGATATCACATGTATTGCTCAAACTAAAGATTATTGTTTGATTCCACTTGAATGCCAAGATGCCAGTCTTATTTCAAACAGATTTAAGTGATAATTTCTAGCAATTTGAAATAAAGGCCATTTAAAACCATTAACTGTGTGTAAAAAAACAAAAACTGAAAGGGAATCAAAACACTGAACTTAAGATTCAATAATCTAGAAAGCTGAAAGGGCCAGAAACAAAATTTATACCATTGAAGACCTGTTAATACCAGTCTGGGATTCCCGGACCTGATGGTTTTGAGACACATAACCTAAGAATCACCATGCCAAAGTGTCATATTGGCAAGATTAAAAGCTATCCTTCAAGAAGTGAAAACTAAGGCCAAGTGATAGCAAAAGAAACAGAAGATTTAAGAGGGAATTTGAATAGCAAATAACCAAAGAGACAAAAGCAGCAAAGAATCCTGTGGCACCTTATAGACTAACAGAAGTATTGGAGCATGAGCTTTCGTGGGTTAATACTCACTTCCTCAGATGCATTCACCCACGAAAGCCCAATACTTCTGTTAGTCTATAAGGTGCCACAGGATTCTTTGCTGCTTTTACAGATCCAGACTAACATGGTTACCCCTTTGATACAAAGAGACAAAAAATTCTAGAAATACATTATTTGAAAATATCAGAAAAATTAATTGTGAGAATATCAGAATGAGGGCACTAGGCTTCAGTGTGTAAAGGGGAGCAATTCTTATTATTTCATTGCACTCAAATGTGAGTTTGGATCATTACAGAAAACCATCCCAAAGACGACAAAATCTAAACTTTACACAAGAAAGAACAAAGGAAGGTGACAAGCAATTGAGAGAGGCTAGGATAAGCAAGGAGAAGGACTCTATTGAATACTCACTTTAGGTATGTGCACATCCTGGTGATTCTCTTAAGGGTTTGTTTATTAAGGAGGATAAATATATTGCAGAGAAGAGAGATGACTTCTCTGCATCAATCTTTCCCATAGTCTTAATGGTACTAAATTTAAGTTGGCATAAAAAGAGGAGGTGGACTACACTGATAATTTTAATATTGGAACAAGTCATAATAACTAGATAGTATTCATCCATGGGTTCTGGAGATGGAGGACCTTAAGAATGAAATGGCTAAAGAAAATATTTTTGTTTCTTTAGAATTTGTGCTTTCTTTCCACTTATAAAAATTAAAATCAGCAATTCGTAAATTACAAGTAAAAAATTAACACAGTATACCTATAAACCACTCAGGATGTCATTACACACATCCACTTAATCATCCTAAAACTGTCCTCTTCCTGAAAACCCTGCAAAAAGATGGCTTTTGAAAAATAATCATTTCAAAGCAAAGGAGAAGATGGGAGCAAATTAAAATATCAAAAAACTCCAGATAGTACATTCACATAGAAGCACTAGCCTATTTAAACTGAGAGAACATCAGCTCAATGCCTCTACTCAGCACAATTGCAACATCATGTCACAGGGAGAAAAAGAACCAGGTCATAAACCACTCGTGGCTCGACTGCTTAACACCAACACCTTAAATTCCATCTGAAAACTAATAGATGGCCAGTGGGCATCACTGAGCATGGATATAATATGCAAACAATAGTAAGCCACATAAGCGGACATTACATTATGCACTAACTTCAGCTTTCAAATGGCCTTACAGTGTAGTCCCATGTACAGCATGTTACAGCACTATATGGTAAAAATCCTTACTTTTTATGATTCCCCAAACTTTTCCTGTCACGCCCCCACCCATAACAGAAACTGTCCATCCCACACACACCCCTCAGCACTCGCAGTTGGGGGCAGGGCCAGAGCCATGGACAGAAGCAGCCCAGGACAGAAGCAGAGCCACGGGCCACAGCCAGAGCTGCGGCTGGAGTCGTGGCCAGGAGCAGAGCTGCAGCTGGGGCCAAAAGCCAGGGCTGCAATTGTGTCTGCAGCTGGGAGCAGAGCTGCCACCGGGGCCAGGAGCAGGTCCACGGCCAGGGCACGAGCTGGGACTGGGGCTGGGACAGAGCTGGGGGCAGAGCATGGCTGGGTGGCACTCTTTCCCCACTCCCAGTGAGGGCTGGCGTGGGTCCCGCCCCACCCCACCCTCAACATTTGGGATTACTGTTTTATGAAATGTCACTAGATGGGATTATGGGAATTACAGATAAATGAGCCTTACTGCAATACTAGGTAAAATTACTTCTAAAATTATTGAATACCTAGATAATCACAAAAAAACAGGGAAGGGCTTCTGTAAATGAAAACCATAGTTTTCCAACATAAAAGAGTTTATGAGAGTCAACAAAATAGTGGGCAAAGGAAAACTATTTTTAAAATCAGATTTGTCCGGTAACAAAAAGGCTTTAATAATAGGTCAAAATGTATTTTGGTTTGGTGAATAAAAGTATATTCTCGCAACAAAGCTACTTCTCCAAATACAATTTTTCCTCTGTATTTCCTTTACAACTCTCAGAAAGAACATCTGGTTCCTGTAAGATAGAAGAAATCAGGGGACTTGAAAATCTCATTTATAAGTCTAAAGCCAAAAAGCTTTTCAATACTCTAAATTAGATTTGGTACCAGAAACCAAAATTCAAAAGAAATGACCCAAAACTTAAGTGGCTTCCCCAGCAGGCAGATTCCAGGAATTACACAGCCATTACATTTATTTTAAATTTAAAGAAAATAATAATATGGAATTGAATTTTTAGTGGTCATGATAGGTGCCAACCAACAGCACTAGATACCAAAGTTCTCTTTATCATCTACTTAAAAGATACAGCACAGGCAATAGAAGTGTAAGTTTCTTGAAAAGACCTACCAAAATACCTCATTACTACTTCAAACCATGTCTACACTACATACTTTGGTCAAAGAAAGTTACATTGGCATAATCCAGCCTCAGTTAGTATATCCTCTGTGTGTGTACTTGGTTCCTTGTATCGGTACTGCATGTACTCACTAAGAGTGAGTGTGTCAATACAGTGCGGTGCACCCTGGGTAGGCATCCCAGTGTGCAATTCACCATTATCCAGCACATTGTATTTTGGGGAATTTTGGCAACGTACCTGGTGAGGCAGAAACAAGTTACAGAGGGATGCCTGGGAGAAAGGGGTCAAGTTCCCATCGTGCAGCTTCTTCCATTCCATAATACCATCCATATACCACATGGGGGCCAGAGCCGCCGGGCCCCACCCAAGGCTAGCACCCCCAGCCCTGGAGCGCTGGAAGAGAGGGTGGGTTCCATGACCCATCATGTCTGGTGTATCTCTCTCCCCTTTTCCCACTGGGCTTTCTCCTGTCTACCCTTTTCTTCTCCACAGTGTCTGAAATATTCACCCTCCTTGCCCTCTGTTCACAGCCTAATGCAACACTGGCTTGCAGAATCTCTGAGAACATGCTGACATGTTCTCCTCCTTATTATGACCAGACATTCTGCGGGTGTGAAGGGCAAGCCCCTCAATGCCACAATAGCAGCAGCTGCAGATAAAGACAACATATGTCACTGTATTTACACTCACAACAGAAAGCGAAAGAATAAGTTCCAGAACTCCCTTCCCTTGCTCTCCAGAAGTTTCGGGCAAAACATAGTTATTGATACTTCAGCTCTGGAGCACCTCTGCACAGTACTGATCTCCAGTTCCAGCCATGGTGAGTATGGCCCACCCGAGGGATGGGCAGGGAGAAACTAAGAGGGAATTGTTCAGCTGCATGAAACAACATAATTTGACCTTACTTCCATGGGTATGAGTACAGGGCAATGGCACTGAGTACTGGCACTATTTTCCATAGACAGTCGAGATTTTAGCTGATATCCTGGTCCTAGAGTAACAAAGGCAGAGAGCACAGCTGCTGCTGGCGTGCCAAAGTCACCCAGGCCCATTTGCCACTAGTCTGCTTGCTTACTACAATGGTGCCTGCTGAAGTCATCATAGAATATCAGGTTTGGAAGGAACCTCAGGAGGTCATCTAGTCCAACCCCCTGCTCAAAGCAGGACCAATCCCCAACTAAATCATCCCAGCCAGGGCTTTGTCAAGCCTGACCCTAAAAACATCTAAGGAAGGCGATTCCACCACCTCCCTAGGTAACCCATTCCAATGCTCCACCACCCTCCTAGTGGAAAAGTGTTTCCTAATATCCACCAGCTTGGGACGATCACCCCTTGTTCTGTCATCTGCTACCACTGAGAATAGTCTAGATCCATCCTCTTTGGAACCTCCTTTCAGGTAGTTGAAAGAAGCTATCAAATCCCCCCTCATTCTTCTCTTCTGCAGACTCAACAATCCCAGTTCTCTCAGCCTCTCCTCATAAATCATGTGCCCCAGCCCCTAATCATTTTTGTTGCCCTCCACTGGACTCTTTCCAATTTTTCCACATTCTTCTTGTAATGTAGGGCCCAAAACTGGACACGGTACTCCAGATGAGGCCTCACGAGTGCCAAATAGAGGAGAATAATCACTTCCCTTGATCTGCTGGCAATGCTCCTATTCATGCAATCCAATATGTTGTTAGCCTTCTTGGCAACAAGGGCACAGTGTTGACTCATATCCAGCTTCTTGTCCACTCTAATCCCCAGGTTCTTTTCTGCAGAACTGCCACTTAGCCAGTTGGTCCCCAGCCTGCAGCAGTGCATAGGATTCTTCTGTCATAAGTGTAGGACTCTGCACTTGTCCTTGTTGAACCTCAGATATCTTTTGGCCCAGCCCTCTAATTTGTCTAGGTCACTTTGGACCCTATCCCCACCCTCCAGCATATCTACCACTCCTCCTAATTTAGTGTCATCTGCAAACTTGCTGAGGGTGCAGTCAAGTGACATCCCTGTGTAAATAAATAAACTGCTATGCATGACCCTACCACCTAACGTGGGAATGAAAAGCAGATAACTCTTCCCCTGTTTGTTGTACTGCTCCTCTAGTAGATGTAAAACAATGAAAAGTCAATACTTGTGTCCTGCTATGTTGGGGCTGGGCACCATTTGTACAATTAAACATTGTAATGGAAAATGCATTGGCACACTTACCAGAGTTTCCTTTCCCCAGATTGAGCTTGGCCAAGCTCAGCTGTTGGGACTAGGTAGGCTGTAATGGTGACTTAACAATCCTAACTCACAGCATAGCTGGACCCCCTGGTAACATGTCCCCCATCCTTCTCTTCCTCACAAAAGGGGTCTGCATCTAAGGTTCCTCAGAGGTATTCACTGTGCTCTGCAGGGTGCTGATGGGGTTTCCGCTAAGTATGGCGTGCAGCTCATTGTAATGCAGCAGATCTTCGGTTGGGCAGCAGATCAACTGTTGGTTTCTCTGGCTGTCTGGTATGCCTGCCACAATTCCTTTGCTTTCATGTGACACTGCTGCTGATGTCCATGTTTCTTCAATTGCTCCTTAGCTATGTTTGCACAGCCTCTTCTCCCCACAGGCCCAGAAGATCCAATATCTCCTGTTTACTCCAAGCAGGAGTGCGTACCTGGGATGGTCAGTTGGACACAACAGTGGAGAGCTTCTAAGTGTGCTCGCCAAGCTAGGAAATCAGGACTAAATATTTCAAAAATATGCAAGGTTTTTAAAGTGGGGGGGGCGGGTTCTGATCTCCATGACCCCTGGGCAGTCAAGTTCACAATTGTGACCAAAGCAGTCAGTGTTGATCATTGTGGGACAGCTGCTGGTGGACTGCTAGGGTCAACCTGGGTCACACAGTCTCTCTACTTGCACTGTGTCAATCACAGTACATCAACCACGACATAACATCATTCAGGGAGTGATGTTACTGTGTCACGGTAAAGGGGCCCTTTCATTGGCAGGGAACAAATCTGAGTACAGACACATGCACAACTATGTTGACACAAGGTGGCTTATGTCGACCTAACTTTGTAGTGCAAACCAGGAGAGGCCACTATAAACACTGAATTCTAGGCCTCTCCTCTGAGATTGCTGATATAAACAATATTAATAATTATGGTAGTGTTCACTGCATTTAAGTGCCTAGAACTTTATACAAGGAGTGTGTCTACTGCACTATCCCTTATTATGTGCACAATCGCTCCTATCTCTATGCCCAGCAAGCTCTGTTGACCAGTAGGAGGAGTCAGGTTCTTGCCCCCACCTCCCTTCTACTTCTCCCATTCCCTTTGCATTGTATTGTGTTCCCAGGTATGTCAGGAGAGAGGAATGCCTGCTTTGGGGGAATAGAGGGACTGAAACTATGCCCAGTCACTACACTGGGATGCAAAGGAACACAGGGTTCATTTTATGACCCCCCAACACTCTTTCCCTGTCGTCATGGATTCATGCAGTGGTCAGGCCCATTTTGTTCTAATTGTACCAAAGGAATAGAGCTCTGTAAAAAGTTAGAAGAGAATAATCTGAACATATTTAGCTTCTTTTTCTCTTCACAAATTAATGGTCAGTGAGTAGTATACTGTCTTCTCAGCTGTATTAGTTATTAAAAATGATTTGCCAGATTTGGGTCCCAATTCTCAGTTATACTAAAGCCACTTTGGCCCACAAAGCAGGTGAAAATGACTCTCACAGAGTATCTCCCACTGAGGGTCTCCCCACCAATGTTTAGTTGGTTGGGTTTTTGCCTGAAAAGTTTTTTCTGTTCCCAAAGGCAGAATTTTTAGAAGATTTTGATACATGAGTTTCAGTGACTGTTTATAGTCTCCCTCCATACAGAACCAGCTGTCTGCTCCAGAAAACCCTCACTTAGGACTCATGTTAATTTGGGGAACTAATTTCTTGCTGCTTTTCTTGTGAAGAGAATCTAGAAAACAAATTCAAATATACCAATATGAATGGATTGCTACAGGGGAAAGCAGAGCATTCACGTTTTGAAAAGCACTGATGTTTGTCATAGCAGCAAGTTTTTGTTGAGAGGCCAAGATTTGGTTTGGTTTACTTTATTTTGCCCACACACACACACACAATCCTCTTCAATCCCCATTGCCACTTATTGTGCGTTAGGATATAGATATGCAGGCCTGCCCGTAAAGGCCTATACTTTAAGAATTTAGGTATATGTTTATCATTTAGCTAGTTATAGAGGTATAAAAAGTTTCTGACACGCTAGGCAGAATCTGGGGGGCGGCATTTTGTGTGCTCCCCACGGGGCGCGTGGGAGCTTCTGGTTCCATTCCCATCACGCCGCTGAAGAAGGGCCCTCCACCAAAATGCCACAGACGACAGCGGCAGTTATTGAGCTGCTCAATTGCCTGCCGCTGTTTTCTGCGGCACATCAGCAGAAGGTCCTTCTTCGGCGGCACAACGGGAGTGGAACTGGAAGCTCCCGTGTGCAGTGCACAAAATGCCGCCCCCCCGAATCCTGGCGCCCCAGGCGACTGCCTAGGGTCACCTAATGGAAGCGCCAGCCCTGCTGAGGCCCTCTTCTTAAGCTAAGGCCTTTGGCCAAGCAGCAGAGGCAGCCAAAAGCTGGGAAGCGTATGGTCATATCCTCACATTTCTAACTAGTCACATTGAAATAAGGTGGTATTGGGCTGTTAGGAATACAATCCTGTCCTGAAAGTGTCTATCACCACCAGATAATGATGGTTAAAGAAAACTTAGTTTGATATCCTGTCTGGCAAGAAATCACTTCTCAATAGTTATGGTTGTGAAACCCTCATGTCTGTATATTTTATTTTTATGGCTCCCCCTTTTTCTACTGTTAATCTATTTGGTTCTCTAATTGTTTCTGTCTTCTGTATAATTTTGCTAGGTGTAAGTTAATTAGGGTAGTGGTATATAATTGGTTAGAGCAGGGGTCAGCAACCTTTCAGAAGTGGTGTGCAGAGTCTTCATTTTTCACTCTAATTTAAGGTTTCATGTGCCTGTAATATATTTTAACATTTTTAGAAGGTCTCTTTCTATAAGTCTATAATATATAACTAAATTATTGTTAAATGTAAAGAAAATAAGGTTTTTAACATGTTTAAGAAATTTCACTTTAAATTAAATTAAAATGCAGAGCCCCCCTGGACCGGTGGCCAGGACCCGGGCAGTGTGAGTGCCACTGAAAGTCAGCTAGTGCGCCATCTTCAGCATGCGTGCCATAGGTTGCCTACTTCTGGGTTAGAGAATTATGTTACAATATATATTAGGATTGCTTAGATAGATTTCAGTAAAATGATTGGTTAAGGTATAGCTAAGAATATTACTGTATAAATTAGGGGCAAACAGGAAGTAAGTTGGGATTCGAAAATAAGGAAAAAGGAACTTAGATTTATACTTGCTGGAAGTTCACCCCAATAAACATTGAATTGTTTGCACTTTCAGACTTCGGGTATTGTTGCTCTCTGTTCATGCGAGAAGGACCAGGGAAGTGGGAGAGTGAAGGAATAAGCTCTCTAATGTGCTCCCCAAATTTATCCTGCACCATATAGGAATCCATATAGAATAGATTTTCCACCAGTTTGTTCCTGCAACTTCCCTCTGGTATGGGGTGACGGTGTGTGCAAGCAAGGTGGTGGAGTGGCCTGAGGGTGAGTGATTGGGTGCCTGGGCTAACTGTGTGGGTACTTGGGAACAGCTAAGGAGTGATGGTGGATTAGGTGGGAGCTTGAGGCAACTGGGTAGTGGAGTGATTGGGTGTCTGGAGATGCTAGGGGCCAACTAGGATCAGCAATGGACCTGTCTCCTTGTGCTACCTTCAAGCAGCTACTCCTTACTAGCTCAATGCATCACGGAAGCACCAATGTAGAACTGATAAATGAAATTGTTTTCAATTGTTCACTTTATTAATGTAACTTCTGTTCACCATTCACTACACTTGCCTATACTGTAACTTCTGTTCCATATTGTAATTCAAACCCCATTTTAAAACACTCACTCCATTTTGTAAAAGCTTCCTCCAACCTTCATTTTTGCAAACCCTGCTGTAATCTTATTAGTTTAGTTTAGATGTGTAAATGAGGTATGTATGAATGACAGAATCAACCTCCAGCCCCAGCCTGTCCTGATGAGATACAGTTCAAATACCAACGGCTGAAGACCTAGACAACAGCCCTAAACAAAGTAAGAAGCAGCCACCCTAAAAAGAAAAAGGGCAACAGAACAACAGAAGGAAGATCAAAGCCAGGTCCAAGGCTGAAAGTCACGCCTGCAATTGATGGGTGATCAATCTAAACCCAGAGGCAGCGTGACACAGCAAGACCTATAGACTCTGAATCCAAACTAAAAGCCTATAAAAAAGAAGGGTGAGATGAGAAACTCTGGGTAACATTCTGCTGCCAACATGGAAGAACATCGGTGCCTGCCCAACAGAGATCCAGCTCAGCCTTGTGCCCAGCTTTCCTGGCCAGTTAGCAGCCACAAGCTACGAACCCAAGCTGCAGAACACCTGATAAATATATGTGTGTGTGTGTGTGTGTGTGTGTGTGTGTGTGTGTGTGTGTGTAGGTATAATGTGAATGTGTGTGTACAGGTATCATAAACAGATAGCTAAGGGTTAATGTCTCTTTCACCTGAAGCACCTGACCAGAGGACCAATCAGGAAACCGGATTTTTTTTCAACTCTGGGTGGAGGGAAGTTTGTGTCTGACTCTTTTGTCTGTCTGCCTGCTTTCTCTGAGCTTTGGAGAAGTAGTTTCTGCTTTCTAATCTTCTGTTTCTAAGTGTAAGGACAAAGAGATCAGATAGTAAGTTATATGGTTTCTTTTCTTTGGTATTTGCATGAATATAAGTGCTGGAGTGCTTTGGTTTGTATTCTTTTTGAATAAGGCTGTTTATTCAATATTTCTTCTAAGCAATTGACCCTGTATTTTGTCACCTTAACACAGAGAGACCATTTGTATGTATTTTCTTTCTTTTTATATAAAGCTTTCTTCTTGAGACCTGTTGGAGTTTTCTTTTCTGGGAAATTTCAGGGAAATTGAGTCTGTACTCACCAGGGAATTGGTGGGAGGAAGAAATCAGGGGGAGATCTGTGTGTGTTGGATTTGCTAGCCTGATTTTGCATTCCCTCTGGGTGAAGAGGAAAGTGCTTTTGTTTCCAGGACTGGGAACGGAGAGGGGGAGTCACTCTGTTTGGATTCACAGAGCTTGTGTCTATCTCTCCAGGAGCACCTGGAGGGGGGAAGAAAAAAAGGATTATTTCCCTTTGTTGTGAGACTCAAGGGATTTGGGTCTTGGGGTCCCCAGGGAAGGTTTTTCAGGGGGACCAGAGTGCCCCAAAACACTAATTTTTTGGGTGGTGGCAGCAAGTACCAGGTCCAAGCTGGTAACTAAGCTTGGAGGTTTTCATGCTAACCCCCATATTTTGGACGCTAAGGTCCAAATCTGGGACTGAGTTATGACAACAGGTATTAGGTATAATGTGTGTGTATATAAGAATTAAGATATTAGTTATTAGTCATAAATTGTTATCATAATAAATGTGGCATCTTTGCCTTGTCCCCTTCAATAAGATCCTGCTGATTTTTATTGGTCTAATATAATTGGTACAACACCAAGACACTAAACAGAGAGACTGCTCCTAGCTACTGGCTGTCCAGATACCACAGTGGCAACGTGTTAGCAAATAACTGCTAACACGTTCTGCATGCCCACAGCTAATCTGGATATGTGAGAATACACCTGAGATGTAGCCCAAGCTGACCAGGTGCTGCAGACATGTCACAAGAGACACTTGGCAGATTTGTGAAAGCCCCATTCTATCCAATAAAACCCAACTAACAACAAGAAAAAGAGGAACTAATAAGATTCAAGAAAAAGCCAAAACAAACTCCAAGTTTTTACCCCAAAATCAGAGAAGTGCCAGAGATTGTGTGAAATCCTGTAGGGACTATTTTGCTATTGATTTTACATGGAAGGTGTTCAGATAATATTAGTGCCAGCAGAAAAGACAAAATGAGCGACTAAACTACATTTACACACACACACGGCTTTTTGAGGGGATATACCTTAACATCTTCCTCAGGCTGGTCATGTGTATAGTGGTGCAAGAAGGTGGAATGTATTCAATTTTGGGGTATGTGGGGTGTGTGTGTGTGCACGCGCGGCCAGTGCAAGGATATTTTGTGCCCTGTGTGAAACTTCTACCTTGCGCCCCCCCCGATGTCCAGCCCCCACCTTCCCACGGCCAAGTTCCCCCAAGGGGCCCAAATGTTCACGAAGTGCAAGGGAGGGGCTGCAAACAGGTGGCCAAGAGGTGGAGGGGTCAGGGTTGTAGTGGTAGGGAAGAGATTGCACAGAGGCAAAAGGGTTTCGTTGCAGGGGGTGCAGTGGCAGGGAGGGAGTGGCACAAGTGAGAAGTGGGCAGGAGGGGGTTGTTGCAAGGGGTTGGCAGGCAGGGAGGGGCTGTCTGTGCCCAGGGTTGTTGCAGGGGGGTGAAGGTGGCAGGGAGAGGTTTGCACAAGGAGGAGTGGGCAGGAGGGAGATGGCTGGGGGAGGAGGGGTCCTGAGGTTGATGCAGGGGTGAAGGTGATTGTGGCTGGCTCGGGTGGTTGCCAGGTAGAGATTTCCCAGAGGCAAAAGTGGCAGGACAAGGTGGGTTGCTGGGGCGGGGGGTATGCAGGGGAGAAGGTAGCTGGTCAGTGGGTGTGGAAGGGGGTGGTGCTGGCTAGGGCAGGGGTGCCCCGGTTGCTCCCACATACACCATTCCCCAGGCCAGGGACTGGACCTCCCGGTGCTCCGCAGGCCCGTGCGGCTCCCCGTGGCCCAGATAGGTACCTTGCAGGTGGAGTAGACACCAAGTTTCTCCCCAAAGAGCAGAGCGCAGCTGCACCTTCTTCCCCGCACCACTGTGAGCCAGGCTCCCCGCTGCCTCCAGGGCTCTCAGCGGCGGCAGCAGCAGCCAGCCCCAACCCCGCGCAGAGGCCTGCCACCGCCGCCGAGAGCCCAGGGAGCGGCAGGGAGCCTGGCTCAGCCCGCAGCATTAGGAAGAAGGCACAGCTGCTAGCACTAGACCCTCTCCTTCCCCACTCCGTAATTGGCTGCTCCCCCGGGGGGAGGGACTGGCCACGCCCCAGGCGGCCTCTCTGGAGCCCAGAGGCAAGGAGCAGCAGCAGCCGCCTTGTGCTCTGCTGTTTAAAAAAAATTGGGAGGCACTGCTTTTTGGCACTCCCAATCACTTGGCACCTTAGGCAGCTGCCTAGTCCGCCTAGTGGTGCACCGCCCTGTGTGCACGCAAAAACTGATTTGCACTCCTACCTAAAAATGTTAAGGACAGACCTGCTACCAGCAATCTGATAGCAGCAGACCCTGTGCCTGCCACAGAATAGAGTGAATGTGCAGTTGCCCCAGCTCCATGTGGGTGGTCACAAAAGGTAGGTCTTCATTAAGCTTGGTTGAAACTTTTAGGTTTAAAGTGAGCATGCATCACCCATAATTTTACAGAATTTGGAAGAGAAAAAAGTAAAATAAAGGCACTAGTCCACATTACGGACTATTTCACATGCAACATTTCACATTTCAGTCATCTGTGCTGTAGCCGTGACCTACTTACAAGTATTCTTTTCAACTTCAATGAATAAAAAAAATGGCTGGCTGAAACATCAAAAAACAACATTTAATTATTGGTCAAGACTTACTACAGAAATTTTCATCCCACAATGAAAATTTGCAGATAGTTAAGAAAATATGGAATTTTACTAGAAATGTTTTTTGTAAAATTAATTATAGCTTTCACTACTCCCAAAGTATAATACGTACATGAAAACTAATGCTGTGTGACAAGTTTAAAACCTAGATCGACAGAACTGCAACATAATATTAAAAAAAAAGTCATGATCAAATGTCAGTGAGAAGTCAGAAGAAAAGGCTTAATGCCAACTGGCTCTTAAGCACTAAGAATTAGTTATGTAAAGATGGGTCTGAAAATTGCAAATGAACAGAGATTGGTTTTCAATGAGAAACCATATAACTGGCTCTTCCAATGTCAAACATCAAAGAAAAATCTAAGCCGTTAAAATACATGTATACAAAAATCTCTGATATTAACAGTAATGACATGGAAAGGATGGACTGACAGATTATTTTTGATACCATTCAGTAAAGGCTAACAAACCCACAGACTCCTCTAGTCTACATCAGAGGAAGTTTGTGTTCAGGCTCCAATGTTTGAAGAGTCACAGAATGCCTGCATTTTTAAATCCAGTTTATTCTGGCACCTCACACAGTTTGTTGGATTTGTCCCCACTTCAAGATGATATTGTGCCAGGTGATGCTGGTAATTAGTTATTAAAGACTGAAGGGGAGGCAGCCTTACCACAGCATTTGAGATCCTGGATGATATGCATGAATGCTTGGGAAAACAATATACAGTATAGGATGGGCATGTTATGTAAACTGTCACAGTTGCCAGTTCAAGATTCTGGCTGCAACAAGCAAATTTGAGGTCTCCCTGGAAATCATGATTCAGCCAGTGTATGAAAAGCCCATGCTGTATTTCTCTCTTTATCAAGGAATTTGATATTTCACAGTGTTTTCCCTTCATGGATTGATCCAAGGAAAACAAAACAGCTAATCAATAGGACTAAATCCGACACTCGGCATAGATCCAAGTTAACTAATGTCTCCCGATATGATTTCAAGTAACAAATGTTTGAAGTAACTCCTTCTACTAAAATCTAAAAAGTTCTAAGTTTCAGCTCTGTTTCTAGTAAATATAAAAGTGGAAAGTTAAACTACTGTTCCACATAATCACTTGCATGAGAATAAGAGACCACTTTGTCTACACTCATTAGTGTTGGGCTTGGATTGGGCCCTTAGTATTTATTAGTAGATGTAAGAAGGAAAATGATGATGCAGGGAGGTTTTAGACAAGCCTGGCAAAAGCATCAGGTTTGAGTAGCTGAGCATAAAATGTACAAAATTGTTTACTTTGATGATGATGATGATGATACTGAAACTGTGTACTTGCCTGCAAGCAAAAAAACAAAACAAACACACAAACAAACACACAAACAAACATTACTCTCCCCAGCCAAATGGATGAATGGGATTTTGCAATGTTGGTTTAAACAACAGGGTACTACAAAGCCTAAGTTTTTATTTCTGTGTCTTATCTTTATTGAAAAACAATGATCAACTGATCAAAAGGGCTTGAGATGGTTGGGGGAGTGGAAATGGTAGTAACCCTTCTTTAAGAATTTAGGAACTTCAGTCCCTAGTGAAATCAATGAAAGGACTCCCATTGTATTCAATGGAGCTGGATTAGGCCCTTAAACTTTCTTACACTGTTTTCCTTTTGGGGGGGGGGGCAGTGAAGAGGGAAGTGGAGAAGTGGACAGAGCAGTTGAAAACAAGGAAATTAGCACATTCATGCTCACAGGAGGAAACAGGTTTACAGCAAGAACAGTGCATTCATTGTTTTAAATACATCCAAAATGTGGAGCTTTGAGATACTTTGGCAGTTTCTGATTCAGTACAATCCAAGACTAAGATAATTTAAAGACTGAGTTGATTTCCAAGCCCCTACAGAAAGGCTAGTTCTTTCAACCAATATTTGAGCTCACTTTCTCAAAATATATGATGTAGGATGCATCCAAAGAGAATTATTTGTATTGATTTTCTAAAATATTACTCTTCCCAGATTCCCCAAAATATAGCTGTTTCCTTTAGCCCATCAAACAATTGGTGCTCTATAACTAGCAAATGTAGCTTACAATTAATACCAGGACGGATCTACAGATTCAGAAGGAAAAAAAGAAGGTCATTGCCCTTCAATCAATATTTTGGTACTCTAGTTTCAGAAAAGGCCTGCATACTTTGCTTTGCTTTGACAAAGATCTTTTGTCTGTTGTGCAAGTTGGTAACATACCATATATACCCCACCACAGATGCAGTAGCAGTAGATGCAAATGTACCTGCTGACATAGTAGCCACACCAACGTTCCCTCACTTGGCAAGAAAGAGGAGCCTATTGTAGCTGACAGTAGGAGGATTGCCAACTCATGATTATATCATAACTCTGGCAACTTGGGTTTTTGTTTTTTTTAACCTATTTCAAGACAACATGATGAAAGACTGATAGTTCACAAATTCTCCCTTATTTAAAACGGTCACCATCTCTTATTACTGTCAAAGGGACTGAACTGAAGCCAGCACAATGGTCATTGTTTCGCTATAGTCTATCTGCATGTAGAAGTGAGGCTTCCCTTAATAAAGTTGGCTACCACCTTATGCTGGTTTTGGCGAGGTTGTAGTCATGCCAGCAGACCAAATGGCTGCCATAGTATGGTTCAGGCGGTCAGGTAGGATAAAGGGACTATAAGAAGAAACTGAGAAAGGTGAATGGAGAGGTGCAAGAAGCAGATTTAGGGGCTGCATGGAATGGGATGCAGAGGGAGGCAGAGTCAGGGAGTGGTGAGTGCTGCCCAATCTCAAGCAGAGTCATTTGGGGTGGGAAGTCAGAAAGGCTGCTACTGGGAAAAGGCTAAACCACACCCATGTTGTTTTTACTTTGACATTATTTCTTATGAATGATAGGTATCAGTTTAAAGTTCTTTAATATGTATATTTGTAATGTCCCAACCCTGAAAAATAATAGGAGTTCTATGCATGGCTGTGAATTATGATTAAGCCTGTGTTTGAGATCACAGAAGTCACGGAACCCGTGACTTCCAGAGATTTTCATGACTTCAGCGCGTGGTGGCTGGGAGATGCAGGGTTCCACCCACAGTGGCCAGGAGCTGCAGGGTACCACCGCCGCTGGAAGCTCCCGTCTGCCTTGAGGGGAACGGGGGTCCAAGCCAAGCAGCTCCCGGCCACTGGGGGATGGGGGGAGAACCTGGAGCTCTGAGCCCCCACAGGTGGTGGGGGCCCTGGAGCTGCTTGCAGAGGCCCCCACAGCTGCCCATCAGCAAAAGGCGGTGTGGGGACTCTGCAGGTCCCCATTTTGTCACAGATTTTTTTACTAGAAGTCATGGACAGGTCACAGGCTTCTGTAAATTTTTCTTTATTGTCCGCGATCTGTCACTGACTTTTATTAAAAATGTCCATGACAAAATCTTAGGCTTAATCACGATGCATTTACTTAAGTCAGTAGTTCTCAACTATTTACCATCCAGCCCTTCTTTTAATCAAAGGAAATAAACAAGGAGGGGTGAGATTCAAGACAGTAAGCAGAACTGCCGTCTACTCCCTATATCGCAAGCATGGGCGGCCCTAGACATTTCACCGCCCCAAGCACAGCGACATGCCGCGGGGAACGGTCTGCCGGTCGCCGGGAGGGTGGCAGGCGGCTCCGGTAGACCTCCCGAAGGTGTGCCTGCGGAGGGTCCACCAAAGCCGCGGGACCAGCAGAGCGCCCCCCGCAGCATGCCGCCCCAAGCACGTGCATGGCCTGCTGGGGCCTGGAGCTGACCTTGATCGCAAGGACAAGGAAAGGGTAAGTGAAGCTTCCATCTGAGCAGCCAGGGAGAGGTGGCATTTAAGATTTATTTTTCATCCTGATATTGTCTCACACACATTGCAGAGGAGTAGAGGTAAGTCAAAAAAAACATGATTTGATGGGCTTTTACATCCCATGATTTTGAGGGGAGGGAAATGTATTTTTTAACTCATACTTTTTTAATCATTGAGGTTGGCAATACTTCAGTAGTGTCAAGCACTTGAACAATTCGTTTTAAAATCATTTAGTAACACACACACTGACAGATCACTAAAATTCTACCACTCTTTGGATTTAGACGGTAACTCATAAATTGTTCATGTGCTCTAACTATTCTATACAAAGAATTAGTTACCTGTATAATTTTCATGAATCAAATCAAAATTGTTTTGCATAGTGTCAAAGAATTAAGTCATCCTCTGATAAAAACAACAAGGAGTCCGGTGGCACCTTAAAGACTAACAGATTTATCTGGGCATAAGCTTCCATGGGTAAAAAAACCTCACTTCTTCAGATGTATCATCCTCTCATGCGTAACACTGAAAACTAGAACATACTATATGGCCTGCTGTACACTCCACTATTCCTTTGGTAGTGCCACAGGAAATTGAACCTCACCTGACTGAAGTTGTTTGTCATTTTTAGCTTTATATTAACACGTTTTATCTTCTCTATTCATGCCATATGTACTAATCTTTGTATGGTTTACAACACCCTGTAATTCACAATTAACTCATTTGAGCACGATGAAATTTAGACATTTAGCAATTATACCAAAGGGATTATTTTATATTTTCATTCTTTTAAGTAAGACAAAAACAAATTAAAATTAACTTTTAGAAAGTATTCTTTGAAGCTAAACAAAAAATTAATACCTTAAACGTGTTGAAAAAAGTCAAGTTGTCAGGTGTTCAGCTCTCAGAGTATAACAGGAACAACTCTATTACAGCATTAGAGGTACAGAATCATTGCCCTCTAGACAGAATAAATGTATCTGAAGCCAATCTGCTATGTTATAAATGAAATAAAAAGCAAAATTAATACTCCTATTATTAAAGAGTACCTTCTTAAAACATACCTGTTTTGTTGGCAGACTTGCCTATTTACTGTCTAATAGAAGAATAGTTGCTATTTTAAATATCCTAGTTTAGTTTATAAAAAAGTTGTAATCCAGCTACCAATACTCAACACCCAATTACTGAATAGGAAGATCATAAGTCAAGAAATATTTCTGGTAATTCACAGTCTTGCTATAAAATCCTTTAATATTAGTTAAGACCAAACAAATATCAAAATATGCCTACATAAAAAGTGAAAATCCTTTCACAGCACACATCAAAGAAAAATTACAAATAAAATAGTACTTAAAACACATCAATCTTCCTTGGAAAAAGAGCATAACATCTATATCACAAAAGATGTGAATATTTCATTGCTGAAATGACTGGCACTATCTTCAGGGATAATTAAGAAGTTTTTCAAACAGCAATAAAAATATACACAACGGAATTATCTATTTATGGGTCTATTCATTTCCAGAGTAGAAGAGTTATCTCCCCGCACCTTACCATGAATTTTAAAAATCAGAAGAGATGTTTCAAGATATTAATAGTAATGGAGGATTTGATCCTTAGATATACAGATAGCTGGGTTTGTGATGGCAGGGAGAACCCACATGGTGAAATGCCTGCCAGGTATGAAGGTTATGGATCTCTCAAGATATCTAGACTGACTTATGCACATTGCTGGGAAGGAGCTAGTGGTCATGGTAAAAGGAGGTACCAGTGACACAGGAAAAGTAGGGGAGAGGTCCTGGAGGCCAAATTTAGCCTGGTAGGTAAAAAAGATTAAAGTTCAGGACCTCCATGGTAGCATTCTCTGAAATGCTTCCAGTTCCACAAGCAGGGCAAGTTACATAGGTAGAACTGAGAATTTTGATGCGTGGATGAGATGGTCTAGGGAGGAGGGTTTTAACTTTATTAGGAACTGTGGAAACTTTTGTGAAAGGAGGAGACTATATAAAGGAAGGATGGGCTCCACCTAAACCAAAACATGACCAGATTTCAGGCATGTGAAATTAAATAGGTTGTAGGGGAGTTTTTAAACCAAGGGCAAGTGTGGAAGAGCATATGGTTTGGACAGAGATATCCCAAGGGGGGGAATCTATTAAACAAGATTCTGTATCTTATTAAAGAGGAGAGGATAGAAATTGATAAAGTACAAGTAGAAACTGAAGAGAAATAGTCAAATGAAAAAGAGTCCCATTCAATTACAGGCCAAATTTTATAAGTACTTGTACAAAAATGCTAGAAGTCTAAATGCTAAGACAGATGAACTTGAGTGCCTGGTATTAAATGAGGATATTGATATAAACAGGCATCACAGAAACTTGGTGGAATGATGACAACCAATGGGACACTGTAAGACCAGAGCATAAAATATATAGGAATGACAAAATTGGTCGTGCAAGTGAGGGAGTGGACCTATACGTGAAAGAAAGCATAGAATCAAATATAGCAAACATCTTAAATGAATCTAACTGTATCATAGAATCTCTGTGGATAGAAATTCCATGCCTGAATAATAAGAGTATAGCAGTAGAAATATAATATCAGCCACCTGACCATGATGATAATGGTGACTGTGAAATGCTCAGGGAGATTAGAAAGGCTACAAAAATAGAAAACTCAGTAATAATGGGGGATTTAACAACTATTCTCATAAATGTCACCTGAGGATGGGATGCAGAAATAAAGTTTCTAGACACCATCATTGACCATTCTTGGAGCAGCTACTGCTGCAACCCATAAGGGGAGAGGTAATTCTTGATTTAGTCCTAAGTACGGCATAGGATCTGGCCCAAAAGGTGAAAATAGCTGAACTGCTCGGTATCAGATCCTACTGAGAAAAACAGAAAGGAGCATGAACTCTAGCAAGTCAAGTGTAAAAGTACATTTAGACAGGCCAAAAAGGAATTTGAAGATTAAACTACCAAAAGAAATAAAAACTAACAGCAAAAAATGTTTAAGCACATTAGAAGCTTGCCAAACAATCAGTGGGGCCACGTGATGATTTAGGTGCTAAAGAGTTCTGACAGAACGCAAATATGAAGTTGCAGAACTAATAACTGTGGTGTAACCTATCACTTAAATCAGCATGTGCACCAGATGACTGGAGAATAGTTAACATGTCAATTTTTTAAAAAGGCTCCAAGGGTGATCCTGGCAATTACAGGTCAGTAAGGGTATGTCTATACTACTCGCCAAATCGGCGGGTAGTGATCGATCTATAGGGGATTTATCTATCATGTCTAGTGTAGATGCGATAAAATCGATATCCGATAGCTCTGCCGTCAACTCTGGAACTCCACCGCGGTGAGAGGCAGAAGCGAAATCGACAGGGGAGCTGCATCAGTCGACTCGCCGCTGTCCTCACAGCCAGGTAAATCGACCTAAGATATGCCGACTTCAGCTACCCTAGTTGCATAGCTGAAGTTGCATATCTTAGGTCAACTCCCCCGCCTCCCCATGTAGACCTAGCCTAAGCCTAACTTCAAGCAAAGTTACCAGGCAAATTAGTTGAAACTACAGTAAAAACCAAAATTATCAGACACATAGATGAACACAATTTGTTTGGGAAGAGTAAACACAGCTTTTCTAAAGAGAGATCATGTCTCACCAATCTATTAGAATTCTTTGAGAGAGTCAGCAAACATGTGGACAAGGGTGACCCAATGGCTATTTCACACTTGGACCTTCAGAAAGCTTTTCACAAGGTCCCTCATCACAGGCTCTTAAGCAAACTTAGTCACAGGATGAGAGGGAAGGTCCTCTCATGAAACATGGTTAAAAGACAGGAAACAAAGGGTAAGAATAAATGGTCATTTTTCAGAATGGAGAGAGGTAAAGAGTGGTGTCCCCCAGGTACCTGTACTGGGACCAGTGCTGTTCAATGTATTCATAAATGTTCTGAAAAAAAAAGGGTAAACAGTGAAGTGGAAAAATTTGCAGATAATACAAAACTACTCAGATAGTTAAGTACAAAGCAGACTGCAAGGAGTTACAAAGGGATCTCCACTAAACTGGCTGACTGGGCAACAAAACAGCAGAGGAAATTCAATATTGATAAATGCAACGTAATGCACATTGGAAAACATAATTCCTACTATATATAGAAAATGATGGGATCTAAATTAGCTATTGCCATTCAAGAAAGAGATCTTTGAGTCATTGTGGAAAATTCTCTGAAAATATCCACTCAATCTGCACCAGCAGTCAAAAAAAATGAACAGAACGTTAGGAACCATTAGGAAATGGATAAATAATAAAACAATAAATGTAATAACGACAATACATTAACTCATGGTACACCCACACCTTAAATATTGCATGCAGTTCTTGTCACCCCATCTCAAAAATGCTATATTAGAATTGGACAAGGTACAGAGAAAAGCAACAAAAACGATTAAGGGTCTGGATCAGCGTCCATATGAGGAGAGATTAAAAAGACAGACTAATCATTTTAGACAAGAGATGACTGAAGGGGGATATGACAGAGGTCTATAAAATCATGACTGGTGTGGAGAAAGTGAACAAGGAAGTGTTATTTTAACCTTCACATAAAACAAGAACCAGCAGTCACCCAATGAAATTAATAGGCATCAGGTTTAAAACAAAGGGAAGTATTTCTTCACACTACACACGGTCAACCTGTGGAACTCATTGCTAGGGGATGTTGTGAAGGCCAAAACTATAATTGTATGCAAAAAATTAGATAAATTCATAGAAAATAGTCCATCAATGGTATTAGCCAAGATGATCAGGGATGCAATCCCATGCTCTAGGTGTCCTTAAGCCTCTGACTGCCAGATGCTATATCTGGACAACAAGGGATAGATCACTTGATGATCACCCTGTTCTGTCCATTCCCTTTGAAGCATCTGGCATTGGCCACTGTTGGAAGACAGGATACTGGGCTAGATGAACTATTGGTCTGATCCAGTATGGCCATTCTTATATTAAGTTCTTATTTAAGATTAGTGATTTAAAATAGCTATTTTCTTAAAAGGGCAATTTTCTTTTCAGCACTGATATTTGAACAGTATTTCACTGTTACTTAGTGGGACATGACACTATTTTCCTACAATCTCCAATCCATACTTTCCAACCCTTTTTATTTTCTGGGCAGGATTTCAGGATGAGAATATTTGTAAGCTGATGGGGAGAGTTTCAACTTTTCAAAAGAATCTTACATCTATGTACAGTGCAGCTTGTATGTACCTACTTTTCTGTGGGAGCAAAAAATGTCTCTTTTCAAAGATTTATCTGCCCACCTAGAAATGCTGCAAAATAAGTGCAGAACTGTACATGGTTGAAGTTTTGAGGGGTACCCAGACTCTGGTTGTGTGCATAGCACTGGGATTTTTTAAATGGACTATATGTCATCCAGCTCTCTTTACGCCTAAGGGAATTCTGTGTGTCCACAGAATTCATGCCCCCCCCTAGATTTCTTTGCTTACCTGCAGAAAAATGACTTCTGATGGAGAAGCAGCAGGAGCAGTCATGTGCACATTTCCTGGCAGTGCCGAGAGGAGGGAGGGAGAGACTGACTGTCTCTCTCACTCGCTACTGCAGCATGCTCAGAGTGGAGGAGCAGGACTTTGGGGTATTTCTGAAGAGGTAGGCATAGGGCAGGCAAAGTTCTGTCTGGCAGAGAAGAATGTAGCAGCCTACCTACTTAGTGAATTCCCCCAGGTGTAAAACAGATGTAAAACTTTTAAGGCTCCTTTATGTTGCCAGAGTGGTGTAAAGGAGCCTTATTGTAAAGGACAGTGTAGCCTTATTAATGCTTATGTTGCTTTAGTGATTAGAACTGGTCTAAATTTTTGGACTGAAAAAATTTCCTATCAAAACGTGCTCCAGGAACTGTTTGCTACTGACCTATTGGGAGATGTTCAGTAGCCAGTATAAATTCTGAGTTTGAGTCCCCTGCCCTTACTTGTTCTTCAGTTGCTTATGATGTAACACTGAGCATATGGCTGCATATATTTGATAATTAATAATTCGAAGTAAAGAGCCAATAGTAGCTACATTACCATAAGACAGAGGGGGTTTGATGATTTCCTCTAATGCTCCCCACTCGCATTCTCTATTCACTGTATTGTAGTTTAAATAAATTACCAAAATAATTGAAACTAGCTGAATTATATTGTATTATTTTGACAAAAAATGCAGAATTTTGCAGAATTTTAAAATATTGTGTGCAAAATTTTAATTTTTTGGACCAGAATTTCCCCAGAATATCTATTGGACAGCTACAGGGCAGAATGGCAGCTTTTTTCTGGCTACAGACAGGTGCACTGAAATGAACCATAGACAACTCATCACCAAGGCCAGCTCTAGGCACCAGCATTCCAAGCTGGTGCTTGGGGGGCAATCTGCAAGGGCCGGCAGTCCCTGTTGTTTTGCCTCCAAGCAGTGTGCCGAACCACCGCCGCGGGCGGGGGGGGGGGCAGTCCCTGTGCCCTTAGGGCGGCAGGCATGTTTCCACAGTGGCAGCAATTCGGCGGCAACTTCTATGTTTAGCTGTCCAGGGCGGCTTCAGCAAAACATAGAAGCTGCCGCCGAACTGCCGCCACTGTGGAAACGCGCCTGTTGCCTTAAGAGCACAGGGACTGACCCCGCTGCCTGTGGTGGCAATTCGGCGTGCTGTTTGGGGCGGCGAAAACTGCAGAGCCAGCCATGCTCATCACAATACTGTTTCATCAAGGTAAATCCATGCACACACATAGGTACAGGTTGCTATGTATTTATCTGCACCAGTAGCCTGCAGCTTTCTCTAACAGCATTTGCACTAATGCCTGGCCTCAGTTCCAAAAGTCCTCCTCACAAACAGAAGATTTTACTTAATTATAGAGGAAAACCCTTCTTTTAAGGAAAGATGCCTTACATATTTAGAGACCAACCCAAAGTAAACAGAGGCCCCCAATTCCTCTGGGCTGCCTATTTAGCCAAGGTCAAAATATAAAAACATGCCAACAAAAGATGTGTATATATTTACAGTAATTTCTCAGGACATGGAGAGTAGGTGTTTTTTTAGTACAAGAAGCCTTCCTAGGACACAGCCCTGTGATTCTGAAAATTAGGTGCAGCTGTCCCCTCCCCCTCATTAAGGAAATCTGGGTCTTAGCTTCCCACTCTCCCAGAAGATGTTGCTAACCATTTCAGAAGGAGAGTCTTGAGTACTCCATAACCATAGGACCCCCCTCTTCACAGTAAGTAGATTCACAATAAAGGTAACAGGCAGCAAAGAGAAACACAACTGCATTCCTCTCTCTATTCTTTACAAAGTCACCATGGACTAAAACATAAAACTCTATTGTTTGGTTCTTATAAAAGTAAATTAGCAAAAATTTTTCAAATGTTTTTCCTTGCAATAGTCAAAAGCAAAAGGCTCCTTCTCCATTCATCTTAAATTATTATACAG
The DNA here is from genome assembly GCF_007399415.2 of Gopherus evgoodei. NCBI lineage: Eukaryota > Metazoa > Chordata > Testudines > Testudinidae > Gopherus > Gopherus evgoodei. Next base: position 56,614,255 of record NC_044324.1, read on the forward strand.
GGATCTGGTTTTCACAGGGTATTAGTAGGGCCCGACCAAATTCAGAGTCCACTTTGGACAATTTCACTACCAGAGGGTTTTTAAATTGGTCAATTTCACTATTTCAGATGTTTACATCTAAAATTTAAAAGTGTTGTGGTATTAGAAGCTAAGCTCCCTCTAAGTAAGCTAAGTTCCCTCTATTAAGCGCCGCACAGGCACTGAGGGCTGCAGTGCGGAGAAATGCCTCTCCCCCAGCTCCGGACCTGCTGTGGTGGGGAAAGGTGCCTCCCTCCCCAACACAGCTGTAGCCTGGACCTGCCGTGGCCAGGGGGAGAGGTGCCACTCCCCTGGCCCCAAACCAGCCCCACAACAGCTAGGGGAGAGGTGCCTATCCTGTGGCCCCAATCCAAGAGCTGCCGAGGCGGGGAGAGGCACTTCTCCTCCCCAGGTGCTGCTGCAGGGAAAGAATGCTGGGGGGACTCCTCTCTCCCTACTATAGCCCCGGGGCAGCCTGCACCTCAAACTCCTCATCCCTGGCCCCACCCGAGAACCTGTGTCCCCAGCCGAAGCCCTTACTCCCCCACTCCCATCATCCCAACCCTCTGCCCCATCCCTGAGCCCCCTCCCACACTCCCCATTGGGGGAAGAGAGGGTGGAAGCCCCAAGCCTGGGCAGAAGCCTTGAGCCCAAGTGCCCCTGCCCTGCCAAGAGCCTGGAGTAGAAGCCCTAAGCTCCATCAGGAGCTGTTGAAGGGGGCAGAAGCCCAGACCCCAGTGACAACTAAGGGATTGGGGCACTGACTATAAATTAGTTAGGTATACCAGATGGTTTAATTTTTTAGATGTTTTGGTGAATAATTTAGTTTTACATGCATTTTTTTTATGGACCCATTAGGATTTGGTATGTGGAAGCGCACACCACCCTAACTGGTTTAAATGCTTGGAAGGAGCACTGTGAATGTCCACACTTTTACTTAGAAAGTGTTTAAATATGTTTTTATGATTACAGATTAGATGGTACTTTCGATGTGTTTGTAAGGGCACTGGGCCAAGTTTGGTCTAATCTCCCCCCATAACAGCCCTGCTGGGGAAGAACAAGTCTTTCCCTGCTCCACCCTGGCTGAACTAGATTTCAGTGACAGCAGATTTCACAGGGAAGGGATTATTTCATAGTCCGTGACACGTTTTTCATGGCTGTGAAATTAGTAGGGTCCTAGTTATTAGTGGACTGCAGAGATTTGGAGACATTTTACTATCAGAGTTCTATGATTTCTGGTGGTTTGAGCAACTTTATCCCATGAAGAACGGGGTTGGATTTTTGTTTGTTTGTTTCCCCTAGTGTCTTTAAGTGACACTGAACTAGGATGTTTTCTTCTTCCTGGTTCTGCCTATTCTCTGTTGTACTGTCAACCCACAGCCAGTGCTTCCCCAACATCTGTTTTAATTTTTGTGTGTGTCCATTTTTGCCACTGGGTCCTTACTTGTTCTCAAAGGGGAGAATTTTAAAAGACACAAATATGAGTTAGGTACCCAACTCCCACTGAAAGTCAAGAAGAACTCCCTTTCAGTTAGGTTGAGCACTTCACTTGCAGGTCTCTACATACATACCTTTTATTTTTCTCTTCTGGAAATCCATCAAATGTTTCCTGTATCTTATTGAGTTTTTTTAAGCACTCTTTTTATTCTTCCGCTTCTTGGTCTCTTGATTTGCTATGTATCAGCATCTTCAACCTTCTTCACTTTGGCTTCCAGTATGACTTTTTGTCCATTCTTCTTTCATACAAATTCCAAATGAGTCTTCTGGCGTATCTAGCTTTCTCTCTTCCAGTTCTGCTTTCAAATAAGTACCTTAGTTCCTCAAGACACTGGTTATTTGTTGGGGTTTTTTTTGTTTTGTTTTTTTTTATAAAAGATTAGGTGATATATAAGTAGCTCCTGTTTCACTTGGTGCAGAAGTACATACCTTTCGTTTTCTGAATCACAGAATCATAGAACTGTCAGGCTAGCAGGGACCTCGAGAAGTCATCAAGTCGAGCCCTCTGCACTGAGGCAAGACCACATAAACCTAGACTATCCCTGACAGGTATTTGTCCAACCTCCCTTTAAAACCTCCCATGATAGGGATTCCACAACCTTCCCTGGAAACCTATCCAATGCTTAAATGCCTTTATAGTTAGAAAGATTTTCCTAATATGTAACCTAAATCTCTTTTGCTTCAAAGTAAGCCCATTATTTCTTGTCCTACCTTTAGGGAACATGGAGTACAATTGATCACAGTCCTCTTTATAACAGCCATTAACTTATTTGAATACTGTTACCAGGTCCCCTCTAAGTCTTCTTTTATCAAGACTAAACATAAATGGAAAGGATTAAAAAAACGGGTAATCTCAAGGTTTCTAAAACATTTTATCATTTTCATTGCTTTCCTCTGGCCTTCCTCCAATTTGTTCATATCATTCCTAAAATGTGGCACCCAGAACTGGACACAGTACACCAGCTACAGCCTCACCAGTGCTGTGCAGAGTGGGACAATTACCTCCCATGTCTTATGTACAACACTCCTATTAATACACCCCAGAATGATACTAGCCTTTTTTGCAATTGCATATTGTTGACTCATATGCAATTTGTGACCCACTCTAACCCACAAACACTTCTCAGTAGTACCCTGCCACTTATTCCCAATTTTGTAGTTGTGTAATAATGAAGCCTACTTTTTTCCGATGACATTCTGTCAGCAATAGGGTGACCAGACTGCAAGTGAGAAAAATCAGGACTGGGAGTGGTGTGGGTAATAGAAGCCTATATAAGAAAGAGTCCCAAATATCAGGTGTCCCTATAAAATTGGGACATCTGGTCACCCAAGTCAGCAAGCAATCTCACTGCAATTAAGGCCAAAATTTTTAAAATCGGAAGCCTAACTTTAGACTCAGATCTATCTCCTGTAGCTATTGCCTGAACAAATGGGAGTTCTGGTTTATCTATTGCACTTTTCCTGTCTTGGGTTTAAATTCTGTCATCTGCAAATGATATTTGCCATTAAGTGCTTTTTTCTTGCGATATTTAAAAACCTGTAGGTAGCAGAGCTGGAAAATAAACCTCTCTCTCTGAAATTCAAACCTAGGGCTCTGTCCACTCTGCCAGCCTTCATCCCTTAAATTCTATTTTATCTTTGTTTAATTCAGGTGTTGTACAGGTTACCCACCTATTATTTGGGTTACCATACAGATGTATAACTCTTTGATTTCAAATATTACAATGTGCTCATATTTTAAATTCCATTTTCTTCTTACTCTCCCTTTTTTTACTGAAGTTGTAATTCTGTTTTCTCTACTTCTGATGGGAAAGGGGAAATTTCAGGTTCTTCTCTTGAGTGCAAGTAAGATGGAACTGTTGAGCTGTGGTTGTAATTAGTAAGAGGGTTGTCATTATCCAAACAGCTCCATTTAGAGCTTTATGAAACAGAATCAGAGTTCAGGCCAGAGGCTACAGGAAAATGATACAGAAAGTTCCAGGGCATTTGGCATAAAAGGACTGTGTGGAAAGAAAATTACTACAGAAGTTGCTAGATTTGCTGTGTATTTGAACATTTATATAAAACTTTTTTTAAAAATTGGTTGGTTTAAAACAAAGCAAACACTTGCTGCATCTTATCCAGAGTACATGCGTCATTGTTATACTAGCCACCTGTAGGACTTGTCTAAGGAATCCAGGTAATGTGTGGTCAAGATCCCTGCCATCATTCCTAGTATGGTAAAACTGTATGCAGTTTTTCTGTGCAGTTCAATTAGGCAGCGGGCTATACATGCAAAACTTAAAGCTGGTCCGGACTATTTTACATTTTAACAAATCCTACTGTCTATTTTTCATAAATATGAAGTGAAGTCCTGATCTCTCTTCATCAGGAATTGCAGACGATATGGAGCTTGGAAATTAATCCTAGGAAGTGCTGAGCATGGAGGAGTTGGGGAGGGGCATGGGAGGGCACTGTCCCCCAGACTGCAAGCATCAGGCCTAAGCCTGCGATGCAATATGCTCTGCAGAGGAGACAGGAGATATGCTGCTTCCAGCTTGTGCCCCTGAGGCAGGGAGTCAGAATTTTGTTTATAAACAGACTGATTAACAGGTGATTAAGGTAAGAAATGGCTGCTAGGATGTTTCCTAAAGTTAAATGATCTGTTCCAAGCTTAGTGAACTTCAAAAAGTAAGTAGTAAATGACAGAAAGTAATTATAGATTTTTCTACAGATGTTTCAGTTGTTGTATTCAAGAGGTGGTAACAAAGTTACTAATATCTTTCTTTGAGAAGATAACATTTTTTAGACAAAGGGAATGCAGTAGATTTCAAAAAGGCATTTGACACAGTTCCACATGAGAAACTATTAGTTAAATTGTAGAAGATGGGGATTAATATCAGAACTGAAAGGTGGATATGGAATTGGTTAAAGGAAGACTACAAAAGTTCATATTGCAAGGTGAGCTATCAGGCTAGAGGGAGCTTACTGGTGGAGTTCCTCAGGGATCACTCTTGGGACCAATCCATTTAACATTTTCACTACTGATCTTGGCACCAAAAAACGGAGTATGCTAATAAAATTTGCAGATTACACAAAGTTGGGAGGTATTGCTAATACCCGGGACTGGAACACCAGACAAGAAGATCTGGATGACCCTGTAAACTGGAGTAATAGAAATGGAATGATATTTAATAGTAAAAAGTCATGCATTTAGGGACTAACAAGATTTCTGGTATAAAATGGGGACATATCAGTTGCAAGTAAAAGTGGAGGAGAAAAGACCTGGGTGTGTTGGTTGATCACAGGATGACTGAGCCATCAATGTGATGCGGCTGTGAAAAAGGCTAATGCAGTCCTAGGATGTATCAGGCAAGGTATTTCCGGTAGACAGGGAAGTCTTAATACTATTATACAAAGCACTGGTGAGACCTCATCTGGAATAGTGTGCACAATTCTGGTCTCCCATGTTTAACAAAGATGAATTCAAACTGGAACAGATGCAGAGAAAGGCTACTAGGATGATCTGAGGAATGGAAAAATCTATCCTATGAGAAGAGACTCAAAGAGTTTGGCTTGTTTAGTCTAACCAATAGAAGGCTGAGGGGAGATGATTGCACTCTATAAATACATCAGAGGGATAAATACCAGGCAGGGAGAGGAGTTATTTAAGTTCAGCTTCAATGTGGACCCCAGAACAAATGGATGTAAACTGGCCATCGACAAGTTTAGGCTTGAAATTAGGCAAAGGTTTCTAACCAGCAGAGGAGTAAAGTTCTGGAATAGCCTTCCAGGGGGAGCAGTGGGGGCAAAAAAACCTAACTGGCTGCAAGACTGTGTTTGATAAGTTTATGGAGAGGATAGTATGACAGGATTCCCTACAGTGGCATGTGGCCCATTGACAACTGCCAGTAGCAAAAATCCCCCAACAGCTGGAGATGAGACACTAGATGGGGTGGACTTTGAGTTACTACAGTGAATTATTTCCCAAGTATCTGGCTGGTGGGTCTTTCCCACAAGCTCAGGGTCTAATTGATCGCTATATTTGGGGTCAGGAAGGAATTTTTCCCCAGGTCAGAATGGCTGAAACCTGGGGAGCAGGGAGTTCACCTTCCTCTGCAGTGTGGGGCCACTTGCAGGTTTAAACTAGTGTAAATGATGAATTCTCCATAACTTCAAGTCTTTAAGCCATGATTTGAGGACTTCAGTAACTTAACCAGAGGCTAGGGGTGTCATAAACAGATAGTTAAGGGTTAATGTCTCTTTTACCTGTAAAGGGTTAACAAACAGTGAACCTGGAACACCTGACCAGAGGACCAATCAGGAGACAAAATACTTTCAAATCTCGGTGGAGGGAAGTCTTTGTGTTGTGTTGTTTGTTTGTCTGTTGTTCTCTCTGGGTTCTGAGAGTGACCAGACGTACATACAGGCTCTCTAATCTTCTGTTCACATTTAGTAAGTACAAAATTAGAAAGGTGGTTTTAGTCTTTTGATTGTTTTCTCTATTTGCAAATGTGTATTTTGCTGGAAAGATTTTATCTCTGTTTCTTGTACTTATATACTTAGGCTGGGAGGGAAGATCCCCCTGGTCTAAGTGAAGCTAACAGGCCCTGTAACATTTTTACTTTTTTTCCCCTTTCTTTAATTAAAAGCTTTTCCTTTTAAGAACCTGCTTGATTTTTTGGTTATCTTGTGTGAGACCCAAGGGGAGGGGGTCTGTAATCACCAGGGGAATTGGTGGGAGAAAGGAGAGAAGGGGGGGGAGGAAAAAACCTGATTTCTCTCTGTGCTAGTCACTGTCTCTCTCTCCGGGAGAGAGGAGCGGGGGGAAAGGTGAATTTCCTCTTTGTTTTAGATTCACAGAGCTTGAATCTGTATTGCCTCTTGGTGAGGGGAAAAGAGGAGGGGGAAAGGTGACATTCCTCTCTGTTTTAGGATTCAAGGAGGTGAATCACAGGATCTCCCAGTGTAACCCAGGGAGAGGAGTATCTGGGAGGAAGAAAGGAGAGGGGAATGGTTTATTTCCCTTTGTTGTGAGATCCAGGGTGTCTGGGTCTTGGGGTCCCCTCGGAAGGTTTTGGGGGGACCAGAGTGTACCAGGCACTGCAAGTCCTGGTTGGTGGCAGCCTATCAGATCTAAGCTGGTAAATAAGCTTAGAGGAATTCATGCTGGTACCCCATCTTTTGGGCGCTAAGGTTCAGAGTGGGGGTCATACCATGACATGGTGGCAGTGGTGGGATAAATAGAATCCATAAGCCAGTAGGATTATTTTTTTTCTCTTTTCTCTGTGCTAGCTGTTGTAAGCAGAAAAGAGAGGGGTTTTTAAAACTACAGCCAGAAAAAAAAAATTTCCCCTTTTCTCCTTTCTGGTTGTGCAGAGAGACTGCCTGAAGGCAGAGACATTAAGTTTAACGAGGGTCTTTTGTTAAACAAAGCAGGCTTAAGCTGTCAGCAACAGAGAACAGCAAAATACACATTTGCCAATAGAGAAAACAATCAAAAGACTAAAACCGCCTTTCTAATTTTGTACTTACTAAATGTGAACAGAAGATTAGAGAGCCTGTATGTACGTCTGGTCACTCTCAGAACCCAGAGAGAACAGACAGACAAACAACATAACACAAAGACTTCCCTCCACCGAGATTTGAAAGTATTTTGTCTCCTGATTGGTCCTCTGGTCAGGTGTTCCAGGTTCACTGTTTGTTAACTCTTTACAGGTAAAAGAGACATTAACCCTTAACTATCTGTTTATGACACACACCCCAAATCGCAGACAGTGAGGAACCTCACTGGTGGTGATTTCTTCCTGGAACTTTAGAATAAACAGATTAATACAACACATGCACCTTTATATATACTACTAAGTATGTAAACTACAAGACTTTTTACATTTTAAGGACAATTTTCAACCAGTGGATTCTAGGAAACTTTCACGAGAGAGTGCATCAGCTACTTTGTTAGAAGCTCCTGAAATGTGTTGAATTTCAAAATTAAAATCTTGGAGAGCTAAACTCCATCAAAGCAGTTTTTTGTTGTTTCCTTTGGCTGTATGAAGCCATTTTAGCACAGCATGGTCGGTTTGTAGCTGGAACCGCCATCCCCAAACGTATGGGCGTAGCTTTTCCAGGGCGTACACAATGGCGTAGCATTCCTTTTCACTGATAGACCAGTGGCTTTCCCTCTCAGACAGTTTCTTGCTGAGAAACACGACAGGATGGAAGCTGTGATCCGGTCCTTCCTGCATTAGAACTGCTCCTACACCACGCTCAGATGTATCTGTGGTTACTAGGAATGGTTTGTCAAAGTTCGGGGCCCTTAGCACAGGGTCAGACAGGAACGTCGCCTTAAGCTGGGTAAAGGCCTTTTGACACTCATCAGTCCATGATTTGAGGACTTCAGTAACTTAACCAGAGGCTAGGGGTCTATTACAGGAGTGAGTGGGTTCTGTGGCCTGCAATGTACAGGAGGACAGATTAGATGACCACGATGGTCCCTTCTGACTTTAGTAAGAGTATCTGAGTAAGAATATATGTTACAATTTTAAACCTAACCAGTGTCCCACAAGTGACTTGCCACAAGATGTCAGAACATCTTGTTCTTGTATTAACATGTCTTGTATTAGAGCTATTATTTATTTATTCTTTCTTGATATAGAAATTAGATACAATACTCCTGTCAGATAGTTCTAAGTTGTTATATGCAAAAACACTAGAGTTTTCAGTTGCCTAAGTAGTCCCTGGAATCACAATTAATGTTCCCCTCCCGCCCCATCTGAAATGGGGACAGGCACAGAATTCCCCCACACTGGGAAATTTCCCCCACAAAGCTGGCCTCACTGGAACCGCCCCACCTGCTCCTCCCAAATATAGAAGTCTAACTATGCCTTTGCAACTTCTACTAAGGTCAATAGGAGATGTGGTTCCTTAGCACCACCTAGGAACAGGCCTTATGTACTCTGGTCTGGTTGTTATGAAGACATATCAGCTGTCCAGTAACAAACTGATAATTCTGTGTTTTGCAAGTAATAGCCACAGAAACAGTATTTATCTCCTCTGTCAACCCACTTTCATATATACATTTGAAAAGTACAGAGCAAAAATGCTGCAGTCGTGGACATCAGCAATTAAATTTTTGGAAATCATTGACTCTGTTTCATGAAAAAAAGTACAAATTGTTATAAAGATATTTTGGAAAATACATAAAAGGTATGCTTTAAAAATTGTTGGCTTATTCTCAAGCTGGAGTTCAATTTTTTTAAGCTATTGTTGATGTAGGGTATAACTGTGGTCAAGCAAGAAAGAACATGTTTTATCATTATCACAACTCTAAAGGGTTATTACACAAAAGGAAGAGAAGAAAAAAAAGTATACAAAGAGTTTGGAAAATGCAAACCAAACATTTTATGTATTTATTTCAACTAATAAAACGTACTTAGCCTGTGATCTGGGTCTTGTAAATAATCTTTAAAACATATACAAATACTACAAATTTACCAAATATCAACACTAAAGCAAAATCCACCCACAAAAACTGGGACTCTGCCCACTCCAACAATTCAACCTTCCCCCTCCAAATTAACCTGTATTATGTTCTGAAAGTTGATAAACTTAGATTTTGGCAGCCCATGGAATATGTATTATATTGCAGAGTCCCAGGCCCTCTAATGAGAATGTCCTGTCCTCAGACAAACACATTCCAACACATCTCAACTGCCAGATTAAAACATGGAAAGGGAAGCAAGGACTATCCCTATGCTATGTTTATAGTGTCTAGTGCAATGGGACCCTGACCTCCAGGCACTGCCACTACCAAATAATAATCTCAGGGATACTCAGGATCTCAAGTATAAAGGACTTTCTAACTAAACAAAATACTGATGTAATGCAGAAATATAAATTTTCTAGATAGTAATGTGACGCTCACTTGAAAGGATTTACTTTGAACTGATAATGAATTCAAAGTAATCCTCTAAAATAAGTCTCATTAATATGAGTTAAAAGTTTTACTTTTCATGAGACCACAGAGATAATTTCAAAACAAGTTTCCCTGCTTCTATGTCTGTTGTAAATTATAGTGCATTTATGTTTTCATTCCAGTCAACTCCAATGCCAAAATGTTTTTTTATTTTTTACACCACCATTTAAGAACTCGTTTCATTTACAGCATAACACACATTGAAAAAGAGATAAATCATCTTATCCTTCATTGGAATGATTTACACCGCATAAAATACTAGAAAGTTGACATCTATTTGCTTTATAATGCTTTATTTCTATTCATTTCACTACTCAGTACCATCAACACTCCTCACCTCCCTGGTTTCTATCTACTTGCAACAACCTTGGAAAACTAAACCAAGCGGCATTACTTTAAGCCAATTGCTATACAGATTAATGGAAGAAAAAAGTTTCCTTTGTACATCTCACAGAACTCCAGTATCACAGAAACTAGAGGTCTTTTCCATCTGTTAGGTCATTTTGTCCATGCCCCTGGCAATGCAATTTTGCTCTCTACAGTATATTGCTCAGTGCTATGATCAGTCCAGTTCTATGCAGTATCATTTAGAAGTAAGCCAGGAATCAGTCTATTCTCCCACTCATGGACGAGGGTTGCAAATAAACTCCAAAACTTGAACTTACCATTTGACACAGCTACATGCTACTGTCACAGCACAGTAATCTACTTAAATGATCTTTTTCACACCAAGGCTTTATTTTGGATGAGTAGCAATGGGGACGTGCAACCACATCTGACTTAAAGAGAGAAATTCGTCTGTGGTACAGATGGCCATGCAAGTCCATCTACGCCACTTAAGCCCCATTTGGGCTGCACAGCAGGCGGCCCTGCAACTCTGACCCTGGGCTAGGTGGTGGATTTCACCTCCCCGGTTCTCTGCACTCCACCCTCATAGAGCCCAAATACTGGAACTTTATCCAAGTCAAAAGAATGTCATCCTTAATCCATAAAATTAATTAATCTTTCTGCTTAAAACTATGAGGTGCTTCGGCAAAACTTAAAACAAGATGAATGGGTAATATGATGGCAGATTAAAATCAGTGTGGCCAAATGCAAGGCAGTGAACTTTAAGAGGAGTAATATGAGCTGCTCATATACCTTAGTGGGCTCTAAATTAACTGGGTTCTAAATTAACAGCTCAGGAAAAACATGTGGGCATCACTGTGGACAGCTCAGTGAAGATTTATAGACTAATGGGCCAGAAGGGGCCACTGTGACTATCTAGTCCTACCTTCTTTATTAACCAAATGTAATCTCATCAAAAAAATAAAGTTAGTTTGGCAGGATTTATTTTCCATAAATCCATGTTGATTGGCATTAATTATATTACCATCTTTTAATTATTTATTAATCAAGTCCCACATTAGCCATTCCATTATTTTGCGCAGGATGGATCTCAGACTGACAGATCTATATTTACCCAGGTTGTTCTGTTTACCCTTTTTAAATATTCCTAGAGTTGCTAGAGTTCCAGAAAATCAATATTCCTGGTCCAGCGAGTTCCTCAGTTAGCTCTTTTAGAATTCTTAGATGCAAGTTACCCGGACCTGTCAATTTTAAACTGTCTAACAACAGTAACTACTGTTTAACATCCTCCCAACTTATTATTGGAATGGAAACATTTCTGTTCTATATTTGGAGGGAAAACTACTATTTACTGAACCCTTCTGCCTTTCCTGCATTAGTGACAATTCAACCATTTCCATTTAGTAATAAACCAATACTGTTGTTAGGATTCCTTTTGTTCCTAACATATTTTTAAAATTCTTTTCTGTCCTTAACTCGTCTGATTGTGTTGTTTTGCTTCCCTTACCAATTTTCTACAATTCCTAGCTTCTGATTTATATTCTATTGCTGTAAACATTCATTTTTTCCATGTGTTTATATCTATATTATAAAAATTATTTTATAGATGCCTTCACTTCCACTGTAACCAAGAAGTTGTTTTTTAATCAGTGCACCCTTGTTTCTCCACTGTGGGACTGCAACTTTTTTTTGAGTCTAGTAAAATGTTCTTAAACAATTCCCAATTATCATTCACATTTTTCCATTTAACTTCTTTCACCCAACAGGTTTGGCTCATAATTGTTTTCAGCTTTGTGAAACTGATCCTTCTAAAGCACCACATATATGTGTCACTGGCTTGTAGAGAGAAGACTTATTCTCAATCTACAGCCATGGGGGAAAAAAATGTCCCTATTAGTATGTTATTCTATAATTGTTTATTGCGGGCTTTATTACACCTTCTTCTGAAGAATCCATTATTTGCCACTGTTTGAAACAGATTACTAGACTGAACAAACTACTCATCTGATCCAGTATGGGAAGTCTTATGTTTACTTAGAGCATGTCTTCACTTGTACATCACTGCAAAAGAATCACCAGTAAGAGCTGTACGCCTCTCATAGAGGTGGCTTTCTTTTTGCAATGGAACTTCTGAGTTTCTCTGCAAAAAGTCATTGGCAAGTGTAGACGCTCCCAAGTTTTTTGCACAAAAAAGGGACTTTTTCCACTTTAAATGGCAAGTGTAGACATGCCCTTAGAAACATTTCCTTTGAACTGTTGGTATCAGTACTAGCACATTACAATAGGTATGGTTCTAGCTTTGGTAGTTGTATGTATAATTTTAGAGAAGAGGAGAAATCACATCACAGAAACTGGCATAAAAAATGAAGTAACTGAAGGCTAGACTTTGATAACCTTTCTTACACTGAATATATATAGCCATATAAATAATAATAACCATTAGAGATGGCCCACAGAGTGAAATTGTCATACCAAGTGATTTGCAGAATTATAAAACTAAAATAATCTGTACTATAAATATATTGCACAGTGCTTTGAGAATGTGAATTGCTAATTATACTATAACTATATTATTTATTATTAAAATTCCAGTATTCCTGTACTAAGAAGCTAGCTACCAAACAAGTTTTAATTGTAAACTTGCACAAAAGGGGTGACTTGTTTTTCCAACTATAACACAAGAAAAAATAACTATGAGACTAAAGAGTTATGATGCTATATCGATCATATAATCTTGTGCAAATAAACTGAGCCATAAAGTCATGCTTGTACAACCTAGTGCACATGTAAACACTGTGGTTAGTGAGAAATCCATCAGTAACACATTCCAGTCACATTTCTGTTTTGTTAAATGCATAGATTACATAAGATTTGCACTTGTAGTTTGCCAAGGTTATTCCACTCCTCTAGGCAGGCTCTCCATTAGACGAAAACTGGCTGCATGTTTTAAAAGTTTGTTATAATTCACAGATTTTAGGCCAGTCCTGAAATCTACACCTGCCATTCAAAGACAAGCTCTCCCCACTTACTCTCTCCTCTGAATGAAACTAAAGGATACACAGAGAGGACTGCTCCCCTGTGCTTCCAGTATCACCCCAGTTCATGTCATCAGTTCATAACCCAAATCCCTGCAGCCCTTAGTAACTCAGGCAAAACGTCCACTGGCTTCAGAATTGCTTCCCTCCCTAGTGACTAAACAAGGGCAGCAGGGCTGGTCCCTATGGGGTGAGGGTGCACTGAGGCGGTGAAAGACAGCTCCCTACCTCACCCAATACCTCAGCATGTGCCCAGTCTAAGAGCGGAGTTTCAGCAAAGGCCACCGCGGAGCCCGTACCCAACCAGCCAGCTCCCTTCCCATGCGATCACTGCCGCTGGTGCCCCCCGCCTGGAAGGAGCAGTGAGCAATGCATGAACAGAAAGCAAACCCAGGGGCTGTGACACTGTGTCTACAGCTCCTTACTAACTACCTGCGAAATCGCTTTTGCCAGCTGGAGCCAGCCTGGGCGCGTACCTGGTTTGCGCGGCAGAGGCGGACGGCAGGGGCTTGCTGAGCACGGACAGGCAGCGCCTACCAAGAAGGGCAGTGGGCAGCAATGGTGCAGCCTGACCCGAAGTGCTCTCGGCGTGAGCCTGCCTCTCACGTCCCCGCCCCGTCTCATGCAGCAGCAGCAGCCCGTCCGGCGGCTCTTATCCTCGCCAGCCCAGCCCAGCAGCTGTTTCACTCGGCCCCAGGGCGCGGGGCGGAGCGTGGGAGATAAGACCCCCCCCCCCGTGCGCCCCCAGCCCAAGGAGGTGATTGGTTAGAGGTAGGGCGGGGGGGTTCTTATCGCCCATGCTCCACCCCCCCCCCCCGCAGTGCCCAAGAGGCGAGAGCCCCCTCGCTGTGGGGCTGGAGGAGAAGGATGCGTCCCGGGGCTTTGGGCGGCCGCGCCGCGTGGGGTTGCGCGTGCCGCGCCCTAGATCAAGCCGCGTCGGAGCCGGCTCTAGCGACCTGTGACCGGCGGGACCCCGGCCCTGGGGTACTGCAGCCCTTCCCCGCGCCCAGCCGAGCTGCAGCTCGCCAGGCTGGCCCGGCCCCTAGCCCCGGTCCCCAGCCCGAGCCGCCAGGGACCGCAGCCAGAACCGCAAATAGCCCCGTGCTGAGCCCCTGTCCAGGCACCAGCTGGCCCCAGAAGCCCCCCACCCTTCGGGGATGGACTTGGCCCCAGGAGGAGACAGGCTGGTTGCTGTAGCCGCAGTGAGCTCTGCGTAGGAGACCAGCGGTCCCCCGGCATGTGGCTCACATCGCATCCGCTCAGCCAGGTGCAGTCTGGGGGGAGGAGGTTGCTCTGAGCATGGTAGGGCAGGAGTCCCGGTAGCCCCTTCCAGGAAGCAGAGCCTGAGCCGCCAGCTAGGGGTCTGGCGAGCCCCTGTGCTGTCAACCCTGTCATAGAAGATTAGGGTTGGAAGAGACCTCAGGAGGTCATCTAGTCCAACCCCTGCTCAAAGCAGGACCAACACCAACAAAATCATCTCAGCCAGGGCTTTGTCAAGCTGGGCCTTAAAAACCGTTAAGGATGGAGATTCCACCACCTCCCTAGGTAACCTATTCCAGTGCTTCACGATCCTCCTAATGAAACAGTGTTTCCTAATAGCCAACCTAGACCTCCCCCACTGCAACTTGAGACCATTGCTCCTTGTTCTGTCACCTGACACCACTGAGAACAGCCGAGCTCCATCCTCTTTGGAACCCCCCTGCAGGTAGTTTAGGCTGCTATCAAATCCCCCTTCACTTTTCTCTTCTACAAACTAAGTAATCCCAGTTCCCTCAGCCTCTCCTTGTAAGTCATGTGCCCCAGCTCCCTAATCATTTTCGTTGCCCTCTGCTAGACTGTCTCCAATTTGTCCACATCCCTTCTGTAGTGAGGGGGCCAAAACTGCACACAATACTGGCTTCACCAGTGTCAAGTAGAGGGGAATAATCACTTCCCTTGATCTCCTGGCAGTGCTCGTACTAATACAGCCCAATATTCTGTTGGCCTTCTTGGCAACAAGGGCACACTGCTGACTCATATTTAGCTTCTCGTCCACTATAATCCCCAGGTCCTTTTCTGCAGAACTGCTGCTTAGCCAGTTGGTCCCCAGCCTGTAGCGGTGCATGGGATTCTTCCAGATTGCACCCACCAGGGAGAGGCAGTTTCCCCTCAGGAAGGGTGGCTGGAGGTAAGGAGAGAAAGAGGGGGTTGAGCAGAGGAGGGTGGAGTGGGAATTTAGCCCAATATTTCAAAAGCAGGTGTGCCCCAAAAGCTGAGCAGGTAAAGGTGGGTGACTCCTCCAACTCCCGTGGTGACTAGGTGCTGTGGGGTGGGGGCGGGCTGTAGGATTTTCAGAAGCACCTGGAGACCCCTACCTGCTCAGGAAAGTTAGGAGCCAGTCATACATAATTAGCACTGCAGATCTCCCAGCATTAATATAATCATAAAAAGGAAATACTGGTGAGGACCTTCCAAAGTCCTTATGTCCAGCCCCCTGCACTAAGGCAGATCCAAGTAAACCTAATTTCTGACAGGTGTTTGTCCAACCTGTTCTGAAAACTTCCAGTGATGGAGATTCCACAACCTCCTTTTGAAGCCTATTCCAGAACTCAGCTACCCCTATAGTTAGAAGGTTTCCTAATATCTAACCTAAATATCCCTTGCTGTAGATTCAGCCCATTATTGCTTGGCCTACCTTCAGTGGACATGAAGAAAGATTGATCACCATCCTCTTAATAACAGTGTCACATTCTGGGATGCAATCCAGTGAGACAGGTTCTGTTACTGCCTGCCCTGTAACTCTGAGTGCCTCAAAATTTTCTGCTACTGTGGTTCTCAGCCTGGACACCAGCAGACAATCATGCAGGTCAGGCACTCAGGGTGTGTGTTCTGTGCAGTCCTGAATGAGCAATTTTGACTCCAGGAGCCTGCCAGCAACATGCTACTCACACTTTCTGGTTTCTACCAGCCTGGGTTAACAACTTGGCAACACATTCCCAGTCCCAAATTTTTCCAAAACAATGTGCCCAGAAGTGTCCAAGCGCATATTCTAGCACATAATTCATAACTCTTTGTATACATTCTGTGCACACATCATGCAAGAATATTAATAATCTGTGAGTTACTGTTTTTCCAGTGATGTCTTACAGGTCAGGCCTGACAAGAGCTGCTGACACAGAGTAGTGAACTAGAAACGAGACTCTGTATCACAAACAATCCTTAAAATACCTGAATACTGTTACCATGTCCTGCCCCTTCCCTTCCCTTAGTCTTTTTTTCTCACAGTTTATTTTAACCTTTCCTCATAGGTCAGGTTTTTCTAAATCTTTTTTCATTTTTGTTGCTCTCCTCTGGACTCACTCTAATTTGTTCACATCTTTCCTAAAGCATGGGCCCCCAGAATTGGACACAGTATTCCAGCTGAGACCTCCCAGTGCCAAGTAGAGTGGGACAATTACTTCCTGCATTTTACATGCAATACTTCTGTTAATAAAGTCCAGAATATTAGCCTTGTTCACAACTCCATCATATTGTTGACTCACATTCAATTTGTGATCAACTATAATGCCCAGATCCCTTTCTGTAGTACTACTGCCTAGCTAGTTTGTCCCCATTTTGTAGCTGAACATTTAAGTCTTCTGTTCTAAGTATAGTACTTTACACTTGTCTTTACTTAACTTCAGACCAATTCTCTAATTTGTGAAGGTCATTCTGAATTCTAACCCTGTCCTCCAAAGTGCTTGTCATCTCTTCCAGCTTGTTGTCATCCACAAATTTTATAAGCATACTCTCCTACTCCCTTATCCAAGTCATTAATGAAAACATTGGTAGTGGATGTGGATAGTGAATGTGGATCCCCATTGGATACACCCTCACAGTTTCACAACGAACCATTGATAACTACTCTTTATGATAACTACTGATAACGGTCTTTCAACTAGTTGTGCCCCTGCCTTACAATAATTTCATCAAGACCACATTTCCAGAGTTTGCTTATGAGAATGATAAGTGAGACATAGTTCAAAGCATTACTGATATCAAGATATATCATGTCTATGGCTTCTTCTCATCCACTAAGCCAGAAACCCCATCAAAGAAGGCAATTAGGTTGGTTTGACATGATTTGTGTCACAATTCAGAGCAACTGAACCTGTATTCCCTCTCTTTGGTCCAGCAAGAGCACCCACTGTTAGGTTTCCAGCTCCCAAGCTTTTGCTTCTCTTTGGCAGAGACATGCATCCCTCTCCTCCTTACCAGAGTGTTTCCAGGCTGCACAGTTCCCTGCCTATACTGGATTCCCCAGTAAAGTCAAACCCACCTATGCAGGACTGATTTGCTTTTCCCTTCAGGCAAGGTAAACAGTGTAATTGCCTTAGTCAAGTTACAACATAGTTCTTTCTAAGCAAGCACATTTATTCTTAAGGTAAAAGCATTAACAACAAAACACATTAAAAACAGTAAGAGAACTTACACACATGCTAATAAGCATACCAGAGGTCACTCCCTGACTCCAACAAGGTCTCTGGCTGGTGAACAGTCCTTCAAACCCCACCAATGGGCTTTTCTGTGGTTATAGGTTCATCACAGCTGTTAGTTCAGAACAAGAATACTTATGAAACTGTTAGTTTTTTCGTTATGTAGTCTTTTTGAGGGAGAAAGTTCTATTCTGTCGTCAAGGAACAGGTGATCAGCCAACAAAAGGTGTCCTCCTCAGGACAAAGCTTCAAAAGGCTGAGTTCTTGTATAACCAAAATAGGTGTACTTGCATATCCCTCCTCCTAGAGATTTTCTAGGAAACCTACTTAACTTTAAAAGTTCATTCTTATCTTAACCCATTGTTTAAAATAATCCTTTGAAGCTCATAACACTTCCCAGGATTCTAAACATTACATAAAATCCCACAATAAGGCATAAACATTTGCATTTTTAATACAATGAACTCCTAAGATATTCAAATTTAACTCAATAAGTTTTAATTTAATTCAGTAAGGTTTGTTCAGGATACTGCAGGAAATTGCCATCTCTATAATAGTTTGTTCTTGACAAATCCATGCTGACTGTTCCTTATTATTTTATTTCCTGTAGGTGCTTACAAATTGATTGTTTAATAATTTGTTCCAACATCTTCCCAGGTATTGAATTTAATCTGACTAGTCTGTAATTCACTCAGACCTCTTTGTTCCCCTTTTTTAAAGTTAGGTACTATGTTTGCCCTTCTCCAGTCCTCGGGGACCTCACTCATCCTCCATGAGTTGTCAAAGATAATCACTAATGGTTCCAAGTTTGTTTCGGCTAGTTCCTTAAGTACCCTAGGATGAATTTCATTGGAACCTGATGACTTGAATACATCTAATTTATCTAAATATTCTTTAACCTTTTCTCTCTCTAGTCTAGTATGTGTTCCTTCCCCCTATTTGTTAATATCAATTGTGTTGCATATCTGTCACAATTAGCCTCTTTAGTGAAGATTGAAGCAAAATAGGCATTAATCATTGTCTTCTTGAGGACATGAATTGTTAACTCTCCTTCTTGCCTAAGTAGAGGACCTACACTTTCTTTTGTCTTTCTCTTGCTCCATATGTATTTTTAGAAACTCTTCTTATTCTCTTTTATATCCTTTACTCAGTGTAACTCACTCTCACTTGGGAGAGGGCTGTGACAGGGAAAGCAGCTACTAGGCTCATTGGGGAAGCAACTGCAGCTGTGCCATGCCCCAATCAGGCCTCAGCTGGCCCTATATAAAAGGCTGGGAGACAAGAGCTCAATAATCTCTCTCTGAATGCAGAGAGAGAAGGGCCTGGCTGCAGGGAGGTTAACCAGATATCTGGAGTGGAGCAGGACTGGGGAAAGACCAAGGGAGCTGGGGAGCTCCAGCCTAGGAAAGCCCCAGGCTAGAGGCCTGGTAAGTCCTATTAGGTACTGGGTTGCAAGGACAGCCCATAGGTAGCCAGAAGCAGCAAGTCCAAACCCCTTTGCCTATGATGAGTGGCTTATACTTCAGTCTGCCCCGGTGAACAGGGGCTAGACAGAGATTGGGCAGTAGCCAAGACTGAGGTGAAGTAGTGATAGTGGGTGGGGATTCCGCTGGGAGGGGGAGACCCAGACTAGGGGGGGTACTGCCAGGGGGAAGCACCCAGTTAAAGAGGCATCGGGGTCCTGGGAGGGACACAGGAGGCCAAGCGGCAGCAGGACACTGGCTGACAAAAGGTGCTCTGGAGGCTGGCTGAGCTAATTTCCTGAGAGATCAGCAGGAGGCACTGCAGGGGTGAGTCCCACACTGTCACATTGAGCCTTTCCAAGTTTGTCCCTACTTGTTTGTGCTATTATTTTGTACTACTCCTTAGCAATTTGTCCATGTTTCCATCATTTGTAAGATTTCTTTTTGATTTTCAGGTCATTAAGAAGCTCTTGATGGAGCCATATTGGCCTCTTACTATTCTTCCTATCTTTCCTTCACGTCGGGATAGTTTGCAATTGTGCATTTAATATTGTCTGCTTGAGAAACTGCCAGTTATCCTTAACTCCTTCTCTTAGATTTTCTTCCAATAGGACTTTACCTATCAGTTCTTTTAGTTGGTTAAAGTCTGCATTTTTGAAGTCCATTGTCCTTATTCTGCTGCTCTCATGTATTCCTATCCTTGGAATAATAAAATCATCATTTCATGATTACTTTCACCCAAATTGCATTCTATCTTCTGATTCACTACCAATTCATCTCTCTTGGTCAGAATGAAGTCTAAAATGGCTGTCTCCCCAGTTACATCCTCCATGTTCTGAAACAAGTAGTAGTCCCCAGTACATTCCAATAACTTATTTTTGTGTTTTTTGTGTTTTTTCCTTATTTTTCCAACTGATGGCTGGGTAGTTAAAGCCCCCTATTACTACCAGATCTTAGGTTTTGGATATTTGTGGTGTTCTAGAAATGCCTCATCCACCTTGTCTTCCTGATTTGCTGGTCTGTAGTAGACACCTAACATAATGTCACCCTTATTTTCCCCCCTTTTAACTTTACCCAAAGATTTTCAACTGGCCTGCCTTTCACCTCCTTCTGGACCTCAAAACAAGTGTATATACTCTTGATGTATAATGCAACATCTCCCTTTTTCCCTGCCTGTCCTTCCTGAACAAGATATACTCTTCTATACCAATATTTCCTGAGATTTATCCCTTTATCTATGATGCCAATTAAGTCATAATTGAGCTATTATGTGCTAATACTTCCAGTTCTTCCTCTTTATTCCCCATATTCCTTGCATTGGTGGATAGACATCTAAGATGTTGAGCAGATTCCCTCACTGATTTCCCTCTTGTGCTCCTATGACCCTATTGTAATTTTCCATACGCCCTCCCCATATCTAGCCTTTTATTCAGGTCATCTTTTTATGCTTACCTGTGGGCTTTTGTCACCTTCTCCTTTTGAACTTAGTTTAAAGCCCTTGTCACTAGGTTGGCAAGTTAGAACCCAATGATGCTCTTCCTCTTCTTGGTCAGATGGATCCAATCTCTTCCCAGCAGTCCTCATTCTCAAAGTAGTATCCCACGGGTGAGTGTGGCCACAAATAATCACACTTTGGCTGAAAAAATAACTTATGTTGAGTTTTCATTTGCCATCTGATTTTTAGACTCTAGGATGCACCTGGGTCACATTTTCAAGCTTTTTTTCCACAGTCATGATGGCTAGAAACTTACACCTTTTTGTAAATAAATGCAGAATCTTACTTAATCACATGCATCCAGGAACACAGACTAAGAAAACACCAAATATCCCAAGAACCACAATAATATTGTCAGAGTTGGCAACATGACATAAGGCACAAGTCAGGAGGAGCAAGTTAACACACTATTTTTCACGTTTCCCAATACAGAGCTGAAATCTCACACACTGGGGGGGATACGTAGGTTCAGCCTTTCTTACCCCCTACCCATACCAAAACTCCATGCATCCACCCAGAACAAAGGAATCCTAGAAAGCAATAGGCCAAACTGCTTTTAAATTACTGGGGCCTGTCCAAATGGTCCAACCCCCACTCAAAGAGCATAAGAACGGTCCTACTGGGTCAGAACAGGGGTTCATCTAGCCTAGTATCCTGTCTTCCAACAGCAGCCAGTGCCAGGTGGCCCAGAGGAAATTACAAGAACAGGTGATCCATCCCCTGTTGCTCATTCCTAGTTCCTGGCATACAGAGGCTAGGAACAACATTCCTGTCTATCCTGGCTAGCCATTGATGGACCTATCCTCTGTTAATTTATCTAGTTCTTTCTTGAACCCCGTTATGGTCTTGGCCTTCACAGCATCCTCTGGCAAGGAGTTCCACAGGTTGACTGTGCATTGTGTGAAGAAATACTTCCTTTTATTTGTTTGTTTTAAAGAAACATTTTCACCTATAGGCTTAACAAGAGAACTCAGAACAGGGATGATACACAGTATTACCTCCAGTCAACCCCTCCCTAAACATCACAAAAGAAATCTACTCACTGCCCCATTAACCTTCCTCCTCTTCCCTTTCCCCCAACCTGAAAGGGGGCAATATAACTCCAGAGAACATTATTGGAAGGGAATGAAAGGTTATGAGGCAAACGTGTTGGGTGGGATGCAGAGGCTGAGTGAGAAATCTTTGTGTAGGAGCAGGGTCTTTATCACTGACAAGGATGGCATCTAAGAAGGAAGCACAAAAGGAGAAAACCATTAGTCCAGTAGCAATACACAACACTAAGAAGAAAATTAGAAATGGATTACAAATATGACAGTGCCTTTTTAAATTTAAAAAAGTTATGAAAGACAATGATCTGTGGACTCTTATTTACACTGCTCATTAAAGTAGATTTCCTAGGCGCCATGCCCAGATGTGGACAAGCTAAGACTTGGGTGGTACTCCTGGCTTGCTGCCATGATGTCTTTATATGTGAGGTGTACAGCAGGGAGGGGCAGGGCATACCTACCATCTCTGATGGCTTACTCAAGGCAGGAAATGGAAGAAACAAACTATGTGAAGAGGAGAACATATATTCTCCAGAGCATACACAGTTTGCACCTGAACTAGGGGGCATTGAGGGAAACAATCCACAGCAAGATTGTTCTTCTTCTCTTGTCCCTTCTTGGGGGTTCTCATCCTCATTGCAATGTCCAAGATCCTGTTCAGCATCACTTGTGCCTGCTGCATTAGACATGCAGGTGTATGTGGTTGAGGACAATGAACACCAAACTGAAGGCAAATTCTAAATCTCAGGGGCTTTAACTGAGAAAATCCAGGATCCAGATGGGGACTATTAGCTTGAGGATCCCAGCTGATCTCAACTGCTGGGGGGAAAAACAGAGCCAATCTCTCAGAAACCCATGACCCAAGCTATAAAGACCGAACAGATTAAAATCAACATGTGTACTGTGAAACAAACTGAGAGCCAGTGAAATGTCTGGAGCCCAGCAGTTACATGCTCCAATCACAAAACTCTGCATCAGCAGAAGTGTGTAAACGGTCTTCAAGTGTAGTCTTAAGAGCATATAGTAGTAATCCAATGTGGATAACTGTGGTGAAATCTATTTCTTAGAGACAGAATTGCTACTTTCCAGCCAAGTGCAAAAGGGGAAGGAAAACAAAACCAAATACTCTTTGCCCTGCTACTTGGCTATCCAGACAAAGTTAAGGAGAGACTTAGACTGTAAATCTCATTACAGAAGGATAGTCACTTAACTTTCAACTGAAGAGCCTGATATCACTACCAGTTGCTTCCTGTCCTGATCTTGGTCAGAAACTTGAAAAATCTGAGAGCAAAGAAACAAAGGTAGAGCTGCGTTGGTGACTCTGTAAATCAGTCCAAGTCACTACTTTAGTGGCTTCATATGCATATTGAAAAGGAGGAACATACAAATAGAAATTTGTGGTACTTCACATGAGAGCCCTTGGGGAGAACAAGTCTGTGATGGGGTGTCTACACCACACAGGATTGGAAGGCATTAAGGTGGCCAGGGAGGCCAATTAACCCCACAGGCCACACCTGGAGGAGGAGCCAGGGGGCAAGCAACTAATTGGAAGCAAACTCAGCTGGGGCCTGTATAAAGCCCAGGAGTGATGAGCAGTAGGGGGGATGCTGCAGTCACTCCCTGAGAGGAGGGAATTGTAAGGCTGGCAGAGGCCCAAACCACAGACTGGAAGTTGCCACTCTGAGAGTGAGAGACTGCAGACTGAGAGAAGACCATGGGTAGAGAGACTGCTGAGGAGGGCACAGCATCTGGAAGAGCTAATCCTCAGGATGGCTAGGAGGATGTGCCATGAGCATTGAGGGAACCCCATCATAAAGTCCAAGACTACCCTATAGTTTTCTCAGAGAGAAAAGAATCAGTCAAGTACCATTAACCCTGCTAAGGACTGCAAACATGACAGCAGCATTAAAATAAGTTGTCAGATCTAATAGAGTCAGTATGGACACCTGGTCTATGTGCATCACTAAGAGGATATTGCTGACCACCAAGATTACTTGTGCAGCCTCCTCACTATACCTAATCCTCAAAAAACCAGATTGACAGGCATCAGTCAATGCTGATGACTCCAAATACTGCAAGAGCTGCTTTGCCAGAATCTTCTCAGTAAATTTCTCCCCAGAATGGAGATTAGAGACAAGGCAGCAGTTGAGTGGTGATGTATGCCCTATGAATTAATTTGAAATATCAGGTTATATGTTGCACTGGTGGTTTTGTTATGTCACTATTCACCATATTTTGTTTCTATCTCTTTGCTCACATCTTCCCCTCTTAGAGGAGATTCATCCCTTCAGCACAGTTAGATTAGGGATATATTTGGTCCACTATATTTAGCAAAAGTGGCCCCCTCCTTACTGGAACATATTCTACCATTTAGGACATTTGGTATACCTAATTTCCTGTTACTAATACTCAGAGCCTCCGGGTCATTATTCCAATGGAGAAAATGTATCTTTACATCTTTTAGCAGCGTCAAATTATTTCCACCCTATCCTCAAGCATAATGAAGTTGCATCATGTAAAGGTCTGTACATGAATCATTTACAAGAGGTATGATGATCCTTCTATTCCAACAGCTGTGTGTTACATAAAAGATAATGATGCCTACACTGAAGGATCTACTTTAAAACATTACAACGTTTGAAAAAATTGGCAAAATGCTTGGAGAGAAATCCTGGCTTCAGCAACATCTGTAAATGAAGTCCTTTGGGAAAGGATAACGAGGGGTCCTAATCCCAAGTAGTCTCTATATGAATAGACCCACTGAAGGTCAACAAGACTTCAGTAGGGCTATTACCTAGTCAGATGGATTAGTCCCAATGAAGCCTTCTGGTCCACTCCCCTGTACTTATGGCAGGACTAAATATTCCCCAGAATTCATGCCAGTACAATACATGAGTAAGAGATTTCAGTATATAGGCTCAAGTAAGTTATGTTGCCCTCACGCTGCTCAAAGGTCCATGAAAACATCTCTCTCTCAAATTCAACATGGCAGATTTTGACCTTTAACTTTACTATTTTTTCACCCAGGCGCTGAATGTTAAAGGAGGGGGAGGGGAGCTAGTGTAATGGTATATCTGTGAGATATAAAACGAAGTGTGGTGTCCAATGGAGAACATCTATATGAAATGGAGATCTGGAGAATCAAATATTAGTGTGGGAGATGGAAAAACTAGATCACTTAGAATCAGTCTCAGCTACATTGCTACACTCATTAAAGCGTATATAAAATACATGGGTGGTTTTTTTCTAAATTCTGAATATTGTGGTTTCATCTGAAGTCTCTGGTTATCCCACAAATGGATTATACTAGCCAAGCCTATGTGAATAGACAACTCCCCTGTGGAAACTTTTAGGAATTGGCATATCAAATTAAATCAGTGTTAGATGTATTGCTGGATTTTGGTTTCCTCACTGATATTAAAAATGTTACATTTAAAACCTCCTCTCTTATGTCTGTTCTTTCTGAAACAGAGGGTAAGATTTGCAGTCATCATCCACCCTTACTTGAGCAAAACTTAGGTTAACTTCAGTGGCACTTATTTCCTCAGTAAGGATTGAAGAACCTTGCCATCAGAAAGACAGAGACAGCCAGGGAGACAGTTGCTGTTATATGTAGATAAAGCTGTTTTCATAATACAGACACTGTATTGAAATACCCTTTTCAAAAATCTTGAACCCGTTGGTAGTGCATATAACTTTTTTTAATCGTAATAATTGCATACAGCATCAGGTGGCATTAAAAATGTACACAAATATTTGACTCTGAAGTGGGGTTAATTTTCTGGACTGTGGTGTACTTCTATAGTTTTTTAAAATATAAATAAAAGACTGAGTAGTCCCATGTAAATTGGTAGCCCTTCTTGAGGAGTATGATACTCAGTGTAAGAGTGTCAGAATCTGACCCTAAGTATTTTCCTTTCATATGGTGGAGGCTTCAGGCAGTGCCTCAGCTGGTGATTCAGATGGTCTCTTTTTAAGGTTTACCCAAAAAAAAAAAAGAAAAACCACTTTATTGCAGGTCGAAGCCTACATGCAAAGAAAGTTCCAATATTCAGCTGCAGGAGGTAATGAGTAGGGAATTTATATCAAAGCTCCCTTTTCAAACAATGTATCCATAACTAATTATGCAGCCTGACTACCTTGCTGCACTTCACCTGGCAATAAGTTACCTTCTTCTATCCCTTGGTAGATCACTACAATGTGCATTACTGAATATAAACTCAGAGAGCTAAATTCAGACCTGAGATAAGCAGACAACTCCACTGACATCAATATATTTACACTAACTTATACTAGTGACTCAGTAACTCCCACAGATAGAAAACCAGGACATGCTGTATCGCAAATGTTCAAGGCCCAGGTCTGAATTTAATTTTTCCGATTAGTGACTGAACTGAAAAAAGTCTATTACTTCAGCCTTGCTTATGGAGTCCCCTCATAACTGATTAGTGCTTCTCTTACTCTGCCAAATTCAAACACAAGGTTACACTACACAAAAATACTCCTCCATCTCTCTCAGAAATTAAGAAGTCTACATGAGGGAATTGAGGGGTGGTGATTGAGGAAGATTGGGCAGAAAGAGGAAAGAGTAATTAATGCTGAACAGAGTCACAGAGAGCTACAGAATAATCCTGAAATGACATCCTGACATTATGGTACAATGTTTGTATCCTACAAGTTTCAGTATATAGACATCAATCCAGATTATTTGTGATTCTCTGTGACTCCTTTGGAGGATTAAGTGATTGACCCCCAGAGGTCCTGAGAACAGGACCTAATTTTCTGTGCAGTTCTGCAACATTGAGTGCTACAGCAGTAGGCACAATTAAGTCTTGCCAATTACAATGCAAGGGAATATATTCATTAGGTGACTCAGCTGAATTACTCCTCCAGCCCAGAAAGATTTTCAGTGTCAGCCCTTGGGGCCCACAGTTCTGGGAACTTAAAATGTAAAAATGTAAATACAAGCAGTCCTTGACTTTACACCATTCAACTTAATGACGAATAGCACTTACGTTTCTTAATTGATTCCCTGGTTCGACTTGACAATTGGTTTTGACTTTATGACACTCAGTCCTGCAATGAAGTGTATTGCGGTTCCAAGCCAACATTTTGACTTACGACATAATTTTCAGGAACTAGTTGTGTCATAAGTCTGAGGACTGCCTGTAATAATGATACTTTCCCCAAAAATCAAAGGTTATTAACATTCTCGCTATAGTCACTCAAGACTGTCTCTTTAGGATCTGGGAAATATGGCTGCAGATCTCTTTATATTCGGAGAGTGCACTGACCTTTTTTTTTTAGGGGGGATGTCTAACAGCACATAGCATGTGTAGGGGTGTGATGACCATGGATAATAGATGTATCTTAAAAGGATGGAGATTTCTCAAAAATTGTTGTATAAACTTTTCAAAAACTGCTGAGGTGGCTTCAGCTTATCCTCACCTGTTTTCTCTCTCTCTTTTTGTCTTTTTATTTTTGTGGGCTTGGAGTTTTACATTACATCTCACTAAGATCAGTTCTAATTTAAGGAAAGAAGAGTAAGAGTTGTCTGTGTAGTCAGAAGAGATTGGTGAAATGCTGCAATAACAGCTGAATTGTGTTTGTGGTTGCTGCTTCCTGGCAACCATTTTGAGTGTAGCAAACTGAAGAAAAGGCACATTTTATTAAGCTCTGAGAATCAAAATGAATTCTAGTTCTGAGTACAGGATGGGTATTCCTATGGAATATATATATTTTGCAAGTTCATATATGTGGGTTTGCACTTTATGTATTAGCACTCTCCCATAAACCTTGTCTACCACCAGTTCAAAATGATTAACCATGATTTTTAAGGACTTGCATTGTTAGCACATGGGCATCTTTCATAAATAATGTGCACTTTGTGTAAACCAATGAAGCCCCAACATGGTCAATTGTCTTCAGTTGCTGTTTCAGTAAGTATTCAAAGGGAAATTTAAAGTAGTTACAGAACAGAAGAAATAAAAATATTTTCCTGTGTTCCCTGAATAAGTAGTTATTTTTTCCATCCCAATAATTGATTGTGGTTTGTCTTCAGTTATATATTCCTCACTACAAAAAACCATGGTGAAAACCATATTTGACCGTGGGATAGTACTTCTATCCTGCAGGGTATTCCACATGTTCTGAGTCCAAATAAGTAATAAATCAGTCCCAGATCTCTCTCTTCTTTTATTGATATAGTTAATGTCCTCTAGCTTTTTAAAGCATTTAATAACTTATAATTTCCTTTTACCTAAGGCAAGTGTTGCAATGAACCTTTTCTGCACTATCACATAAGATTAAAAAAATGTTTTTTTGTTGTCTATAGCAAAAATATCTTGTCACTAAAGAAGCATATAATGGAATGTTTCTTATCTGCTTTGCGTGATTTTTATTGGGGCTTTTTGTTTGAAAATAATTTGCTAGTCTTCATTCAAATTTAAAAAATAAGGATTATCTGAGTAGTATCCAAGAGATATGGTGATAACCTAAGCTAACCTAGCCTGCATTTGTGAAAGTGAAGTATTCTCTACTGCTTTTTCATATGTTTTGCAGGATGTACAGACTTTTTGTTATCTTTGTGAAAATGGTCAAATAGGCAAATAACTTTTTAATTGCCATTGTTAATTTGATTACTTTTTCATAAAAAAAATATGAAGGAACATTTTTTGGGATAATTCAAAAAGACATTCTGTGTGTTAGGCCAAGACCCTTAGTGCTCTGGAGAATATTTAGGGTCATTTCTGCAGCAAATTTTGATGGATTCCTTAGCATGAACCTTTTAAGCCTGTGTTGAAAGAAAGAAGTCAGCCTCCTCCCTCGTGAATCTGCTGTCCCCACCTAAGAGAGGGATGGGGCAGCCTGCCTTCAGCCTTTTTCTCCTCCAGACACTGCAAATAGAATAGTTGGTAGGGTGAGAGAAAAGCAGTTTACCAATAGCTTCCTTGACCTCAATCTTCTACTGCTGCGTCCAAATCTACAAATGACCTGCAATTCCAGTGCATTTTCTGCAGCTGAAAAATCAAAGAGCACTATAATCCCTGATTAAATCTTATCCTCTCTCTCTCTCTCTTTCTTGTAATCAACTTCATTACCTCCAAAGTATTATATATGCCAGCTGGGTTCTAAGCATTCTGCATAGATTATGCCTGCTCTGAGTACAAATACTCCAGATACCTAAGTGTTTGTGTCGCACAAAAATCTCTCTCACTTTAAGAGTCTGATATACTTTCCTATTGCCTATGTATTCTTACAATTTGTATAGTCTCTATAGCTCATTTAATTTAGGCCTGAGATCATTAATTTTGCAAGCAAGTACTTGCACTAACCACATTAACAGAAAACGGTTTTCAAAGAAACTTGAAAACAGGCACTATTTTCCTTGACCTCACTGCAGTGTATGATATGGTGTGGCACACGGGTCTACTTCTTAAAATATCAAGAGTGCTCCCACTGTGGCTTACTGATGCCATCGAACTGCTACTCTGAGACAGATGATTCAGGGCGCATGTAGGTGAGAAAACAAGTTCTTGGGGGGGAAAAAAAACAGATGAATGGGTTACCTCGGGTGCTCACCCCAGCTCCAGCCTGAGGCCCTGCCCTTGCTCCGCTCCCTCCCCAAGGCCCATGCCCACCGCTCACTGCTCTCCACCCTCCCCCAAGTCCCTCCCTGAGCTGCCAAATAGCTGTTTGGCTGCACCCCTGATTAGCTGATCAGGGGCACCCCCAAATAGCTGATCAGAGGTGCTGCTGAACAGCTGTGGCTGGTAGGTGCATCCACTACTTTTTACCTGTGAGTGCTCCAGCCCAGCACTGGACACTGCAGAGCTACCTGACTGCTGCAAGACATGGTGCCTTCAGCCTAGTACCAGCAAGACAGTCTCTATCACTCTCCACCTCCACCAAGCCAATGTGAAAAGGGAACTAAACATCATAATGAAGGGCCAGAGGCTGAGGCATACCCAGTTTACTTAGCTGTGACTCTTCAAATGAATTATGAGATACAGAAGCCCCCCTGAGCAAGGTAGAAGTGAAGGTCAAGACACACAATAAACTTCTCAGCAAAGTGGCAGGTTCTTCATGGGGAACCCCCAAGGACCGCAGCCGTTGCCATCTCGTACTCAATAGCAGAGTACTGTATGCCAGTATGGAGTGGGTCAGCACACACCAGACTTGTTAATGTGCAGTTCCACTCAGCAATGTGCATCATCACAGGAAATCTCCGACTGACTCACCTTCCATGGCTTCCAGTTCTAAGCCACATTGCTCCCCCTTACATCATGAGGGAGATTGCAGCTAGTAAGCTGCTTGAGAATGTATGTGCCAACCCACAATTACCCTGGCTCAACAATTTTTCCTGTTTCCAACGGCCCTGTCAAACAACTTAGGCCTGATATATTATCTAGCTCTACTTATTATCTGCTATGCTTTGTTCTCTGAAAAGCAGATTCTGAATATGTTTGGGAGATACCCTCAGATGCTATACATGTAACCTAAAGATATTTTAATAAAATAATTGAATTATAGAACTGGAAGGGACCTCAAGAGGTCATCTAGTCCAGTCCCCTCCACTCATGCCAGGACTAAATATTATCTAGACCATCCCTGACAGGTGCTTGTCTAAACTGCTTTTTGAAATCTCCAATGATGGAGATTCCACAACCTCCCTGGGCAATTTATTCCAGTGCTTAACACCCTCACAATTAGGAAATTTTTCCTAATGTCCAACCTAAACTGCCCTGGCTGGAATTTAAGCCCATTGCGTCTTTTCCTATCATGGGTGGTTAAGGAGAACAATTTTTCTCCCTTCTTCTTCTTGTTCTTCTTGTAACTTGAAAATTGTTATCATGTCCCCTGTCAGCCTTCTTTTCTCCAGACTAAACAAACCGAATTTTTTCAATCTCATAAGTCATGTTTTCTAGACCTTTAATCATTTTTGTTGCTCTTCTCTGATTAATTTTGAATTAATCAATCTACAAGATATTTAGGGGATAATGCTGAGCATCATTTGTGAGGTCCTTAAACTCTGTCAGCTCCCATCATATTCTGCCGGGTTCTTACATTCTGCTTCTGTAGCATATTGGTATTCCTCACAGGCACTGAAGCTAATGGCAAAAAGGGATGTGGGTTGAATCATAGAACATAGAATCATAGGGTGAAAAGGGACCCACAAGTGTCCTCTAGTCCACGGTTTCTGAACCCATGGGTCAAGACCCAAAATTGAGTTACCAGAATGTTTCAAAAAATTGCTTGGCAGCTCCTGTCACCTCCCTGCTCCAGGCGTTGCAGCCTCTAGGGTCCCAGTGCCATTCAGATTTGGTCCAGTCGTCATGATGACAAGAGTCTGGGTAGGCCAAATGTGAGTGAGTGGCACTTCAATCCCATAAGCTAAGTCACAACTCCACTCACACAAATTTGGTACAATTGCGAGGAGGGGCAAACCTGAATGGTGCTGCAACCCTGGAGGTTGCAATGTCCAGATCCCAGAGCCAAGCGCAGCCAGTCCCACAGCACAGATGTTGCCACAGTGGGGTGAGTGCCAGCAGGTCCCAATCCCTCACCCCCTGCAGGGGGCAGGACCTGACCAAAACCAGCCCAGGGCCCCCCCAGACTATTTACTGGGTCATGACGGGTGATAAACATTTACAAATGAGTCCTGAGTGCAAAAATGCTGAGAATCACTGATCTAGTCTAACCCCTTGCCAAGATGCAGGATTTGTTGTGTCTAAACCATCCAAGAGAGATGGCTATCCAGCCTCCTTTTGAAAATCTCCAGTGAAGGAGCTTCCACAACCTCCCTGGGCAGTCTGTTCCATTGTCCTACTGTTCTTACAGTTAGGAAATTTTTCCTGAGATTCTAAGTCTGCTATGCTGTAGATTGAGCCAATTATCTCTTGTCCTGCCCTCTGTGGCAAGAGAGAACACCTGTTCACCATCTTTTTTATGGCAGCCTTTCAAGTATATGAAGACAACTATAATGTCCTCCCCTAACTCTAACCTTTTTAATCTCTTTTCCAAACTAAACATTCCCAGTTCCTTTGCTCAAATGGCTTGCATTCCAACACTTTGATCATCTTTGTCACTCACCTCTGGATCCTTTCTAGTTTCTCTACATACTTTCTATGCAGCAGTGGTCAAAACTGGACACAGACTCTAACTGAGACCTAACCAGGACTGAGTAGAGTGGTACTATTACCTCCTGTGACTTGCATGCTATGCCTCTGTTAATGCAACCCAAAATAGCATTTGCTTTTCCTTCATCACATTGTTGACTCATGTTGAAGCTGTGATCCACCACAACTCCCAGATCCTTCTCAGCAGTGCTGCTGCCAAGCTAGTTATCCCCCATTCTGTATTTGTTTTTAATTCCCTAAGTGTAGCACTGTCACAGGGCAGGACTCACCCCTGCGGCGCCTCCTGCTGGCCATCCAGGGAATTAGTATTTCCAGCCTCCGGAGCACCCTCCGCAGGCCGATGTCCCGCTTCCTGCCGGGTTCCGAGTCCCTCCTGAACCCCCGTGCCCCTTTCAGGCTGAGGTGTTGCCCCCTGCAGTACCCCACAGTCTCGCTGGGTCTCCCCTTCCTAGGGAACCCTCAAAACCCTACCCCCACTTTGCCTCAGTCTTAGGCTACTGCCAGTCACCATCTAGCCCCCGCTCACTGGGGTGGACTGCAGTATAATTAGCACTCATCATCAGCAAGGAGGGTTTGGACCTGCTGCCTCTGCCTACCCTTGGGCTTCCCCTTTGCAAACCCAGTACCCTTTCTGGCCTTTAACAAGGCCTGCAGCCTGGGGGGGTTTCCAGGCTGCAGCTCCTCTAGCCTTCCCCCAGCCCTGCTCCACTTTAGGTACTCTTTCTCAGCTCCCAGGAAGCCAGGCCCTTCTCCCTCAAGAGCTCGAAGGAGAGTCCTCTCAGCTCCTGGCTTCACTGGCTTTTATAGGGCCAGATGCAGTTTGATGGGGCATGGCCCAGCTGCAGCTGCTTCCCCAATCAGTGAGCCTTTAGCTCGCAGCCCCAGCCCTCTCCCAGGGCTGGCTTCAAGCCCTTTCAGGGCAGGAGCAGGTGACTACCCTGCTACAAGCACCTGACATTTCTCTTTGTTTTGTTTAATTTTGTTGTCTATAGCCCAATTCTCCAGTTTATCAAGATCCCTTTAAATTTTAGCTCTATCCTCCAAAATGTAAGCAACTCCTCTAGTTTTGTGTCATCTAGAAATTTGATTAGTGTGCTCTCTGTTCCTACATCCATGACTTCAGTTGAAGTAGGATTAGACCATTAAGCAGCAAAGTGCAGGTCCTTGAAATCTCTGAGTGTTGTAGGCACTCAGGTCTGGATCCTCAAAGGTATTAGGCACCCATTGATTTCAGTGGGAGTTAGACTCCTAAATATCTTTGAGGATCTGGGCCTCAGCATGTTGCTGATTCCTTGCTTCACTAAAGAACGAGGCCAACAAACAAGAAAACCACTTAGCCAGCAATGCTGTGCTGCCAAGGCTAATGACATCACCAGTAGTGGTGCTGACAACACCATACAGCCATGTTGGCAACATGCTTTTTAAAACACAAGTGAAGGAGGAGAAAATATTCACTGGATGGAAAAATAGCCAGAATAAATAGGGGGAAAGAGTTATTTTCAAACATCTAAAAGAATGTTTAAAACAATGGACAGATAAACCACAAATTAAAAATTGATTCAGAAATGCTTTGGTGTCATTTTTCAGTAACGAGAGCAGATGTGAGTAGCATGCTTCCCATTGTTTTGAGAGCGTACAAGCAATTGCAGGAATGAGTCAGGCCAGCCTTTCCTCTTCCCAGACTACAGCCTCTCCCAGATAACGAGCCTCAACAATTGCCACCCATGTGACCAGTAAGGGGTGCTTCAAAAGCAGTTCTGTAGAAGCCCTCCATTCCCAGAGCAGCATCCCAATCCTCAGTTTCATGGTATTATAAGAATGGGCATGTACACTTGGACCGTCAGACTTTGAACTCTGCTCTGATCACATACTTGATCCTCTGCCTGCTTTTTGCTTTCCCTCTCAATCCTTCTCCTTTCATAACACTTCCATACTTACTCTTTTCTACTTCCCCCCGTACTTCCCATCTGCTGTCCACTCTCACCCTCCACACAAATCCACTGAATTTAACAAAATATGCCAACCTGCACCCTCGCCTGTTACTTGTATATTATATCTATTTCCTCTCTTTGTTTTTTGTCTTTTCAGCTCTCAGGACAAGGACTGTTTCTTCCTCTGTGTTTGGAAAGTGCCATATAATGTGTGGTGCTGCAGTACAAAATGATTACAGAACTAAGAACAAACTCAGTATTTTCAAACTGTTCTGGTGTAGCTCAAGGTTTTTGTTACAGTTGAAAAGTGGCTGAATCTGGTGAAATAGTGGCTGAATCTGGTGAAATAACTTTTAGGGTCAAATTTTCAAAGTTGCCTCAACCAGGACTCTGCATTTGTGCAAACAACTGCCTTTGTGCATGTAAATCAGTTTGGACTTCTCATTTACTTCTAGACTAATCCAGTCTGGGAGACTAACCAGGCTGTCATTAACAATACTAGGGATACTGAAATCTCCTCCCTAAGCACTGACCAGCTAGGCTGATTCCTTTATTGAGGAAGCAATTCAGTAAAGTAGCTGGTTCAGCTGCAGGCACCCAGCACACGAGAAAAGGCAAAAAAAAAATGGATCTGAGTCCTCCACCTGCAACAATGGCAGCACTGACCTCCCATGGATACGTCATCAGTGGAGGGTAGAGCAAGATAAGACCTAGACTACTCCCAAAAGCAGGAAGAAATGGGCAAATAGAGGCAGAGGTACAATCTCCTCTTCAACTTCAGAAGCAGCAATCACCTACCAAAATGTGGGAGAGGGGGCTCCCTTGCTCTCAAAGTCAGTATCAGCTTCCTCCCTCATCATGGCAGGCGGCAGGGAGAACAAGATAATCTGGTTTTCTGTGATGAGATAACTAGCTCTGTGGATATGGAGAAAGCGGTGGACATGATATACCTTGACTTTAGCAAAGCTTTTAATACGGTCTCCCACAGTATTCTTGCCAGCAAGTTAAAGAAGTATGGATTGGATGAATGGACTGTAAGGTGGATAGAAAGCTGGCTAGATCGTCAGGCTCAACAGGTGGTAAACAACGGCTCTATGTCTAGTTGGCAGCCGGTATTAAGCAGAGTGCCTCAGGGGTCGGTCCTGGGGCCAGTTTTGTTAAATATCTTCATAATCATCTGGGTGATGGGATGGATTGCACCTTCAGCAAGTTTGTGGGTGACGCTAAGCTGGGAGGAGAGGTAGATATGCTGGAGGGTAGGGATAGGCTTCAGAGTGACTTACACAAATTGGAGGATTGGGCCAAAATAAATCTGATGAGATTCAAGAAGGGCAAGTGCAGAGTCCTGCACTTAGGATGGAAGAATCCTATGCACTGCTACAGGCTGGGGACCAACTGGCTAAGTGGCAGAAAAGAACCTGGGGATTAGAGTGGACAAGAAGCTGGATATGAGTCAACACTGTGCCTTTGTTGCCAAGAAGGCTAACGACATATTGGGCTGCATTAATAGTAACATTGCCATCAGATCAAGGGAAGTGATTATTCCCCTCTATTCGGCACTGATGAGGCCACATCTGGAATATTGCATCCATTTTCCCCTTCCATCCCCCACTACAGAAAAGATGTGGACAAATTGGAGAGAGTCCAGCAGAGGGCAACGAAAATTATTAGGGGCCTGGGGCACGTGATTTATGAGGAGAGGCTAAGGGAACTGGGATTATTTAGTCTGCAGAAGAGAAGAGTGAGGGGGGATTTAATAGCAGTCTTCATCCACCTGAAGGGGGATTCCAAAGAGGATGGAGCTCGGCTGTTCTCAGTGGTGACAGATAACAGAACAAGGATCAATGGTCTCAAGTTGCAGTTGGGGAGGTCAAGGTTAGATATTAGGAAACGCTTTTTCACTAGGAGGGTAGTGAAGCACTGGAATGGGTTACCTAGGGATGTGGTGGAATCTCCTTCCTTAGAGGTTTTTAAGGCCTGGCTTGACAAAGACCTGGCTGGTATGATTTAGTTGGGCTTTGAGCAGAGGGTTGGACAAGATGTCTCTTCCAACCCTAATCTTCTATGATTCTATGGTTGCCAAGGAGTTGGGCACCTGGCCTTTCACACCATTTCACCAGGAGATGTGGGTAGATAGGATAGAGGAGGAGAGGAAAGGCGGTTTTATAGTTTGGTATCTTACCTAAAGATATGTATGTGTGAATCAGTGATATTTTAGTGTATCTGCCACCCAGTGGAGGATTTATGCAGAATCGTCATGAAACAGGGCTTAAATTACAGCAAGAATTATATGGTAAATTTACTTCTCTTTTTAATGCATCTACTGTCTTTTTCTGGTCTGCTTCTGCCACCCAGTGGGGAACTCACATGAAAACCCACTTAATGTACTTTTCACATGTAACAACTGATTTACAGGTGGGATTTCCTTGGTGTTTTTTAGCATGTTCTGATACCATGTAGGAAAGTTTCTATCTCTGAAAAATGCACTTATTTTTGTTTTAATTAACTACATTGATTGGTTAGGCCCCTCTTAGAGGCAGGGGTGCTTACCATGCCATCGATTCACTGGTCCTTCTTCACCGTGGTAGCTAAGACAAAGCTACTAAGACTACATAGCTTAATGTAGTCCATTAGAAGGCATTTGGATTTGCCTTGTGGATCACTTTTCCACTGGAGGAGAAATCAGTGACATGGTGCTGGGGTATATTTTTGATGTAAATATTATAGTTACACCAGTCCTGGAACAGAGTGGTCATAAAAAGCAAGCAAAACAATCTCCTGTTCCTAGAGTCTCAGCCCAAATACCAATACTCAGGTCACAGGAAGCCTGTCTCAAGAACTGACTCCAGTTAAATGGACTAGGGCAGATAACATATTTCTTCATGATTTAGCACCACTTCTTCAAAGAAACTATCACCAAAAAACATTTCAGAATTTCTTCCAAGACTAATCACTTGCTCAAAGTCTAAGAACTTGTAAGACTATATTGAACAACAACATCCAGTGACCCTTGCCATAAAAATGTCCATATAAATCAACATAAATAGACTGATAGGAACTGAGCTGCTCTGCAGGTACCACCACACCTTGGGTTGGTGAAAAGTATTCTTCAACTTCATCCTATTGCAGAATTTCTCTGTGATCAAGTAAGCTTCTGAGGCTTGGCTCAATAAACAGGATTTGGGCCCAAAGCTTAAATCTTACTATTGATTTTTAAGCAAATGTCTCATTTTGTTATTGGTAATTCTGCATGTAAAATAGTGAAAAGATTTTGACCCAAGGGCTTGATGTTTGATGAAGATTATTAGAATTGTTAAATATTTATAATTGTGGTAGAGCCTAATAGCTTCAACCAGATTCTGCCTCACTATGCTAGCCACTATACAAACATAGCAAAATGACAATCCTTGTTATAGGTAGCAGATGGTTAAGGCTGGGGGGGCTCAGCCCCCCCCCACCAAAATCTGAGCCACCCCACTGCCTATATGTACAGCCCAGTACTCGACAAGGAAAGCTATGTTTCCAGTGGCACCTGCGCCAGCTTGGCGCTGAGCCACTTGGCTGCCCAGCAGCAGAACGAGCAGGGGGAGGTAAGGTAAGTCCACAGGGCTCTGGCATGGTGGTGCTGGCAGAGTCTGTCCTAAGTGTGGCCATCACACACTGAGTCTGTCCCCCGTGGTGCCTGTGATCAAAGCTGGGACTGGTGCTAGTGACAGATGAAGGGAGGGAGGGAAGGGGGAGAGCCAGACAGATGAGAGGAGACAAGATGAGACAGGAGGGGAAGGGGCTGCAGAGGAGCAAGGCAGAGGCAGAGACTTCCACAGCCAGCTGCAGCCACTGGCATTTGCCCCACACCCATCTCCCCCTGTCATAGACCTCTAACTAGTTCCCCAAAGACTCCCAACCTGTCCCTCTCACAGACCTCATCCATAGCCCCCAGTCCATCCTTCCAACAGCTCTCACCAATGACCCCTCAATCCCCCTGCCACAGCTCCTATCCAACCCCCCAATAACCTTCCCATCCACCCCCTAGTCCCAGTTTAAACCCATTCAATCACTTGCTAAACACATCTCAACCGCTCACACACGCACCAAATAAACCCACAACCCCACTCCAATAAACCTAACTCCCTCAAAATCTCCTCCTGTCACATCCCACCTCCTCACCCCACCAACCCATCTCCCCAAATAAACCCACCCCATCTCACAATCCCCCTAACAAGTGCCCCCGTAAAACATCACCATGCAAAAACCTACCCCTGCTGCTGCTCACCATCCCCCAAACTCCATTCCCCAATAAACCCACCTCTTCAAACTTTTCCTGCTCTTTGTCCCCCAATCCCAACCATCCCCAAACCACTAACTCCCTCTTCACCCTTGTCTTCCTGCCAGTCCATCACCCCTTAATCTCCCCAGAGCCCATCTGCTGCCCCCAACACCGAAATCCATCTACTCTAAAGATCAGCTGAAATGCCCCCAAATCCTGGCTGCACCAGACCCCTCTCCTTTCTTCAATAGTTCTAGTCCTCTGTGGTTCATCCAGGAACCCGCCACAGGGCTACTCTCCCCTTTAACAATGGCATCAGCATCCTAACTTCACTTTGGAGTGTGATGAGAAGCAAAAGTCATCTCAAAATTAGATGCCATTGTAGGCTTCGGGCAAATCCCCCTTGCTAAACAATCTATATTGTTAACTACATTCATTACCCCTTATGGACAGTACTGTTTCAATTTTCTTTCACTTGGCATAACTTCAGCACCAGAACATATCCAAAAGATAATCTCTCAGACTGTGTCATGTTTGCCAGGCATTCTTTGCCATGCTGGTGATATGTTGGTGTATGGCTGAGACAAATATGAACAATATCAGTAACTACATATGGTTTAAAAACACTTCCAACAAGCCAATCTCAGTCTGAATGAGAAATATGAATGTAGAAAAGAGCAGATGAAGTTTCTAAAACAAAGTTAGCAAACAGGGAATTCAGCTGGAATCAGACAAACTGAAGGCATTACTCGCCTTATCCAAACCCAATGATATTTTTGCTGTAAGAAGCTTCCTGGACATAACAAATCATTTTGTGAAATTCTTACCAAATTTAGCTCAGCTAACAAAACCCTTGAGAGATCTTGGTCACATTTGGAGTAACTCATAACAAAGTTTTAATAAAATGAAAAAAACTACTGACCTGTCCACCTATTTTAGCACAATATTTGGTAAACTATCCAACAGTAGTAGGGGAAACATCTTAATATGGTTTAGGAACAGTGCGCATAAAAATGCAGCCAGGAGTCCAGGGAGCTTTTGCCTTCATAGCAAGCAGCTGCAGAGAAACTGAGCAGCAATATGCTCAAGTGGAAAAGGAAGCCCTAGCAGTTATTTGGGCCTGTCAGTAGCTCAGTGCATATCTGTTCGGCTTTTTTAACACAGAAACAGACCACAAGCCCTTAGTCACATGATTGGGTTAAAAATCCTCTGTTTGGAGCCATAACAACTTGGCTTTTATATGCCAAGCCTATTGGCTGTTTGGTACATTAAGGTTGTTATCCCTCATGCATAGCCGTTTCCTTGAATCATGTAAAGCAGAGGAGACTGTTATCTGTTAGTATAACTGGAGAGGCTGTCAATGTCCGGAGATTGGAATAAAAGGCCTCTCACCATCCTCTTTAGAAGCATGATCTTGCAAAGTGCTGAGCAACCCTGCAATCAGGGCTAGCTCTAACGTTTTTGCCACTCCAAGCAAAAAAGAAGAGCGCCACCCCACCGCACCCCACCCCATGAGCGCCACCCCGCCATGACCCCGTCCCCTCCAAGCACTGAGCTGCCCCAAGCCCCCACCCCCATCCAAGCGCTGCACCAAGGTCATGCCCCCCCGAGCGCCGCACTCCCGCCACCCCTGAGTGCCACGCTAGCCCCTGCCCCCCCAGTGCTGCCCTGACAAACCAAAAAAACCCAATCCCAGCGCCGCCCTGCTCCAAGGTGCCGCCCCAAGCACGTGCTTGGTCGGCTGGTGCCTGGAGCTGGCTCTGCCTGCATTGCACTAAGCACTCGAGTTCCTCTAAAGATAGTATGGGGGAGAAGGGGTTGAGAATGTTCAGTACCTCACAGGTGCATTCTGCACATTGCAGAATCAAGCCCTAAAAAGAGCCTTTCCAAAATAAAGAACTATAATCAATTCCAGTTTGACTTCAATATCCTCCTCTTCCCTTCTCCAGTCAAAGGTGGGTGATGTCACTTGCAGGTCATAGCCTGCAACAGTTCCAGCACTGAAGCAAAAGCAATAAGGACTTGGGTGGGGGGGGAGGCAGTGTTCACTAGACACTACTCCTCCTCTACCATGGACTCGGATAGCTAAGTAATTTTATTCACAAAATATGAAAATTCCTCAAAGTGAGAAACACTGAACTCTGTTATTGGATACAAGGAACCTGTATTAGTCAAGTTGTTTGCCACCTGGAATGGTCCTGCTACTCTTTGCAGATGCTGTTGTGGAAGTGAAGATATGGTTTTTTTCTTCCTGAACAGGCATTGTATACAAAACTTCCATCACTGGTGCTCTAATTTTCCCCTCTTTCAGTCACAGGTCAGCTGAACACTATGGTTAACTATTAGGCTAAAGACAATGAAAAAATAGTTGAGGACAAAAACTGTGTAAAATGTCCTACCAAGCCATCTAGAAACTAGTTTGTTGGCACAAGAGTATTCATTCCAAAAGCCCTCTGAAATCCCACAGGATCCATTAGACTTTGAGGGTGGACCATCAGAACAAGTCCTTTGCTCCAAAAGCTTAGATATTCCCTGATCTCAAAAGAATGGAGATAATGCTTAATCTATGCACGTAGATGTGATCTCTACTCTTTACACTTTCAATCTGATCCTAACTACTGGATCTGGAGTTTAAGTATGGCTATAAATAGCCTGAGACAATCCCTTGGATGTATTCGAGGCCATGAAATCTGGAGTTCACTCACAAGACTTATCATGTGAGCACTAAAGTTTCCAAAAACACCATACTACAGTCAGCATATTATTATTAGGTCTTTGTACTGTGGTACTACGTAGAAATCCCCAGTTAGGGGTCAGGGCTCTATAGGTTTAATGCTGTACATACATAACAAGTATCAGAGGGGTAGCTGTGTTAGTCTGGATCTGTAAAAGCAGCAAAGAGTCCTGCGCCACCTTGTAGACTAACAGACGTATTGGAGCATGAGCTTTCGTGGGTGAATACCCACTTCATCGGATGCATGTCATGTTATGCATGTACATAACAAGACTGAGGCAGGGAGCAAAGAACTTATGATCCAAATACAAGCTAAAGCCAAGCTTCGTGATGCAGTGGAACTACACATAAACCAACAATAAGTTCTATCTTGGGACTCAAATAAAATATTGATACATGACAAAAAAATTTTGCAAAAACAGCATGAGAAGTAAATGACACTCTTCCTCCCCACTTTGAGTAAGCAAAAGCATATTACAGTCTGGGTAAAAGGTGAGTTCTGCCTGTTTAACTCTTTGCAAGATGGGATTTAGCCCCTGCTGCAAGTAGCAGCATGTCTTCCTCCTTTAATTAGTGCCTAAATTGCTTGATCATGAAGATATGCAATGGGTGGACTAGCTTATCATCAGCAGATGTCATAAATACTTAATGTAGAGCAGACTGATTTCAGCCTGCCAAATTCCGAGGAATGTATAAAGGCTTAAGAACCCTCATACAGGTCTCTGATCCTATATCTTTTCTTAGGATGGAAACACAGGTTGGCACCACAAGAGATAGACTTCCATAAAATTAAAACAATCATGTAACGTTTTTCAACTTTTATTATAAAAAGCATTTCCCAGGTACATTCAGAAAAGAAACAATTGTTTGGATGTCAAATATAAAACATGGCATTGCTTTATATTAATATATGTTGTACAACGTACTCAACATTTAAAAAGCAAATGCAGTATTTTAAAAACAAATATCCTCTATCTGAACAGGTGCCATTTAAATGAAATGGTTCACCACTTAGAATCATAGATTATTAGGGTTGGAAGGGACCTCAAGAGATCATCTGAGTCCAACCCCCTGCTCAAAGCAGGACCAATCCCCAAACGGCCCCCTCAAGGATTGAACTCACAACTCTGGGTTTAGCAGGCCAATGCTCAAACCACTGAGCTATCCCTCCCTTCCTTCTTAGGTAGGATTATCATGTTATTATTTTACACTAAAAATTCACAAAGTGAACTGGCTTCTAAATTAAACAGTAATTCATATGTATTTTTCAAAAGGTTTCAATTTTGAAAAGGGAGCAAACACGTACTTTGTTCAATTACACTTGTTTTCTTCCACATCAAAGGATTTCATGATGTTTCTCTCTGAAGTCTTCACTCACTTTGCTTGCCATACAAAAGAAGATGATGACTCACTTTGCTGATCTACATCATTTGGAAGATAAGGATCGCACCCTGTTTTACATATACCTGGAGGCCCTCTAAGTCCTGGGTATCCTCTCAAACCAGACTGTCCCATGTCCCCGTGGGCCAGGCTGACCTGGAAGTCCATTGAATGCTAGTCCACTTCTTCCATGTTCACCTTAAGAAAGGGGCAGTGAGTAAGAGAAATCAGGCAATTACAGTAATATAGGTTAGAGATGGAAAGGACCTGTGGTCTCCCTAGCCTCTCTCTCTTGCCTAGCTGGTGATCTGGCACCAGCAGTGATGTTGAGACTCCACCAACCCCCATTAAGCTATGATGCTCAAGACCTGAAAGTGTGGCTGGCCGTATGCAGGGTGGACAGGAAAGGTCATGTTAAGTAGACGTGTGCAGTTTGGCCTGACATGATACAGCCTTTATGGGAAGGTTCTTTATATGGATATTGGAAAGTATCCACGTAAATAATTTTGTCAGAAAAGCGGCATGATCTTTATTTGCTTTTGATTTAGAGAAAACCAATTATGTAGAATTTTCGCGATTTAAATAATCAGACTATGTTAATAGTCTACTCTAAAGTGTTTAATCTGCCATGACAGGCTGCAGTGCAAAATATAACCTATTTGGGCTTTACATGGTGCCTTTTATATACCTCTTCAGAGGTTTGCCCCAGTTTTGAAAGAATTGCACATATACAGGATCATATGAGCATCAATTCACAGGACACATCTCGTACATCCATACCACATTAAAGTGTTTACGAGAACCTACCATAAAACAGTATGTACTGTACAACATGAATGCAGAATATACTTAATATACTTATAGCAAGAAAGATTTCAAGAGCAAAAAGGAGTACCTCTTGGGCCCTGATTTCCTTCAAAGCCAGCAAATACAAAACCTTTGGGACCTCTATCTCCTTTGTCTCCATGTTCAGCTAAAATTTAAAAATAATTAAGTGTCTTTAAGTGACTACCATATTTGTCAACAGCAGCACTTTCACACTTGTGACTGCTGTGATTTATTCAAACAAATATTGCAAAAAAGATATTTTCCATTTTGAAAACATTTTACCTTTTGGTCATTGTTTTCCTGGGTCACCAACATCGCCATACAAGCCTTTAGGTCCATGTTCTCCATCAGCTCCATTTAACCCAGGTTTGCCCTATAGAAATGTTAAAAATATTACAGTACATGAAACTACTCTATATTTTTTTTGTGTTGTTGAATTCCAATCAGTACTATCAGATAAAATACTGTAACTATATAAAAATTAAAGGATTAGCTACACTGAAAGGAGAAGAGTCCAAATGTCACCTTAAAAATCAGAAGTATTTGACTTCAATAAACTTTCCTACTCTCCAACAATAAAACATTTAATTCAGTTCATAAATGAAGAAAGAACTAAGGGTTATTAGAAGTCTGCTATGAAAAAGTCATAGTAAAATGAAAAATCTGTAAAAAATAGAAAAAGCACAGTTCATTTTTACATAGGAAAATTCCTATTGTAGTTCATTATGCCCACCATAATAAGGCGAGAGCCAAGAATATTTGAACTAGATAAAGGTCATGTGGGGAGAAGGATTAAGGCATCCACAAAGGCCTCAATTTCTCTAGATCGAATAGTGTTTAAACTTGATTTTTACCAATCAAATCAGCTGACATGGCGCTGCTGACCACTGCTGAGTGGGCCATGGCACAAAGACAAATTGTTGTTTAATATTTTGTTGTATAGTTATGGATAAACACTGGTCCTAGTAGGGTTTACTCATTATTGAGTGGATGCTAA
Source organism: Gopherus evgoodei (assembly GCF_007399415.2). NCBI lineage: Eukaryota > Metazoa > Chordata > Testudines > Testudinidae > Gopherus > Gopherus evgoodei. Next base: position 56,657,841 of record NC_044324.1, read on the forward strand.
ACACAACTTTCCTTTTCCATATCAGGCAGTCAGCAATGGTAAATATCATCTCATCTAACTCGTTACATTTGCTAGGGGAGAAAACCCAAAAGCTACTGAAAACAGGCTGCGTGTTTGGGAGGTATGTTTTACCCACCAATGCAGTTGGAAAACGTGAATATAAGAATTTCAGGAGGGGAAAGAAAGGTGTTCTATATGTAGGAGTGAAGTTGTAAGTAACTCTATATATCAACAATGAAGGGTGAATGGGGTATACTGAAAGGAGTTCAGAGGCAACTGAATGAAGTGGAAGAGCAAAGAGTGATTAGGCCAAAGAAATAAGATGGAACAAGGCTACAGAAAGATTTGAGAAACACTAGCCAGATCTTTAGTTGTATACTTTGCAGTAGAGAAGGTAAAAAACTGAGGCAACGTTGCCTGCTTGCAGCTTGGCACTGTACTCTGGGAGTTGGGGTCACCAGCCAGGAGAAAGTCAGCATTTAAAGATATTTGAAGGCATTAGTAAAATGTAAGTTTTAATTTGTTTATTATTTGTATATTACTTCTATTAGGTGATATTAACCTTTATCCAACATATTAACCTAAACTTTCACATTGAAACAAGCTTTTTTTTTTGGCCATGCTATTCCAATTTTGCATGCAGTATCTTGAGTCCATTCTGTTCAGAAAAGATTAATTTGTATATTTGTGGAAAAGGTCACTAAATATAGCTGTTCCCTGGCTTGATGTTTAACTTTAGGTTATGAAACTAAATCTCTCTTTTTTTTAGAATACTTCATACTGCAGACAGTCATTTGCATGTAATAATACAGATACCTAAAGAACCATGAAGATGAAAAGGAATAGCTCAGAAATATTACCAGGAAATCTTAAACTTTTAAAAGTTTCTTACCATGCTATTTTAGATTATGTGAAAGGGTATTGGCTGCAACACAATAATGAATGTGATAACTCTGAAAAATAAGAACTACTTAGGCAGTTACTCATGTGTTGTACTGTAGGTACTGGAAAATACTACTGCGCTGTACACAATGAAGTTATGGTTCCTCAAAGGTCAATATTTCATAGATTAGTGGGTAATGAATGCCATGGTTATGAGTCAGAATTTGCCTTTGGAGCTGTCAAACATCATGATAGCACTAAATAAAAAATCCTGTTTCATATCACTTTTTAGCAGCTTAATTACTTGTGAAAAAGGTCATTACATTATTGTTCAGCTTGTAATTGTATTAAATGTACTTGTCTGATACAGCTCCACTACACATTTCTTTAAGCTTAAGATAACACAGTTATGATCTCAGGTTTTTTTCCAACATGTTAATTTCCTCCATAGTAGTGTTGTACTTGTTGGAGGAAAACGGGTCTTCTCCTGAAGTCAATACCAAGCTCACATTGATTTCAATGGGAGCAGGATCAAGCACAATATTGCCACATGGAAAAATGTTTTCTATTTTTTCAATTCATGTGTTAACTTCATTTAATTATGTTTTCAGTGTTTCAATAACTGGTTAATTTTTTTTTAATGGCTTGTTTTTCTCCCCCTGTATAATTACTTCTTCTCCAGCATGTCCAGGCAAACCAACAGGTCCTGGAGGCCCCATGGGCACATCTCCATAAAGCGGGCACGTGCTGGCACATTTCCTCCCAACACTATTGGCAAACATTGACATTTGTTCTGAAACGATTCGTTTGCACACTTCTATCACATGAGCGGCTGGGAAAGGCAGCCCCTGCATGAGAAGAACATGAGAACAATCAGAGAAATAAAATATGCAGGAACAGTTCCATTAATAGCATAACTCGCTGAAACACCTCCTGGGTTTCCTGTAATTATCCATGTAACATTTGGCTGTGCTGTTCTTTGTCACTGTACAGCTAATTATATGATAACATTAAAAAAGATTATTTCCAAGCATATTAACAAATGAATCTTGTTAAACAATTATTTTACAAAATCAAGCCATTTTTACAAGAAAATGCCTGATGGACTAATTTAGTTTTTAAATAAAAATTTAGAACTACTGAGCCAACTTCATCCCTTCTATAATTTCACTAACACGAGGAATGAATTTGGCCGCCTTCTCCAATTCTGATCCTACTTACACATGTACAATCACATTTATTACAACATGTATGTAACTGTGAGCAGAATTTGATACACCATCTCACAACTTTGAATACTTAGTTTCTTATATAATATTTTAGATCAAAAGAAATGTAAGTCTTACAGGAGGTCCAACTGATCCAACATTTCCTGGTGAACCCTCATCTCCAGGAACACCCTGTTCTCCAGTTTGGCCTCAGGATCCAGTCTCTCCTGGTGGACCTCTTTTACCAATAGTGCCCTCTGGTCCTGTTGGTCCTTTGTCTCCAACCTAAAACAAAGATTTGACTTTGTTACACTTTGTAAGTAAAGATTTCTTAGAATGGTGTGTCATAAACAGATAGCTAAGGGTTAATGTCTCTTTCACCTGAAGCACCTGACCAGAGGACCAATCAGGAAACCGGATTTTTTTCAACTCTGGGTGGAGGGAAGTTTGTGTCTGAGTCTTTGTTTTCTTTCTGCCTGCTTTCTCTGAGCTTTGGAGAAGTATTTCTGCTTTCTAATCTTCTGTTTCCAAGTTGTGAGTACCAAAGAGTTTGTTTCTTTTGTATTTACATGAATATAGTGCTGGAATGCTTTGAATTGTATTCTTTTTGAATAAGGCTGTTTATTCATATTCTTTTAAGCAAATGACCCTGTATTTGTCACCTTAATACAGAGAGACCATTTGTATGTATTTTCTTTCTTTTTTATATAAAGCTTTCTTTTAAGACCTGTTGGAGTTTTCTTTAGTGGGGAACTTCAGGGAATTGGGTCTGCAGCTCATCAGGAAATTGGTGGGAGGAAGAAGTCAGGGGGAAGTCTGATTTTGCATTCCCTCTGGGTGAAGAGGAAAGTGCTTTTGTTTCCAGGATTGGAATTACAGAGGGTGGACTCCTTCTGCTTAGATTCACGGAGGTTGCTTCTGTGTATCTCTCCAGGAGCACCTGGAGGGGGGAAGGGAAAAAGGAGTATTTCCCTTTGTTATGAGACTCAAGGGATTTGGGTCTTGGGGTCCCCAGGGAAGGTTTTTCAGGGGGACCAGAGTGCCCCAAAACACTCAAATTTTTTGGGTGGTGGCAGCAAGTACCAGGTCCAAGCTGGTAACTAAGCTTGGAGGTTTTCATGCTAATCCCCATATTTTGGACGCTAAGGTCCAAATCTGGGACTAAGGTTTGACATGGTGTTTGAGCAATTATGATTTGCTCTTGTTGGCTTTAAGTTCAAATACCATACACCTTTGATGAGTGCAGTACAAGTATCCTAAGATAAAGACAGAACAGCAAGGGGGTAAAAGGTGTTTTTACTTACATTTCCTTTTGGTCCTTTAATTCCTTTTTCTCCCTTTAAATATAAATACAAATACTATTTTTGGCACTGAAATTCATACAATAATATTTCCCATTGCTTTGTTTGCTATCCTTGTGTAGAAGTAAGAATGTTAATACCTTACAATTATGCAGCATTTTTCATCCAGATCCAAAACACAGTTGCAAATTACAAACTAGGAGTTCGAGGGGTCTTTGGGCATATCATTCAAAACTTCTGTTCATAGAATATATATTCATATAAGGCCAAATCCTCAGCCCAGCATCCACCTGTCTTTGACCCAAGTTTGCATAGCAGCTGTTGAGACACTGTTGAGATTACTTCTACTGTATGGCCCAGATTTTTAGGCATTATGGCATTCTGTGTTGCACTGCCTAATTGATATAGGGATTTTCTCATTTTCAAAAGAGATTTAGGAATTTAGGAGCCAAGATCTTGAGCTCTGACATGCCTTAATCCCAGGGGCGGCTTTAGGTATTTTGCCTCCCGTCCCTGCAGGAGGTCCCCAGTCCCGTGGATTCGGCGGCAGCTTGTGGGAGGTCCACTGATGCCGTGGGACCAGCGGACCCTCCACAGGCATACCAAAGGAAGGCATGCCGCCCTCGCAGTGACCGGCAGAGCACCCCCGTGGCTTGCCATCCCAGGCATGCGCTTGGTGTGCTGGTGCCTGGAGCCGCCCCTGCTTAATCCCTTTTGAAAATGAGATTTAGTCTCTTAAAACAGTTAAGCATTGCAATACTGAGTACAGCAACAGCTAATACCTTTAAAAATCTGGGCCTCTATCTGATTGTTTATTGAAATGTAATATTCAGTCTACACTGTACTGACTAGCTACGTAGGTCATTCAGGGGATTGAAACAAAGCCATCACATTTATATAACAGAGCAAATTGTGCAGTTTACAAACCAGTATACAATTCAAAAAAATCACCACTGGTGAATATTCAAAAACACAGGCTAAACATTTGTGTTTCATGAACACTTGCACTAGTAAAGCTTGTTTGCTTGAATGCTTGTGGAAAGTGAATGTGGAAGTGCTGTAAATAGGGTTGAAGAATTTTCACTGCAATATCCACTTGGTTCTGCATGGGACATTTAGGCCAATATTCTCAAATTTTGAGTGTCCAACATTAGGCACCTAAATAAAAGGCCACATTTTCAGTGAGGCTGAGCACTGCACTCTCACCGGCGTCAACGGCAAACCAACACATCAGTAACTAATATTTGTTGCTTGCAAGATTCTTCCTTTAATTTTACTTACCAGTGCAAAGTTCCACATACCATAAAAACAGTAAATGTCAAAAGCTATGGTGTTGCTAATATCTATAGGAAACTAATATGAGTGTGTAAAACTATAACAATGCCAAGACTGTGAACAATGTAATATTCAATTACACATACACCTCTACGCCAATATGATGCAACCAGATATAACACAAATTCAGATATAACACGGTAAAGTAGTGCTCTAGGGGGCAGGACTGTGTGCTCCGGTGGATCAAAGCAAGTTCGATATAACGTGGTTTCACCTATAACACGGTAAGATTTTTCGGCTCCCGAAGACAGCGTTATATCGGGGTAGAGGTGTATGTCATATATTACTGTACCTTGTCACCTTCTTGACCCTTTATGCCTGGAACACCAACATTGCCCTGCACAGAGAAAGAAACCCCAAACAAATATTATAATTATATTTTTTTAAGAATAGTCACAACAAGACTCAATGCTTATATTCATTTTTTGTGAGCATTATCAAAAGCTTAATAACCTCACCACTTTTCATTCCAAATACTAAGTGCACTTCTTCAACCTGGTCTATGCTAATAAATGACAGTAATATCACTCTCATTCCTGGTACACTGCAATGTCTTCATAACATGTTAATAAATAATATCTCTCTCTTTTCAGCAGCAGATCTCAAAGCACTTTACAAAGGAGATCAGTACAATTATCTCCATTTTACAGATGGGAAAACTTACAACCAGAGGGTGAAGGGACTTGCTTATGGTCACTCAGGAGACCCCTGGGAACAGAATACATATCTCCAGAGTCCCAGTTCCGTATCCACTAGATGACACCAGTGGTTCTGGGGGGCCATGGACAGGTTTCAGGGGGTCCACCAAGCATGGCCGGCATTATACTCAGGGCTCCAAACCCCATCACCTAAGGCTGAAGCCAAAGATTGAACAACTGAGCATCACAGTGCTCCCTGTGGCATGGGGCCCTGCTTGCTACCCCCTAACTCTGGCTTTTATATGCAGAAAAACAGTTGTTGTGGCACAGCTGGGCCATGGAGTTTTTATAGCATGTTAAGAAAGAAAAAAGTTTGAGAAACCCTGGACTAGACCATTCTGGTATCTCAGCAGGGGTCTCTTCTTTTCAAATGACTGATATTCAGCGCCGATAAGGTGATTAGCAGCCTTTAGACTCTATTAAGGGGCCTGCTGAATGCTCAGTGGTTGCAGAGCCAGCATAGTACCATTTGTATAGTTAAGGTAAAGAACCACAGAAGATTAAGGTTGGAAGAGACCTCAGGATGTCATCTAGTCCCTGCTCAAAGCAGGACCAATCCCCAACTAAATCATCCCAGCCAGGGCATTGTCTGGCCTTAAAAACCTCTAAGGATGGAGATTCCACCACCTCCCTAAGTAACCCATTCCAGTGCTTCACCACCCTCCTAGTGAAATAGTTTTTTCCAATATCCAACCTAGAGCTCCCCCATTGCTCCTTGTTCTGTCGTCTGCCACCACTGAGAAGAGCCTAGATCCATCTTTGGAACCCTCCTTCAGGTAATTGAAAGCTGCTATCTAGCATGAGTAACAGTTGCAGAATAAGACCCCATATTATTAAGATACATTTTACTGCTACTAATTGCTATTTAAGAAAATAATAGAAATTCTTTTTTTTTTAGAAAAAAAGCTAAATTATATATAAAAAAAGAACATATCAGAAGCTACTTGCTACTTTTCATCTCAGATTATTTTAATTTAAAATTCATTATACCTAGACTTGTAAGGATTAGATTTTTATCAGTAAATGACAGTTTCCCATACGCACATAAACTGAAGAAAAAATATTTCCATTGATAATAATCAAACATTAACAGATAGATAAAGTAAGTAAAATATTGCTTAAGAACTTATTAGAGTTTGATTTAAGGATATACACTGTTTACTTGATATATTTTGACGTGATGTTGACAATTTGTTTTTTAATGGTTATAAAGTTTTACCTTTTTGAATCTCATTGTCTACTGTCATTAAATAAGTATTGTCTCCCCCCACTAGTTTCCTGCAACTCCGAAAATTTAAAAAGATGAAAATAGAAAAAAATGCTTAAAAATGAACATAGAAATTATCTGTTGAAATTATAAAAAAATATAAATTGAATTCTGCCAAGTTTAATTAGATTGTATATGTAATCTATGTTTGAGCCACCAGCTCAGGTTCTTAGCTACCTCTTAACACATTTTTGCTCAGTTCTCAACTAGCCTTCATTCAGTGCATGCGCAAAATTTTCACATTCATGCTGCACTCATTTGTGTATATAAAACTCACATATTTTGTGTGCACAGCAGAACATTATACATTCAGTTACCTGATTTTACAGTAAATATACAGTTTTCCGTGGACACAACACTGCGGTCATCTGAAAATTAAAACCTTTATCTCTTTGTCATTCAAATAGAAATAGAATAGGTTTGCCAGTTATTAAGAGCCAGGCAGAACCTGGCTCTTACAGAGTTATTCAATGAGGGAAGGAAGGAGCTTTCCCCCCTGTCTGCAAGGCACAAAGGCTGCCCCATCCTTTCTCCACAGAGGCAATGACAGCCCAAAGGAGGTAGGAAGGGAAGAGGTGGGAATAAGGCAGTGCTACTGCTCTAGACCTATGCCTGTGGGAAAGTAAGTCAGACCCCACAATGAGGAGAGTAGCAAACACACCGCCTGCTCTGTCTGGATGCTGAGAGGTGCTCCAGGAAACATTATGTTCCCCTAAAGCAAAATTCATTCCACCACCCACACTGCTCTTTTCTCTGGGTTGCTCCTAAGCAGCACAATGTAGCTTTAATGAGGAGCCTTTTAATGTTCAGATCATACTTTCTCCAACCCTAATACAAGGATGTGTTTCAAATTCCCCCCCCCAAAAAAAAAAAAAAAAAGGTTGTGCATATTATCAGTTATAATTTTTGCTACACCCACATGCATTTAAAGTTAAAATTTGGACAAGTTTCCAGTAGCCTGTAATCTTTTTCCACATCTGTTTACCTCATTGAAAGGAAGTTCTCCTTTACTGTAACCATAATCAGCCCTGTGCTTACTGTGCAACCTTAAGAATCAAACTAGAAGTGTTTACTCCTGAAATAAAAAGCAAGATTTCCAGTAAAAGAGTTTCATAAAGGTACCTTCAATCCACGAGTTCCTGGTAGCCCAATATGACCCTGAAGAGAGCAGGGAAAGAAAATGACAACTGTCAAGCAGCAGGGGCAGCTCTAGGTATTTTGCCACCCCAAGTACAGCAGGCAGGCTGTCTTCGACTTGCCTGCGGAAGGTTCCCGGTCCCGTGGATTCAGCAGCAGCCTGCAGGAGGTCTGCCGAGGGACTAGCAGACCCTCCTCAGGCATGCTGCCGAAGGCAAGCTGCCTGCCACCCTCACTGCGACTGGCAGAGCGCCCCCAGTGGCTTGCCGCCCCAGGCACACGCTTGGCGTGCTGGTGCCTGGAGTCACCTCTGTCAACCAGTATATAGACAATCATTCACATACAATTAGGACCTGAATCCACTGCCCATTCAAGTCAATGGAAAGACTCCCATCAGTTTCAGTGGGTGGTAAATCACGGCCATGGTTACTAACAATGAAACTTACAGTAGCTCCAGGGGGACCAGCGAAGCCAGGCCTACCAGGAATTCCTGCAATCCCTTTTGAACCAGTATCACCCTGTCCAGGAAACATTGAATCATTAAAAATAAATTCACCCACCTTGATCACATGCTTATTGCTTTATATTATCACGAATTTAAAAAGGAAGAGAAACTAAAAAGTCCAGGTATACAAGTTTAGATATATTTCTGCCAGTATTTGTTTGCTTTGTTTAGATAAAGGGATTTCTGTGATACTCATCACAATGAGAACCAGTCTGCAAAAAACGACCAGCATTTTCTTCTGTCTGTTAGGTAACCAGAGTGCAAGCAATTCAAACAGGGATGTCCCAGAGTGTAGTTTTTCAGAGCCCGATGGCCAGCTCCTTCTTGATCTCCAACCTAAGGTGATGTGTGTCTGCTCAAATCTCTGGGTAAACAGAACTGGAAAGATTGTGTGTGTCTGTTTGTGTCTATATCTGTGCCCGTGCACAGATATATTTTATAATATACACTCTCAAACACAACATATAAAATGTGGTTGTATCTAGCATCCTCTTCAAAAGTCCAGTCCGTTTGCTACTCTTTATACTCTATGATTCTGTCCAGCAATTTTAACTAATAGGAATTAATCTATTTATGTTACTATAATAGCATTTTCACTATCATGATCCTGTTAATGTTTATCTCTAATAATCAGCACAGACTTCTTTAATTAAGCCCTCTATTAAAGACCGATATCTCCTCTTTATGTGTTATTCAGAACATAGTTTGCCCATGTTTAATAATAAAGTTAAATGTTAAGCTGGACAGAGTCTAGTACTAAAATGTGCATCTGGAAAGTTATTGTCACACTGATTTATGTCTTTTGTTAAATTATCTTTAATAATAAAAAGAAATAGTTATTTCAGGGAGGCAAACTAGACATGGGAGACCAGAGACCAAAATTAATTCATAGATAAAAAGATCCAATTTATGATTGTTGCTTTTTTGCCATGTTTAAAAATTTACAGCAATTTTACCAGCTGTTCTAACTTACTCTTCTTGTGAAATCAACACCACCACACACTGGATGAATATATTCTCCAGTCTTGGGTCTTCCTCAAGCCACTACTGTTACAGATGCCAACCCTATCACAACCATTGCAGGATTGCAATCCGTTACCATGGGCAGCAGCAGAATACCTCCTAGCCTCTCCCACACACACACATGCTATATTCTTCTGCATGTGTCTTTCTGATTTTAACTCCTGGCAATTATTACTTTGGGACTGTCATAAACAGATAGTTAAGGGTTAATGTCTCTTTTACCTGTAAAGGGCTAACAAACAGGGAACCAAAAACACCTGACCAGAGGATCAAGCAGAAAACAAGATTCTTTCAAATCTCGGTGCAGGGAAGCCTTTGTCTGTGTTTTTTGGGTTTTGCTTTGTTCTCTCTGGGTCCTGAAAGGGACTAGACGTGCAGCCAGGTTTCTTGCCAATCTCCCTGCTACAGTCTCTTATATTTTCAGAATAGTGAGTATTAAGTAGAAAGGCAGTTATAATCTTTTGATTGTTTTCTGTATTTGCAAATGTGTAGTTTGCTGGAAGTATTTTAAATTATATTTTGCTGGGGGGGGGCTTCTCTCTAGTGTCTATAAGCTGAAAGACCCTGTAACTTTTACCATCTAAATTACAGAGACAACTTTTACTTTTTTCTTTCTTTTTATTAAAAGTTTTGCTTTTTAAGACCTGTTTGATTTTTTCCCCTTGTTAAGGCTCAAGGGAATTGAGTCTGTACTTAACAGGGAAGGAGAAAGAAGGGGAGAAGTGTGGAATCCCTTTGTTTTAGATTCACGGAGCTTGAATCTGACTCTCTCTCCAGGATAGCCCAGGGAGGGAAAGCCTGAGAAGGAGAGAGAAGGAGGAGAACAAAACCTGATTTCTCTGTGTTGTGATTCAAGGAGTTTGAATCACGGTGATCTCCTAGTGTACCCAGGGTGGGAAAGATCTGGGAGGAAGAAAGGAGAAGGGAGGGGGAAATGGTTTATTCCCCTTTGTTGTAAGACTCAAGGAATTTGGGTCTTGGGGTCCCCAGGGAAGGTTTTTGGGGGGACCAGAGTGCCCCAAAACACTATAATGTTTTGGGTGGTGGCAGCGTATCAGATCTAAGCAGGTAATTAAGCTTAGAGGAATTCATGCTGGTACCCCAACTTTTGGACTCTAAGGTTCAGACTGGGGATAGTATACCATGACAGGGACAGATCCTCAGGTGGTGTAAATCGTCATAGCTCCATTGACTTTAACTGAGCTATGACAGCTTGCGCAAGTTGAGGATCTGGGCCCCGTTGTTGAGTTTGCAGAATGTAGATTGGAGAGCTGGTACCTTTTGGACAGCCCACACAATTGCTCTCCATTTCCTGAGTGATCAGAGGATTGTTCTGCCATTTCCTCTGGTACAATCAGTGGTTATTCATGTGATTTCTGTTTTTAAAATCTATTACTTAAACCACATCCAGCCTGGTAAATGAGTGACCTTCAAGAGCTCCAGAGTTGGGTCTGAGCTACTGGGTTTGGATATTTATCCAAGACATTTCCAAGTTTACCCAAACCTCATTGACGTGAAAGCTGAGCTGGAAATATACTGAGAACAGATTTGCATGTCTAAGCAAGGCTGGGTTCTTTCCTAGCTAACTGATTAGTCACCTGGGAAAGTTTCAGAGGGGCTATATGGGCTGCAGATTAACTTCTATCTGATAGTTCTCTTACAGAGAAAGAGTTGTCAGTCAGATAGATACAAGGATGCTGTTAGCAGTCTGAAGAATCCTTCCTCCTCATCATCCCTGCAAATGGTGTTTGTGGTAGACGAACGACAGGATCCTTCTTCCCCTGAGAGAGCCCAGCCCCAACCACAAGAAGGTGTGCTGTTTTGTTACTTTTTTAAAGAACCCACCAAGGAGAGGGATCTCTCTCTCTTTCTTACATTCTTCCCTATAACAGGACCCCTAGAATCATAGCAACTTTTGCCCTCTGCACAGCCCCAACAGTTAGGAGAGAGGAACTCAACTATTGTCTAGGACTAGTTATGGAACAGGGAATTTATTTATATGTACAGACTACACCCACATACCTTTGCTTCTACAGACAATTAGCCTGGTGAGTCTCATTTGCTTCTGTCTTTACATATTGAGGCCAGGAGCCGAAATCCAAATCCTTATTGCCCTGGTCAAGCAAGTAGTCCAGTTAACTTCTATGGAACTACTTGTGTGAATAAAGGCAAACTGGAATCAGCCCTGGGTCACCAATCTGAATGAGTAACAGCTCCCACATATAGCTCCCAAATGCTGCCTTCTGATACATGTGTGTCCCAGAAAGCCATGTCACTGAGCAACTAGACCGGGCTCCTCACAAAGAGAATGATATTTACTGTTCTTCCCCAAGGGCCTTTAGGACCTGCTTCTCCTAGAAATCCTCTCTTTCCCTACATAAGGGTAAAATAGATTATTTTAATCTACATAAAAAAGTATAAATACATTAATAATAGATAGTTGAGGGGATAAATTCAGATTTTAAAAACTCTACCTTTAAACCCAAAGTACCTTGACCACCCTCTGGCCCTTGAGATCCTTGATAGGCCTAAAGAAAATGCAGCAATTAAGACAAAGAGGTTCGGTTTTAAGATTACATAAACAAAATACTGGTTACTTCATAATTTCACACCCCATTTACCTCTATACCAGGATTCCCCTCTCGCCCAGGCAATCCAGGGTCTCCACGTATTCCCTGTAAATTTACAAAATCCCATCAAGTAAACATACAAAAAGAGATTGTGCAGTTTAGCAAGATGGAAAAATTAGGCTTATTCATACGATACCTTTGGACCAGGTGTACCTTTCCTTCCTCGAGATCCAGTAAAACCCTAGATAAACAATTAATGCATTGTTTTTATTAGATTTTTAAAAAAACCACAAAGGCCAACTGTGGTCTTTATAACTGTGACAGTATACAAGCAGGTATAGGTATCTAGTATCTGAGAAACCAATGAAATTCTGGCAGGGCATGGCTGTTTAATCCTATTTTCTCCATTTTTTAAATATCAGCCATATATATATATATAATATAATGTATTTGGCTTACTTAATAATAGTATAACATCATAATATTTTCCTTGTACAATAAACTAGCACATATTCAGTGTCAATAGCCCAATTACTGCATTCTAAGGTTTCATAATTAAAGGCCCTATTCTGTAAATACATTAAATGGGGATAGTGATTATTATTATGTGATTAGATGGTGCCTTTAGGCACAGCTCTGAGTATGGGATGTGGCTAGTTGCACCATCTTGCTGGATTCCAGCAACTCTGGAAGGCACTGTGTCTCAGACACACCTCGAGGGCACAGTTCTTCTGTTACTGCTTTCTTATACTGGGGAAATGAGAGATTAAGGGTATGTCTATGCTACCCGCCAGATCGGCGGGCAGCAATCGATCAAGTGGGGGTTGATTTATCATGTCTGGGGGGGAGCAGCAGCAGTCGACTCACTGCAGTGAAGACACTGAGGTGCATAGATCTAAGTACTCCGACTTCAGCTACGTAATTCACGTAGCTGAAGTTGCGCAGCTTAGATCGACGCCTCCCTCCCTCCAGTGTAGACCAGGCCTAAGAAGAGTAATCTACTACAGTCCTTTACAGATAACAGCACATTTCCTGCTGCCCATGTACAGCCAACTCCACTGACTGGTTCATAGAAAGGTAGTGCCAGACATCTTAATTGTACCATATCAAGTGCTAGGTTCCAAATGAAAGTAGATTCTGTCTCCTAACCCCACTGCACCACAGGGAAGGGTGCAAGCAGAGAAGATTTTCCTTGAAAGCTTTGGGACTCTTGGTTCCCTTCTTCTCTCCAGAAACCAGACAGAGGTTCTGAGGGAAGGAGTCCAGGAACCAACTGAGTTTATGGGGAGGAGTGATCAGAGGCAAACAGGCTGAGCTCTGGATATGTGGAGTACTGACGAGTTGAGCTGGATCTCAGCAATGGTAGGAAAGCAGCCATTAGTGGGCTATTACTTCACTTCCCACATGGGTGAGCAGGGATAGGCAGGTAGAGGAATAGAGTGGGTGGAGCTGAGCTGGCCAAAAGGAGAAAGTACCTGTACCAGGAAAAACATTGGTGCATCGTATTTCCCCACAGAACAAGGAGAAAGCAGGGACTTAATGGTGCAGCTTTCAGAGACAGAACAAGAACATGCTGCCCCTTAGTCAAGCTGGTCAAGTTGTCAATCCAACCCCATATGGGAAGCTTCAGTACTGAACTTCGGTCTTTCAAACACTAATACAAAGCCATGGTTGAGAAAAGTTAGTGGCAAATTCATCCCAATGGAGCTCTACTGAAGCCAATTAAAAAATCTGGCCCTAATTGTTTTAGAGTTTGTTTGCCTAAAAGCAACAACCCATACATAACACCTCTGCCCTGTAAATGTTTTCTGCTCCCTCTATCCCTAGTCATTCTTTCCACTCGTTTTTCAAAATGTATTTTTCTATTACTATTTAGGGCACAATCCTATTTAACTCAATGGGTTTTTTGACACTGATATCCATGGGAGCAGGGTGACTGTCCCCTTTAAAAGTATATGGAGGCCAGCCACACCCGTACCATAATTAATTAGTTGCTTCACAGCCTGTAGCATGCTGATGCATCCAGACCAGCAATCCCAAGACAAAGGAAATCGGAGCAAGACATGCAGGTGGTCAATCAAAATGTATAACCATGGAACAGTTAAGTCAGCAACAGCCGGAACAAATTACAATCGCAGGCCAAATGGCAGATATGTAGCAACAGGTCCTGAGTAACCATACACATACACACACAACATTATGTCCACACATACAAGAACACTGAACTGAGTTCAGGGAGCAGGAATCAGGAAAAAAATAGGAACAGGAAGCAGGAAACAATAAGCAGGAAGCACACATACACACACACCCCAGTCAACACAATTTCCTTCTTTTTTCCCCAACGTTCAACAGCACCTTGCTGGTAACTAGGGGTGGTCCCAGGGCCATAGGTTATACCTCTGATTCAATGCAGGGGGTGGACGCTGTTGCTCTGGTGCAACTTTCCCATATAACATCATCATACACAGAAAAAGAGTGTCCTCTTCCCTATCTGTTTCCCTTTCAATACACAGTCTATCTCGCTGGTTAACAACATGTTCTCCATGTGATAAATGTGCTTGCCACTCTCTGCACCCTTCAGCCTCCAAGATCATGCCACAAACATCAAAAATTCTTCCAGTCCTCATCTAACATATGATGCTTATCCAGGATAGAATGCTTGGAGTCTTGCACAGATGGGCTTGTTAAAACTCATATATTTCCTAGACCCATCAGTTGGCTCTGAAGGGCAGAATGAAACTTTTCCATCAGCAGAGGCAACCTGGTCCTCATAGGTTGGCTGAAGAGCCAATAGATAAGGTTTTCTCCAGTACTTTCATGAGGTGTACACCCAATATCACATAGGCTATGACTCAATGCAATAGAGAGGGATGTATCTGGACATTCCTCCAGTATACAAGCTCCATATTTCTTCAGAGTCCCATGCAATCTCTCCACTATCCCATTTCCTTGGGGATGGTACACAGCAGGTTTATAATGTATTTTAATAATATTCCTCAGAAAACCTTCAAACCATCTGGATACAAAAGGTGTCCTATTATCTGAAACAAGGCTCTCTGGCAGGCCAAACATTGCATATAAAATGATTAGGCAAGAAATGAGCTCCTTTCATGTGTCTTGTGAAATTATGAATGCAAATAGATAAAGTGAGCAATAATCTATAACAGTGAATAGAGTATAGCCATGGGAACTGTGCCTAGGTCCCTACTGCATGCATCAGCCTGAGTCACTACAGACTTCCTTGGATCAAAACAAGCATGGGATTGGATCCCAAAGAGGACTTGATGCAGGGTTTCAAAACCCTGCTTTGTCTCTTTAGTCCAAACCAACTGGCCGCAAACTAAAACGTGGCAAAACATGGCAACCTCTATATTGAGCTAGGCCAAGGAATGAACATAAACTGCTACTATCAGTGGTAAGCAAATGATAGCAAAACAACAGCACGGAGCCATTCAGATGTTGGTTTCATACCATCGACAGACAGAATTCCCTACAAACTATACAGCATCTTTTCTTAAACTGCACTTGGCTGCTTTCAGCTGTATGCCAACTTGTTGGAGTTGGTCTAGCTGGTCCAGAATAGCATTATGCTCAGGAAGGGTCTTAGCAAAGATGAGAATGTCATCCTGGATATTATCGAGGAGCTGAGAGATCACTCTCAGAAAAACCTCAGGCAGGGCCACCCGGGGGGGCAAGTGGGCAATTTGCCCCAGGCCCCGGGCCTCACAGGAGCCCCCAGGAGAGTTTTTCAGGGCCCCTGGAGCAGGGTCCTTCACTCGCTCCAGAGGCCCTGGAAAACTCTTATGGGGCCTGGGTCCCCAGAGCTTCGGCGGTAATTTGGTGGCGGGATGCCCTTCCATTCCGGGACCCACCACTGAAGGGCCCCAAAGACCCACAGCGGGGACCCCCCTCCACCGAATTATCGCTGAAGACCAGGCTGCACTTCAGCGGCGGGTCCCGCTTCAGTGATAATTCGGTGATGGGCCCCGGAATGGAAGGGACCTCCAACGCCGAATTACCACCAAAGCAGGGGGCACCCAGCTGCCGAAGACCCCAGGTCCCCGGAATCCTCTGGGCGGCCCTGACCTCAGGAGTAGAAACTACACCAAAAGGTAGCCATTGATAGCAGTGCCTCCCAAATTGTGTACTGAAAGTCAATAAAAGCTGTGAACTTTCAAGCACAGGTATTTGCCAATAAATGGATCAGTAATCCAATTTAGAGAAAGTCCAGGATCCACTTACCTGGCTTATTATCTCTTTGAAGGTTGGCAATTGAAACTGCTCACATTTCATATATTTATTAAGTGTTCTAAAATCTGTGAACATTCAAATGTTGCCATTTTTCCTTTATACAATAACTGCGGGTGAACTCCAGTCCAAATGTCAGGTATGTAGCAGCAGGGCCTGGATAACTCTACAGACCAAATGCTATGTACATGCATAGAAACAGACACTGGAACACCGAGTTCAGGGAGCAGGAACCAGGACACAAACAGAAACAGGGAGCAGGAGGCAATAAGCTGGGAGGCATCATACACACACCAGTCGTTACAGAGCATGAGGAGCGGGACTAAGGAGGGTCAGGTGATAGACAAATGGAAACCTGGCCCTTGTAAAAGGAATGAGAGTGAGGTCAGTCAAAAGTTGAAAGCCCAAGGAGTGAGCAGGCAGGCACTCAGGCTGGCTGGCTTCTGCGATAGGTCCTGCAAGGAAAAAGATCATCCAGGGGAACCAGTCTGGGGCTCTATACCAGGTCCAGGAAGGACATGAGGCACTGAGCCCAGGAGGTGAGGGACTTTTCTATTTGGTAGGACTTTTTAATTTGGACTCCTGCTACCCCAGAAGGGGTTATGTTTGTTGTGACTTGGCTGGAGGACTAAGCCACATCTCCAGCACAGACTAGCGTGCAGAGAGCCAGGGAGACCCACCTGGTGGAGGAAACTGAGACAAGGAGTGCACAGCACCATTTTTGGCCAACAGGGAGCACTACTGAGTAGCCATGTCCCTATGACAGCCCCTTCTTCTTCTTCTGTGAATTTTACATGATTCCTTTATGTGTGGAGAGTGCAGTCACCATCTATTCAGTTCTAAGCCTCTCTACTGAGGCTGCCAATATCAAGGCTAATGAGTACAAATCATGATAATGGTTCTCGTGATATTACTGTCTAGTGGAAACTGGACTAAGATCATCTCATTTTAGAGACTAGTCAATTAATGTCAGGTGGAAACAATTTGTGGGACTAATCACTAGCAGCTTGGGATGCATTTAAACTGGTGACCTGGCAGTAAAAGACTCAATTTCCCATTTACCAATCCTCTAAACCATATGGTCCCTCTGTCTTTAGTAGTCTAGCTTTAGATACGGTAGAGTTGCTAGTTCTTGTAAAGCAGAAACATAGCTTACTAGAGCTCCTTTAGGTCCAGGTGAACCAAAATCCCCTGGAAAACCGACAAGACCCTGCAATTAACAAACACAAATACCTGCATTGTGTAAAAAGAGGTATCAGCTTTCATGAACCACTAACTTCTACTATGAATTATCAGTGCAACTGTAACCTGTATAAAATCACTACATACGAGCAAGACACATTGCTGTCCACTAGGAGCACAAAGTTAATCTTACACCTGAATATTGAAGATATGGAGTCTTGGAAGGCAGGGTCAAGCCTGTAAGTATTATAAGAATAATGGAAAATATTTTGGTTCCACTGGAACATTCATTGTAATAATTTGTGTGGTGTTTATCTGAAAGGAGTGTGAAGAACATGGGAGATATCTGTATTATTTTTTATGAATATTTATATACACCATTTTCTGCTGCAGGGGGACAAAGAATTAACTTAGCCTATGTCTACACTACATCATTTACAGCAGCACCAATGCACCTGTGCCACTGTAGTGCTTCTGGTGAAGATGCTATAAGCAGACAGGAGAAAGTTCTCCTGTTGGCTTAATAACTCCACCTCCATGAGAAGTGGTAGCTATGTCATTGGCACTTAGGTCAATATAATTTACGTTGCCTGAGGAGGTGACTTTTTCACACCACTGAGCAATGTAAGTTATACCAAAGTAATTAGAGCATAGACACAGTCTTAGTCCTCCTCTGCAGGATGGCAGACAATGGATACAGGTGGCCCAATCACTGATATTTAACCAAGCAATACAGGTATCAAGAGCTGTAGTCCAAGGGGAGACTACTGGCCAAAGACTATTGACTTCCTAATGATCAACTGTAACAGAGTATTGGAGAATGGAAAAACCCAGGGGTAGGGCAGTAAGAGACAACGATGTTAAAATTTGCTATTAAAAGTGTCTCTGCAGCAAGACCAATTCCAAACCAGAGGACAAGATTGCACAGGAGAAAAAGGAGTGTTGAATAATCTTGGATGCCCTGGAAGACACTAACTAAGACCCACTGAATAAGGAAGGGTCTTGTGTGCAGGTGTTTGTTATTTTTCCCTAGATCTGTATATCTCTGTGCTGTGTTTAAGAGTAAAGTGTGTGTGTGATTTGGTAGTCCATATGTGTAGTGAAGTGGAGTGGCCGCACATGGACCTGGAGGGGGAGGAACCCCACACTGAGCCCTGGTGGGCAGAGCCAGGCCATGCTCAACCCTCCCACCAGAAGTCAGTGGGCAGGACAGGAAGTATAAAAGGTGGGGCTGGAAGCTCAGTTGGGCTGCAGCTGCCAGATGCCTCCTGCTTGCTCCAGAGCTGGGAGGCTGCTGCAGGCCCCTGGGGAACTGAGGGCTGGCTAGAGCCATATGCTGACCTGACTATGGAGTTGCCAGAAGTAGCTCAGGCCTTCTACCCTGAAGACAACCCTCTGCAGACCCAGGTACAACCCAACGGGGTATTAGGAAGTGGCCCAGGGGCAGCTGACTCAAGATTAGCTGCAGCACTGCCTGAGTTTAGGTCATCTTATTATGGTCAGAATCCCCAATGACCCAGTGGCAAATCCTGCTGCCACTATTAGGGGACGGGGCCGAGGTGCAGTGGGGTGGGTGGGCCCTAATAGCGCCCCTCCCTGCCACCCCAACACTGGGGTGACAGTATCCCCCTCTCTATGCCACGGAACCAGTGTTTGTTGGTCATCCACCGAAGCTAGGATGCCTGAACCCCTTGCTGCTCGGCCCTGACCACAGCCTGAGCCCTAGACTCCTGTTGCCTGACCCTGACTGAGGGCCTGGGCTACTTAACTGCTGTTGTTGCTTGACCCTGAAACAGGCCCGAGCTGTGAACTCATTGCCCTGCCCTGCCTGAGGGCCTGGGCCACCTAACTGCCTTTGGCTGCTTGGCCCTGAACACAGGCCTGAGCTATATACTCTTGCGGTGCCACTAAATCCCCAGGACAGGCAACGCCCAGAGACGTAGTGAGGGGTGGACTGGCCTCCCATGGACCCAGAAGGGGAGGAACCCTGCCACTGAACCACTACACTGTTACTTGCTTTAACTGTCAAAGTCCCTGGAGGGTGAAATATTAATCGAGAGCACCCACAAATTGTGGATCTTGTGATTTTGGGGGTCAGCACTGATCTTGGGACACAGGGTAGCAGGACCACAAGGTCCCCCATCTTGAGAAGCAATACCAGACTTGGAGACTGTACACCCGCTGTATGTCTCAAAGACAGGATATAGAAAAGAAGTGTTTAAATGCTACTGCAACTCAGTACACTGAAAAGCCCATGGGATCCAGAGGGTTGGATCCAGTGCAGCAGTCTGGTGAGCGTCCATAAGGGGGAGTTTAGCAAGAGTAAATAGGCAAAGCTCCATGACATTTATTTCACTTATTTAAAAAGAACAAACCACTAAAGCTAGTGAAAAAAGTGTTAAATAATGTAGAAAAATACATAGTGACTAATTCTGAGAAGTGTTTGACAATCTCACAGATTGATCTTTATGGGAATAAATAGAGGCAATACATGGAGTTTAAGATTAAATGAGACCCTTATGATCATGTAGCCTGACCTCATGCTTAACATAGGCCATAGAATTTAACTCAGGGTACGGCTACACTTGAAACTTCAAAGCACTTTGAAGTGTGAGTGTGGTCGCAGCGCCAGCGCTGGGAGAGAGCTCTCCCGTGCTCCCAGCGCTGCAGCACTGATTACACTGAGGCTTTACAGCGCTGTATCTTGCAGCGCACAGGGGGATGTTTTTTCACACCCCTGAGCATGAAAGTTGCAGCGCTGTAAAGCGCCAGTGTAGACATGGCCTTAGTGATTCCTGCATCAAGTCCATAACTTCTGGTTCAGCTACAGCATATGTTAGACAATACTCATTTAAAGATTTGCACCACTTTTTTTGGTAAATTGTTCCAATGCTAATTACTTCAACTGTTAAAACTAACTAGTGGATTTAAGGAAATGTGTGTAAACCTGTGCTTTAGTTAATATTACCCTAGGTCCTTCTTGGCCTGGTAAATCATCAGCCTCAGAGAAGCCTTCATTATCCTAGAAGCACAACAACAGACAAAGACAAAACTGAGTTCTCAACATGTAAGATAATCACCTTATGTTGTATGTAGGTATGGAACAGTGATGCCTTTGTTTTCTGTATGCTGCACCCTAAAATTTCTAGACAGCTGTCATTTTCTTCCCAGAACAACTGCAAAGTCTATTATAGTGAAGGTTGCTAAGCATCTGGTTTTCTACCAGAATGCCCGGTCAAAAAGGGACCCTGACAGCTTCAGTCAGCACCATGGACCAGGCCAGCAAAAGTCCAGTCAGTGGCGCAGCAGGCCTAAGGCAGACTGCCTGCCTGCCATGGCTCTGCATGTCTCCTGGAAGCGGCCAGCATGTCTAGCTACTAGGCACAGGAATGGCCCCCACTCCAAGCACCAGCTCCTCAGCTCCCATTTGCTGGGAAAGGCGACCAATGGGAGCGGTGGGGGCAGCACCTGCGGGCACGAGCAGCATACAGAACTCCCTGGCCGAGCCTCCACCTAGGAGCCAGACATGCTGGCTGTTTCCTGGGAGTTGTGCAGAGCCAGGGCAGGCACAGAGCCTGCCTTAGCCCCATGTGCCATGGACTGGGAGCCACCTGAGATAAATGCCATCAAGCTGGAGCCCACACCATGAACCCCCTCCCACACCCAAACTTCCTCCTGTAGCCTGCACCCCAAGCCCCTGCCCCACCCTGAGCCCCCTCGCACCCAAACTCCCTTTCAGACCCTGCACCCCAAATCCATGCCCCACCCTGAGCCCCCACCTGCACCCCAGAGCTCACACCCCCAGCCCGTGCCCCCTCCTGCACTCTGAATCCCTCAGCCCCTGCCCAGAGCCCCCTTCTGCACCCCAAACCTCTCATCCCTGGCTCCACCCCAGAGCCTGCACCCCCAGTTTGGGAGCCTTCACTTCCTCCTGCACCCCAACTTCCTGCCCCAGCCCAGAGAAAGCGAGTGAGGGTAGGGGAAAGCAAGCAACAGAGGGAGAGCAGATGAGTGAATGGGAGGCGAGGCCTCAGAGAAAGGGCAGGGCAGGAGCACGGGAAGGGTGTTCAGTTTTGTGCAGTTAGAAAGTTGGCAACCCTAATTACAGAGGAGACATTCTGTGCTACCTCATTAAGATTTTTACTTCTGTTCTTCCTAGGAAAACTTAATCCTAAATAAAAGTCATTTTAGGGTGAAGGTATATAGGTTTTTTGTGTATTGATATCAGACACCTAAACACCATATTGACACATTCAAAATACTGTGTGAGGGACAGTTCAATTCTAGGTATAGCAAGGTTGTTTTGCAGTGTGTATGTAATATTGTTCTCTCTCTAAAGCATAGTACCTTCACTCCTTGGAATCCCATGATTTCCACAAGCCCCAGTTCTCCCTGGTCTCCCTGAAATATTAAAAAAATAACTACCAGTAATTCAGTACTGGACACAAACATTTAATACACAAAACCTCTATTTCATGTAGTATATCTGTGTAAATCTCCAACAGAAATCTAAAACAGAAATGCACTAAATAGTAATGAGTTATCAAGGATCCCAATACACTTTACATAGAACTCTTTATATAGGAATTCCATGCCTATAATTGAAATACTACAGGTCTGTTGCATCTTACGTGCATTTAACATGCGCGATTTCAGCTTTACACTACTGGCAAAAACAAAAAAAAAAAGAGAATAATAACTATTTTAATACTGTACCTGCAGTGCGGGCGATTCTGCCCACCATTCAACTAAATGTAATTTTGACTATACGCGGTTTTCGCTTTATGCACTAATCGCGGAACGGATCGCCCGCATAAGATGAGACTCGGCTGAATAGCACTCTATGTATTGTCTATGCAAGGATCACTCACTCACTACTGAAATGGAGCCACCCGGGGGTGGAACATAGCAACCCTTCTGGACCAACAACACAATACAGCAGTTTTTAGGAGCGGGGATGAAAAAATGCTTTCATTTGAAATTACTAGGAAAATTTTAGTTATTCAGAGTGTAATAAGTGACCCATGATTTGGCAAAGAAACTATGGGATTGTTTAAAGAGCACAGACAGTCAGAACTTCAGTAACAAAACTTATCAGCAGTTCATTACCCTGTAGAACCATGCTGGAGAAATGCCCTAAATTAGCTAAGGCCCTAAATTATTTCTGATAGCAGATTCATGGTTAACATTTCATATTTACAGATGAAGTGCTCTGTTTAATATTTTGGCAATGGCAACACGTTTCTAGAATACTTCAAATCACAAGTACATTGTTCATTTTCCCTTTTATATTTCACATGAAAATACATGGCAAAAAAGTTAATAGGCTGCCTAATTTCCTGTTTGAGTCTGAACTTTGGCTTCATGCAGAATATAATGTAATACATACTCATTCACTTTCTAATCCTCTCATTCCTTTTTCACCCTTAGTGCCCACTAAACCCTTGAAGGAAAATAAAATAAAATGTGATACCAACAAATGAAAAAAAATCAGATATTTTTATATACTTGAACAATATATCAGTCATACTTTTGGACCAGGCTCTCCAGTGTGTCCATAATTTCCCAGGTTACCACGGACTCCCTATTAACAAGAAAAACAGTTTCATTGTTTAGTTTTAAGTGAATATAGTGCTAGTGAGTGTCATTGGAAAGACTGCATTGGGCTCTGAAGTTCTTTTTATATCCACACAAGAGTCAATGCAAGTTTTCCCCTGCTGCCAATCAAGGTCTTTAAGCGAGTCCTAGAGACTGAAGACCTCTACACCCATTCTGCCCTTAGCTTCTCTACTGAATCTTGCAACACCATCTAGTGGCAATTGTAACTGGGACTGAGTGGGCAACCTAGAAGAATTTCCAGTGTTAACTACAGAGTTGGATTAAAGTATGAGGATATCATCACATCAAAGCCAAAAATAGTACAGTGCAAGCTCAACAGGGCTCATGGACTGGGGTTGGAGCTTGGGTGCAGGAAAGAAGCTGGTCAGATGACAAGAGAGCACAGTTACTATCGATGATCTTCGTATACTTTGGGACTGGTCCTGAAGTGCCAGCTCTCATGAAGTGACATCATAAAGTGACACCAAGACTACTGAAATCAAACCTGTGATGTTTAGGTTTAACTTGACAAGTTCAGACAGCTGACATGAAACTGAATATGTGTTTTTCCTGAATCATAAGAGGGACTTCTGCTATTTAGGAATGAGATTAAAACTAATTTCCCATATGTGTTAGAACTGCATGTTATCACTTTAAGAGTGCGGTGGCATTCTGGTCCTGCTTGCAGGCTAGGGGGCTCTGTAGCAAAGCATGAGCACAGAGTCAGTAATGAAGGATCCAGCTTAAAGCAGAATGAGGTGAGTTGTGCCTTGCTGCCTTAGGGAACAGTCTGTTTTCAGGTTCTTATGTGATATTGTTCTGAAGTCTAAGAAATAAAGTAGTGTTAGGTTGCAACCTTCCGGCAATAGTATTTATGTTTTTTATCTAACTTCTGTAAGTATTCTGAGAACATAAAACAATAGAACATGGATTCTCAACTTACTGGTCATGAACCCCAGCAATATCGGGGGTCATGACTACCCTCTTTTTCTTTATGGCTAGATTAGAAAGAGGTCCTGAAACTGGTTTCTGTGGTAACATGGGATCACAGGATGGAAAGGGTTGAATCACAGACCACTGAACAAACTTTGGTTAAGGAAGCTGCAAAATCCTTTGGTCACGAGGTTTCAGCAGGAGCCTGGACCAGAAAGGGAAGGAGCAGGTATTTCATTGCCCCTCTGCTGACGATCCCTTTTGTCCACCATGTACAGCAATGGTGAACAAGTTTTCAAAGCTGCCAGTCTTCATTACTGAGCAATGCAGACTATACAATGAAGGCATGTTGTCTTATTTAATATTAAAAATAAGGCATAAATGGTAATTACCAGATTTCCAACATTGACAGACTTTCCTTGTTCTCCCTTCTCTCCTTTTTGCCTCTGGTGCAGGAGTAGAAAAAGGGACATCATTTCTATACAAAAATTAAAAATGATCTTCACAAATAGAAAGTTGATTTTTAAATTATAGCTTGGGCCCTGTTGTTCCTTGATCTCCTGATCTCCGATGGGCACATTTACATACTGTGTTTCTAGTAAGATCCTATTGAGCGCTTGCTCCACACCGACAATGAAGATACACCGCTACCTCAATATAACACCACCCGATATAACATGAATTTGGATATAACACGGTAAAGCAGTGCTCTGGGGGGGCAGGGCTGCGCACTCTGGTGGATCAAAGCAAGTTCACTATAACACGGTTTCACCTATAATGCGGTAAAATTTTTTGGCTCCCAAGGACAGCGTTATATCAAGGTAGAGATGTACTTTTTTTTTTTTTTTGCATTGCAAAGAGTGAGTTGAAGGACATGACTGATTTGACGGCATGGGGAGCTGCCATCTCTGTTCTCCACAAACAGCATTAGAAAATGTTCCTGAATCATATAAACGAGCTGGCATTAGGCACACACATCAGGTGCATGGCTTTGGAGAGTTCTTACTCTGTCAGCTTTCACATTAAGCAGAACAGAATTTAGTGGCCTGCTGGGAACCCTATATGTACCTTGAGAGGTACATGCTACAGGCCCAGTCTCACCAGTGATGGTGGAACTAGGGGTGCTGCCACACCCCTGGCTTGAAGTAGTAATAACAAACACCAAATACATGGTCTCCATCATCAGCATCCCCACTATAAAAATTGTTCCAGCACCCCTGAAGCTCACTCTCAGCTACTAATGCCCTGCCCCATTTCCAGATGCTGAAGCCCTTCTGAATCTGCACAATAATGACAACATCCTGAGCCCCATTATATCCCTTCTTCAATCTCTTTAGCCAAAACCATCCTGATCCACCAGCCAAACACTCCTCCCTATGTGACATGTGATTTGGGGAAGGCTCTCGGAGGCCCTGTATACCTCATTTTGCACAGAACACTGCAAAACCTGTGCTCACTTTGTAGGTTAGTGCTGAAGCAAAGGAGTTCATGAAAGAAACCACATAGCCTACTCACGACATCCAAAAGCTCACAGCAGCCTTCCAAGTAAGCTTTATCTGCGTCACAGTGCATTTCAAGTTGTTGTAAATCCACCTGACACATACAATCATTGGATTAAATTAATGTGAGCAATAGCAAACACATGCTAAATAAAGAGACTAAGAAAACCCCTCAGTGCACACGCACACAAATTCACACATTCACACCTACTCATTTTGTGCTCCTCTTCACATAGACACATTTGCCTCCATCTCCATCAGCTACAAACACTCAGTCAGTTGCAGACATTGACCAATTGTTCCTCCCCACACCCATTCTTTTCAGCCTCTCACCAATGAATTCAATATGAATTCTGTATCCGGAGTAGCTGCAGAATCTGGCTTACATTAAAAGAACAAATTCTGTCCTGGCTGCTTTTCTCTTTTTAAATTCTAAATTACTCAGTCTGATTTTCTTGTATAATGCAAACTTTCAAGTCAAATACATGCTGTATGCTCTATTACCCACTAACAAAATAGAGAAGTGTAAACAATTTTTAAAATCTTATTGGCTTTTCTCACTCTTCTATGTTTGCTTGCATTCATAGCCTACAGAAATACTAAATCAAAATACAGTTGCCTCTAGCATAAAGTCTGTGCTAGATCAGTAATTGCATTTGTTATTATATTTTTATGTAGAAAGTATTTCACTGCTATTCTGAATGCTGATACTACAAATCTTTATTGCACAAAATAGTCACAAACATTTTTAGTGTCAAATGCTCACCACCAGAGGGAACTCTAGCTAAAGTAATCAACTATTGCTGTGTGCCACTTGAATAGATAACTGCATGAAAAATTACTGTTACTTTTGTGTTAATAAAAAGCCTGCTCCTGTACCTCTAAAATTAATTAGAGTTTTGTCATTGATTTCAGTGGGAGCAAGTGGAGAGAAAAAAGGAAACTGCTGGAGATATTAAATTTTAAGGGGCAGAGGGAATTTAAATGCAACAGATCCATTTGAAAGGTTCACAGACAAAAGGATATAAACTGCAGCTAAGGAAATTTCACCTTATGGGAGATTGCACAGAGGATAGTTAGTGTCTGGAATGGAATCCCACAGGCAGCAAGATGAGCAATTATGAACAACTGCAGTGCCTGGTTTACAATGGCTCCAGTGGCTCCATTGGGCTGTAGCATGTACCAGCTCAGCCCGGCAGACAGGGCCGGTGACTGTGGCCAGGAGGCAGGGGTTGGGGGAATAGGTCTTTGGGGAGTATGAGGGGGTGCTAGGCTGTGAAGGGTCAGGGAGGATCTGTAGGTGCTGGGGAGTAAGGGTTATGTGGAGGGTGCTGGTCAGTTGTGGTGGGGCTGTGTGCAGGGGTTGTGTCGTGTAGGGCGCTGTGCATTTGTGGGTGGGTCTGGGGGACCTCTGGTCATAGGGAGTTGGGGGGTGTTGGGCAGGGGGGATCTGTGTGGTGTGGCATGGGCCTGCCCCCGAGGGGAAGGGGAATGTTGGCAGCACAGGGCCCGGTGGGCCACTGTGCATCTGGCCACTGCTGGTTTGTAAATAGTGCCCCCGCATGAGGCAGAGCGGGGCCGCCCCTGCCATGCCCCGCCCCATTGCCTCTGGCTGGCTCCTGGCTTCGGAGACTGACCTCCCCACACCGTGCTCCATTGCCTCCATGGGAGCCCACAAAAGGTTAATCCAGCCCTGAACAACTGTATTTAGAAAAAGAATCAGGTGGACACAGAATAAAAACACTGAACACTAACTAGGTTCACTAACTAGGTTCACTGACCTAGCCTAATGGCTTTCTTCCCTTATATTTCCAGTAGATGACACTGTACAGTAACATTACTCATGCTAAGTATCAGAGGGGTAGCTGTGTTAGTCTGGATCTGTAAAAGCAGCAAAGAATCCTGTGGCACCTTATAGACTAACAGACGTTTTGGAGCATGAGCTTTCGTGGGTGAATACCCACTTCTTCAGATGCATGTGGTGGAAATATCCAGGGGCAGGTATATATATGCTAGCAAGCAAGCTAGAGATAACGAGGTCAGTTCAATCAGGGAGGATGAGGCCCTGTTCTAGCAGTTGAGGTGTGAAAACCAAGAGAGGAGAAACTGGTTCTGCAGTTGGCAAGCCATTCACAGTCTTTGTTCAATCCTGAGCTGATGGTGTCAAATTTGCAGATGAACTGAAGCTCAGCAGTTTCTCTTTGAAGTCTGGTCCTGAAGTTTTTTTGCTGCAGGATGGCCACCTTAAGGTCTGCTATAGTGTGGCCAGGGAGGTTGAAGTGCTCTCCTACGGGTTTTTGTATATTGCCATTCCTAATGTCTGATTTGTGTCCATTTATCCTTTTCCGTAGAGACTGTCCAGTTTGGCCGATGTACATAGCAGAGGGGCATTGCTGGCATATGATGGCGTATATTACATTGGTGGATGTGCAGGTGAATGAACCAGTGATGGTGTGGCTGATCTGGTTAGGTCCTGTGATGGTGTCGCTGGTGTAGATATGTGGGCAGAGTTGGCATCGAGGTTTGTTGCATGGATTGGTTCCTGAGCTAGAGTTATTATGGTGCGGTGTGCAGTTACTGGTGAGAATATGTTTCAGGTTGGCAGGTTGTCTGTGGGCAAGGACTGGGATCATTGTCCAGGATGGGTTGTAGATCCTTGATGATGCGTTGGAGGGGTTTTAGCTGGGGGCTGTATGACCCTATGCCACCAGCACTCCCAGCTATCTCCGTGACACCACTGATTTCCTGAGGAAACTACAATGCATTGGTCACCTCCCAGAAAACACCATCCTAGCCACCATGGATGTAGAGGCTCTCTACACAAACATCCCACACACAGATGGAATACAAGCTGTCAGGAACGCTATCCCTGATGATGCCACAGCACAACTGGCTGCTGAGCTCTGTGCCTTTATACTTACACACAACTATTTCAAATTTGATGACAATCTATATCTCCAGATCAGTGGCACTGCTATGGGCACCCGCATGGCCCCACAATATGCCAATATCTTTATGGCTGACCTGGAACAACGCTTCCTCAGCTCTCGTCCACTCACGCCCCTTCTCTACCTACGCTACATTGATGACATCTTCATCATCTGGACCCATGGGAAGGAGACTCTGGAAAAATTCCACCACAATTTCAACAGCTTCCACCCCACCATCAACCTCAGCCTGGACCAATCTACACGGGAGGTCCCCTTTGTTGACACGACGGTGCAAATAAGTAATGGTCACATTAACACCACCCTATATCGAAAACCTACCGACCGCTATGCCTACCTTCATGCCTCCAGCTTCCATCCCGGACACATCACAGGTTTGCTGAGCTGGAAAATGAAGAAGGGGCTCAGCAGTCTATAACTGAAGGAGGGAGGGCAAGGAAGAAGAAAAGAGCAGCCAATCCTGTAAGGAGAAGAGCCAATGGAGATACCCAGAATTCAGAGCTCCAGAAGGATACAGAATGACTTACAGAAGATTGCAAGGAAGAAAAAAAAAGAGGTCTTGCAGACAGAAAACAGGAGGAAGGCCAGAGAATCACACCATCACCAGGAAAAGGCATATCTACATGACTGGGAATTCCCTACTAAGAAGAACAGACAGGTCTGTCACCAGAGCTCATCCAGAGAACCAAAGGCTGTGCTGTCTTCCAGGATCTAAGATATGGGATGTGGACCTGAGGCTGAAGAGAATCCTAATGGGAACAGGAAAGCATCCACTGTTTATCCTTAATGTGGGAACAAATCACACAGCTAGATTATCTCTGGAATATATCCAGGGAGACTATGCCAGGCTGGAGAAGATGCTTAAGGAAATGGAGGCTCAGGTGATCTTCAGTGGGATTCTGCCTGTCCCTAAAGGAGGAGAATGAAGGTGAGACAACATTATGATGATCAACAGATAGCTCATGCAATGATGCTATAAGGAGGACATTGGGATGTTTGACCACTGGGAGACATTCATAGATAGAAGACAGTTTTCTTCGGAGGGAAATAGACTTCTGGTAAGGAGATTGGTGAAACTCATTAAAAGACCTTTAAACTAGGAACTCAGGGGAGACTGTTGGGAGATACTAATGTAATCTCCAGGCCTGATTTTAACATTGAGAGGGAAGAAAATCAAGTAAGGAAGGATACAGCAATGGAGAAAAGAACAGCAGCAGGTAGGAGAATGGACATTAAGAGGAAGGATAGTGCTGATACCAGTCAGATAGTCGACAGTAGCAGAAGAATGACTGTACCCACTCGGGTGAGGAATGTGGGCAAAACCAAGCAACATCAGTTAAGATGTTCGTACACCAATGCAAGGAGCCTGGGTAACAAAATGGAGGAACTATAACTACTGGTACAGAAAGTGAAACCAGATATTATAGGGATAACAGAAACATGGTGGAATAGTAGTCGTGACTGGAGTACAGGTATTGAAGGGTATGTGCTGTTCAGGAAAGACAGAAATAAAGGCAAAGGTGGTGGTGTAGCATTGCATGTTAATGATGAGGTAGACTGTAAAAAAATTAGAAGTGATGGAATGGATAAGCCAGAGTGTGTTTAGGCCAAAACCACTTTGGGGAAGAAAGCTACTAAAGGTTCCCACGATATAGTGCTTGGGGTGTGCTACAGACCACCAGGATCCAATTTGGCTATGGCTTGAGACCTCTTTAATGTTTTTAATGAAATAAATACTACTGGAAATTGTGGGATCATGGGAGACTTTAACTTCCCAGATATAGATTGGAGGAAAAGTGCTACTAGTAATAGAAGGTTTTCTTGGGTATGATAGCTGAGAGATTTCTTCACAAATAGTTGCTGAACCAACAAGAGTGATGCCATTTTAGATTTGGTATTGGTGCATAGCGAGGACCTCATAGAAGACTGGTGGTAGAGGACAACCTTGGTTTGAGTGATCATGAGTTAATTCAGTTTAAACTAAATGGAAGGATAAACAAAATAGATCTGAAACAAGAGTCCTTGATTTCAAAAGAGCAAACATTAATAAATTAAGGGAATTAGAGAAGTGCATTGGACCAAAGAATTCAAGCATCTGAATAACTTGGAATAACTTTAAGTCAAAGTTGCCAAAGCTATCTGAAACCTGCATCCCAAGAAAGGGGGAAATATTCGTAGGGAAGGATTGCAGACCAAGCTGCATGAGCAAACATCTCAAACAAGTGATGATGAGAAAACAGCAAGCCTAAAAGGAATGGAAGATGAGCAGGATCAGCAAGGAAAACTACCTCTTGGAGGTCAGAAAGTGTAGGGATAAAGTGAGAACTGCCAAAAGCCAAGTAGAGTTGGACCTTGGAAAGGGAATTAAAAGATTCTATAGCAATATAAACAAGAAGAAAGCAAGGAAAGAAGAAGTGGAGCCACTAAGCACTGAAGATGGGGTGGAGATTAAAGATACTCTAAGCATGGTCCAACACCTAAACAAATACTTTGCCTCAGTTTTTAATGAGGCTAATGAAGAGTTTTGGGGTAGTGACAGAGTGGCTAATGGCAACAAGGATATGGAGGTAAAAATTACCACATTTGAGGTGAAAGACAAACTCAAACAGTTTAATGAGACTAAACTGCAACCCCTGGATAATCTTAATTATAGGAACTGGCACATGAAATTGCAAGCCTAATAGCAAGGATTTTTAATTAATCTGTAAACTCGGGTGTTGTACCCTATGACTGCAAAACTGCTAATATAATTCCTATTTTTAAGAAGGGGGTGGAGGGGAAGTGATCCAGGAAACTACAGGGCTGTTAGTTTGACTGCAATTGTATGCAAGGCTTTGGCACAAATTTTGAAAGTGAAAGTAACTAAGGACATAGAGGTGAACAGTAAAGGGATAAAATACAACATGACTTTACAAAATGTAGATCATGTGAGACCAACCTGATCCCCTTCTTTGAGAAGATAACTGGTTTTTTAGACAAAGGAAATGCAGTAGATCTAATCTACCTGCATTTCAGTAAGGCATTTGATACAGTTCCACATGGGAAATTATTAGTTAAATTGTTGAAGATGGGGATTAATATGAGAATTGAAAGGTGGATAAGGAACTGGTTAAAGGGATGAGTACAATGAGTCAGACTGAAAGGTGAATTATCCGGCTGGAGGGAAGTTACTAGCAGAGTTCCTCAGGGATTGGTCTTGGGACCAATCTTACTTAATATTTTTATTACTGATTTTGGCACAAAAAGTGAGTGTGCACTAATAAAATTTGCATATGACAGAAAGTTGGGAGGTATTGCCAATACAGAAGAGGACCAGAATATCATACAAAAAGATCTAGATGACCTTATAAACTGGAGTAGTTTACAAGAATAGAAATGGGATGAAATTTATAGTGCAAGTTCATGCACTTAGGGACTAACAAATCCCCAGCTTATAGTAAAAATTCTTATCAGTTGAAAGTGACAGAGGAGAAAGACCTGGGTGTACCGGTTGATCACAGGGTGACTATGAGCCATCAATGTGATGCGGCCATGAAAAAGGCAAATGCAGTCCTAGAATGCATCAGGCAAGGTATTTCCAGTAGAGACCTTTCTTTTATGGAAACTTAATATTTATTTATTTTTGCTACCTGATTTGTTCTACATTAATGTCTTTTCAAAACTAAAGATTGGTTGGTAACTATGAGCCTTTTCCTTCCTATTTTTTGAGAGTGGCTTCCTGGAAAATAACTGTTTTACACAATTGCTTATTCCACAGGTAATGAGAATGGTTTGTCAGGAAATGTGTTTCTTACTCTGCTAGATAAAAACAGAACTCCAATCTAGCAGCTAGGCTTCAGTACTGCC
Organism: Gopherus evgoodei; assembly: GCF_007399415.2. Classification (NCBI taxonomy): domain Eukaryota; kingdom Metazoa; phylum Chordata; order Testudines; family Testudinidae; genus Gopherus; species Gopherus evgoodei. Next base: position 56,690,021 of record NC_044324.1, read on the forward strand.
CACCATTTGAGGTGTTTACCTTCTGCTGCATAGTTTTGTTTTCCCATGCCTTGATACAGGTATCATCAGATGCCAGATTTCAAACTATGCCTTGTGACAGTATTTGAGCTACTGTAGGAATTATGAAGCAAAGTGAGACACTTATTATGTATATTTGCATGCTGATATCCAGAATGCTTTTCCAACAGCTATTTAAGATTTGAGAACAAATTGCACTGTTATATTGTGTGTTCTTTATTATTATTAGCAATAGCATATTTTTAGCTGTATATGGCAACTTTTTTGTACTGTTGCATGTAAAATAAAATAAGCATAAAGTTAAATTACACATTAGAAAAGAAGGTTGTTATTCAAGCTATTCTTCAGTTTCTCTCTCTCACACACATGCTTGTTTTGATGCAGAGCCAAATCACTGCAAAATACTATAATGGAGGAGGGGATCACTTATTTCGTTACACAAGAATTAAGCCCAATTCTCTCTGAAGAAATATATTGTCAGTTAGTAAAAGAGTACTTAGAATATGTCCACTTGAAACTTATTTTGACTTAAAAAAACAGGAAAAAATTCATGGTGCTTTTCACAATTTTTTTCTATAACAAGCTGGTCAGCACAGTGTTGGTGAAAAATATTTTAATCAGCTCTGAATGTATTAACTCTGAAAGGAGTATGTTCACATACCTACAGTATTTGGTAAATCCTGACATAGGGAAATATTGAAAAGAGTCACCAGGACCATCAGAACTGGAAATTTCATTGTAGGACTTCTTGACTATATGCACCTATGAAAGGAACAGTTAATAGTTAGATCTGTTTATTGTTAATTCTAATCTGCTACTCTCACTCACTAGCCCCTAAAGCACTGGGTTTGCTGTGTTAGGGAATCCCCACAACAGATGGGGAATGTGAGTGTATATATACACAGTATATATGTATAAACATACCCAGAGACACTGCGTGCATAAATTAAAGACTTAAAATATGCATGGTAATTATTTTCAAACTATATGTCTAATAATTATCCATCATATAAAGGGTCACAAATGACCCCAAATCACCTTCTATAACTAGATTTCTATGCACAAGTATTTGATACAAAGACATTGGCTAGTTACTTTTAACTACATTATGGATACAAACAATAGTGGTGAACTATATGCGCAATTCAATCATCCTCTACTGAATGACAAAGGTAAATATTGAACCTTATAGATTGCTGTGAAAGGCCATTCTAAGAATGGAGCTTTTTACTTTACTAGATGCTCATTGTCTTATTTTTCACATAGATTGTTTTCTCTTTAATGTTTTAATAATTTAATTATTAGACTAGTACTTGGATGATATTATCTACATAGCATCATCCCATTAAAAAGATTTAATCCTTACAGTTTTCAGTCTAAAGCTCTATCCTACAGTCATTGATGTCAACAGAGTTTTAGTCACTGACCTCACTTGAAGCAGGATGAGGCTCAAAATTATACATAGTGAAATATGTTTCCATTGGTTAATCTACAGCCCAGTCCTGCTGCCACTGAAATTAAGGGGTTTAGGACCAGGGCCTTTGTTAGCATCTTTGAAGATTTTCACAATATGCTGTCACTCTACACACATCAGTCACTCTAATTACTATCTTCTTAAAGATGAGAAAGAACCAACACTTGTCTTCTGACATCTAGACTTTTGGGAAAGTTTCAAATCTGTAGTTAGATGCAAATTGCACTACTCAGCTAATCCCTAACCATTTTTACTAGAAAGTCTGCTAGCCATGCAATTGTTAATCTTGCAACAATTAATTTGGACTAACTATACATTATCCTTTTCCTTTATTTCTTAAAAAATAATCAAAAGACAGAGGAGCAAGGCGCTTACACATATTATTCTAGTATCATTCTGATGCACACATAATGTGAGTATCAAGGACAGCATAGGATACATCAGCGGCAATAATCCTATGCATTTAAAGCATAATATTGTAACCTTTACTTATGTGAGTAACATCATTGAAATCAGTGAAGCTATTTGAGTACAGGCTGAAGGTTTAGGTCCTACACCAAATCCTTCACAAGATTTGTAATATATTATACATTTGATAACTAGATATAAAAGCAAGAGACTCTATTCTTAGATTCATAGATTCCAAGGCCAGAGGGACTATTGTGATCATCTAGTCTGTCCTCCAGCATAACACATAGAACTTCCTCAGAATAATTCCTAGAGCAGGTCTTTTAGGAAAAACATCCAATCTTGATTTAAAAATTGTCAGTGATTGAAAATCCACCACCACCCTTGGCAGATTACTCCAATGATTAATTACTCTCATTGTTAAGAATTTATGCCTTATTTCCACTCCGAATTTATATAGCTTTGACTTCCAGCCATTGGATGGGGTTATAGCTTTCTCTGCTAGACAGAAGTGCCCACAATTAAATATTTTTCCCTTGTAGATTCTAATCAACTGTAATCAAGTCACCCTTAATTTTTTCTTTGTTATTTTATGTAAGAATGTTAATTACACAATTCAGTAATTTTAAAAAGTCATCTTTGTTAAAGTATATTTTTTCTTTAAAAAGTGGCATAGGCATTTAGTGCCTGATTATTATAGACATAGACAATGTATTCTAACATTAGTATGTTGCAACATTTCAAATGACGCATTTATACAAACTGCATTTCAACTAGCTGCTGCTTTCCCCCCCCCCCCCCCCCCCGGAGATTCCGAATGCAATCTCATGTTACTAAAACATGGGGAAGAAAACTACATGCTTCATAGCTAAGGTATAATGAAACTTGTTAGCAAGCACTTTTTTTACACAAAACATACAGCATAATGTGCTTGTACATATCATAACTAGCAAGCACTGGTCCATGGATACAGTAGATAAAGTCTCATATAAGGTGGTACAATGCCAAATGGAAGCAATAAGAAGAAAACTTCCATTCTTTCTAGCAACAAATGTGGATGAGGAGCAGTGTACCTGTGAGGTCACAAAGCTTTAGATTGACTGCTGGAACACAAAGAATATCAAGAGAAAGTACGTGGAGAAGTTGAACAAAATAGAGCTAAAGATTCCTCACACTACATACTTTCTTCAGTTTCAGCCATTTCTTTCAGTAACCTCTTTGCTCCCCCTATAATGGCTAGAGGCTCTGCTGTCTGATCATATAGTAGCTCTCACAAGTTTTTTAGGCCTCTGATAGGACAGTCACTCCCCAAATAGAGTTTCTTGGAAAATCTCTCCAATGCTGAAGGGGGGTGGAGTGGGTGTCTGGATTCCCTCCCTTTCTCCTTCCACCTCCTGTCACGAGAATCTTCAAATCTGTGACAACTTACTGAAGAGCTGAATAAATGAGCATTTGTTAGAGTGAAAGAAGTGTAGTATCTCTCTGATTTGCTTTATCCAGCTTTGCCTGAAGCCCTGCGATCTCTAAGCTTCATTTGATCAGATTTTCTCATAAGATTTCCATATCTTCCTTGTTTGCAGGGCTGGTGGTACATTAAAAAAAGGCTTTTCATGTTATATTTAAGTGCTTCCACTTGTAGTCCTATACATAAGGAACATCATCTGCATAGTGCTGAACACATTGCCAGGCTGAGACCACTATATCTACCTGTAAGTAATACTGACTAGTACTTATTACTAAGATCATATTCTCCATGAGAGAAACAGATATTTGCACAAAAGCCCTTCAGCAAGTGATCTCAGTGATCTGGGACCAGTATAAATAAGTATAAGCCAATGCATCCACCATTTGGTCATCTGATAAAATATTATTAAATGAATCAACAATCACATACTTTATGAAACAGTGTGCAACAAACTGGAGACAGACTCCCACTAGTTTGTGTCAGGCCCAATTTGCACAAATTTGTTCTCAAGGTTCTGATCATGGCAAATACAAACACTGGGCTTAAAACAATGGTTAGGTTTGGGGGTTTTAAATATGTTTTAGTTTAATGTGTTTCAAACTTGTTAGTTTTAGTATAGCGTTTAAATTGCTGCTCATGATATCTTGTAAGACTCAAAGTAACTAAAATTTTTCAGTTGTTTATTCATTCCTATATATTATAGATAACCTCAATAATTTCTCGCTACAATGCAGATACCACTCATGAAGAACTTTTAGTTACACATGTTTAGTGAGTGAGGATACTGATATCAATCATCAGACATATATAAAAGACATATACATATACAGAACTACAATATGTATCCTTACTGTATGATTCTCTTCTTTAGTTTTTAGTTTTAGTTTAGTAATTCTCTTTATTAATGTAAAACTTTGCTGAAGCAAAGTTCCTAGTCATGCTGTGAGAGACACTACATAGCAATAGGGTGTTATATTTTACAGGGAGTTAACAGACCTAAGACAAATATATCACCATTCTGAAGCATCCCTCATATACTGTTGCTGTTATGCTGCTTGAATCCCAGAGATAGTGCATAGGAATATGAAATTTGGCTGTTTAAAAACTTCTTTCACGGAAGTAAGATCTCTTCTTTGTGCTGTTTTTGTACCCACTCTTAGGCCTAGGTCCTGATCCAAAGCTCATTTAAGTCAGTAGAAAGACTCCCACTGACTTTAGCGGCATTGGAGCTGACTCATTGTGTTTAGTATAAGATCTAGTGAATTTGACAAACTTCTGATTTTATTTTCATCTTTGTCTATAGCAGTATATAAGGCTGTTCAGCTCACAAAAAAAACTTCTCTTTTTATTCAAATTGCACCTTCTGATTGGGAAAGCACCAGAACATACTCCTTTGCAACAGGTTTATATTTGGAAACTGAAAGTACTGGATATTGCTATGAGAGATTGATATGATAGATTTGTATATAATATTCTAAGACATCAGTACAGAAATATTTCATGCAATTTTTCTAAGTATTTGGTTACATAAAATATACACTTTGATAAGATACTGTCAAATAGCTAAGGGGAAGTTTTGACCTCCCATTGAATTCTCTGGCCTAGATGATCTGTTCTGGTCAGCAAAGGTCTGATGGGAGTTGAGTCCAAAGGTGGCTTTGCATTCCCCCAGTCCTGGGACCAACTGAAGTCCAAGTTCAGCCCCACTGCAATTTACAGTGGTCCTAAAGTGCACTCAGCTGCCTGTGGCCCAGTAATGCAGTTGCTCTTATAACCATAGGAGACTCTGGCATCAGGGAACTCTGTTGCCAGGGACTTCACCTCTCTTGCACCCCCTGTTGACCACTTTCTCAGCCCTGCAATGACCTGTTCTCCGGCCAGGTCACCCCTTAAGTTCAGCCCTCTTTCAGGGTAACAAAAGGTCCAGCTGAAAGTCCAAAGTAGGGTTAGGTCAGGACTGGGTCAAGAGCAGCACTGAAACTGGGGTCTGGGGACAGGTCACAAGTCAGAACTGGAGTCAGAGTCCATGGATTAGCCAAATTGAGATTGTAATCAGACTCAGGAAACAGACCAAAGGATGAAGCCAGGTTGAAGTCAGTCCAAAGGTCAGGCATCTCAGGAGGCAGGTGCAGGGCTGGAGTGGATCAGGAATGGCTGGAGCAGGGTCATGGGCAAAGCATCAGGGCAGTAACAGAAATGGGATCAAGAGCAGGCTGGAAGGCTACGGACTCTAACACCGAGATAGCTGGAGGGTTCCTGGCCAAGTGGTGCTATTGCACAGATGAACTTGTAGCTCTAGCAGGGTCAATGTACCTGTGCCTGGGGGTCCTCTGACCAGGGCCCTGCCAAGGGATAGGCTGCCACAGTGTGACTGTGTGATTAGTCACTGCAGGCTCTGTTTAAGGGATGAATCAGTGCAGCTGAGTTGCTGCAGCCAGCTTGAGTGTCAGTGACAAGTCACTGCAGGTTCTGCTGGCACCTATTGAGAATGTGGGCACATCTAAAGGCCCCCTCCCCCCAGGATCTACTGAACGCAGATCCCAAGTAAATACTGGGGACAACAAATGATAAAACACAGACAGGAGTGAAGGATGCAGGGTCAAAATCAGGGAACCAGAAGGGGACACCAAACAGAAAACCCCAGCCAGCACCCACTGTTCTTCAAAGGCATCTAGGGAGCCAGTGGTGGTGGCCCAGAAGAACTCTGCTCAGATATGTGACTTAAGGGAGGAATGGAAATAGGCTCCACAGTTGCAGAGAATCTCCCCATCCAAAATCCTTTTCCTGATATGATGGATGGCCCCTTTCGCCAACACAAGGAGGAAGTTGATGAGAAGATCTCATGACTTCATGGAGACTCTGCAGAACCCACAAATCAGGAAAGGGCTTATTGAGCCCACCAGTAGGGGGAAAGCTTGCTGAAGCAGCCAATAAGGGCCACCGAGGTCCATATATAAAGGGCTGCTCAGCAAAGCAGAAGGGAGTCTCTCCCTGGAAGTCGAAGGAAGAGGACTGGCTGCCTGAAGAAGTGCCATAGCTAGAGCAGTGCTGGGCAGGGGCAGCAGAGTGTGAGGGTGAGCTGCTGGCTGACCACTGCCAGGCTGGGGTTTTTTCTATAAGGGCTAAGAGGGTGCCAGGGCTACGGGGGAAGTGGCCCAGTGAAAATGGGCAGCAGGTTGGAGGAGGGCAATAGATGGCTCTCTTATACTTTCTTCCAGTTTGTTGGAAAGATCTTTGCTATCACATGGGTATCAGTCAGCCCCCATTGGCCAAGCAGTCTCCACTGCATAGGTGCCTTCTCTAAGGAGTCTCTGGGATAGTGGATTGTGTGCTGATGAGCCACTAACATCTGGCTATCGATGGCTACTCATTTGTTGTGATTGAAAGGCTGGTTGTGGGTGTTTCCAACCTCACAACATATTTGAGAACACATATAGCAGTACTTCATAACGTCACATATAATGACAGCACATAAAATCCAACAGGATATTAATGTTCAACGGATCAAGACTTTTAAAATGATACCTCACAAGGTATACTTTGTACAAAACATATCATTATAAGACAGTGGTGAACATGGGAGCTCCAGGGTGCTACTTTCATGTACAGAGTGGGACAACCAAAACCCCACTACATTTCAGTAAGGGGACAATCCTGATTTTCTTACATCCTGATTTTCTTGATTAGGAATCCATATCTGCAAATCTGGGGCCAAATTCTACATTGACCTCGCTGATCTCAACTACTTAGCTATATCCTTTTCTCCCTGGCCTAATCTAATCTCCTTATGGTCAGGATCATAGGTGTCAAATCCGTGGGTGCTCTGGGGCTGGAGCACCCATGGAAAAAAAATAGTGGGTGCTTAGCACCCACCAGCCACCCCACCAATCAGCTCCTCCCACTCCCACCTGTGCCCCGGGCCTGCTGCCGATCAGCTGTTATAGTGGTGGGTGGGAGGCACTGGGGAGGGAGAGGAGCAGGTGCAGGAAGAGCAAGGGCAGGACACGCTCAGGGAGGGAGGCAGAATGGGGGTGGAAAAAGGTGGGGTCGGGTGGAGCTTCAGGGGAGGAGGCGGAGTTGGAGCAGGGCCTCAGGGCAGAGGGGGGGTGAAACACCCCCAGGGAAAGCAGAAAGTCGGTGCCTGTGATCAGGATTACATTTGGGTTTGTTATTTCCCCATAGATTAGCAGTTATTTCACTGAGGTTTGGTTAAAGAATTCTCTCCAATTCTCACCTCAGTCTCTATAGAAATGTCTAGCTAAGGTATTTAGCTGACTGCCAAGGATTTAACTTTGTAGATACATAGCTATATTAAAGCCTCCAGGTGAACAGAGCTTCTCCCCAGCTCCTCCAACTAGAGCAGCATTCATCTCCTCTAACTAGACAACAGCTAGCAGGAGAAATTTAGGGGCAGGACCCGAGAGTCCACACTCATATTACTAATGCTACCTAAATTGTTGTATTCAGAGAATCCCAGTGGGAGATACCTCACAAATAAAACACAGCATGGATGGACAGACTTCCTGCCTGCAGTTAGGATTTCCCTGCTGTCTCCTTTGCTTGGGATATGGTGGCCTTAAAACCACATTGCTGGTCCCCTGATGTAACATGCAGGATTGCCTTCTTTCTGGCACTATGAAGGAGAGGAGCTGTGACGTGCCAGCTGACATACCACTCCTCTTGGTCACTGCAGAAGTACAAAAGCCCCTTCTCCCACATTTGCTTTGTGCCAGTTCTGCTCTGAATCCCTTGGGAGGTATGCAGCAGAAGTGCTGAGTGGGTGTCCAAACCCAATTGGTCGCAGAGATGGGGCAAACAACCAAGTTCAGATCTACAGCCAAACTTTCCCAAAGACCAAAGGGGTTTAGCTGTCTAGTTTGTACTCTAGTTATCAATCTAGATGGCTCTTATCAACATAATATTGGCACACTCTATAATCATTGGTGGATTTAACCCTCACACCATCCCTGTGAGAGAATAGGATACTATTCCCTTGTTATAAATGGATTACTGAGGCACAAGAGATGATCAACTGACTTGTCCAAGGACTCACAGAAATTCTGTAGCTGAATCAGGAATAGAACTCCTGCCTCCCATTCCAATGCCACAGCCACTTTCCTACCTTATGACCATTACACATGAATAATATGTGAAAAAGGGACATTCTCCATTCACCCCAAACCACTATATATCTGGAAGGTATAACCCTAACTCACACCTTGTTTTCATCAGTCCAAGAAATCCATCTCCATGCTTGCTGCTGTAATACTTCCAGAAAGATCAAAGAATGATCAAATCATAACTATAAAAAGATTTTGGCATTTTTCACTTTCATCCATTGTTAAAATAATATAGGGTACGATGCACATGGCAGCAATTACTATCAACTTCCAACAAGATTTAAATTCTACACACTTTCTTCCTGGGAGAGCAGATTCCTTAGCATGTAGCCCCTGATAGGGTTGCTGCTGCGACAGCTGTTCACTCTTCCCCTGCATTACATGAAACAAACATCCTCTGTGACCACGTGATCAATTAGAACAGAATAGAATATTTCAGATCTCTCTACTGCTCCTTGTCATGAGTGACATCTTTCACTTTAGACCTCAATTTATCAATGTCCTAAACACACCTGATGTCACCTCGCTTTTATTATTGAATATTATCTATAGCAAAAAACACAGAATCATGAAACTGATAGAACAGAAAATTATTGTGCTACAGAAATTAAGCCCACATAATTTTGAGGCTCCTTATTTATATGTTTTCATTTTGAGTGCCTGCCCTGCCTTGTGTGCCCTTGGCAGTTTGACAGGTGCAGTCTGATTTTAATTAATCTCTTGAACTTTAACATTGAAAGTTAAAACAACAAACTCTGTTCCCAGAATTATTGTATCTGCCAATAGACTGGAGAGTGTTCCGTTGTTCCTCAAGCCACTTGTCTGAATAAGAGAGAAAAAGAAATTAAAATATAGAGACAATCTAAAATCTTTGCTCAGGCAAAGGGTCACTAATCTACCTTTCTAGCAGCAATTGATACAAGAGGAATAACTTTACTGAAACAAGTATCTCAGATGGGACTCCTTGCAGAAGGTTAAAAACAAAGATCAAGGGTACATCTACACTACCCGCCAGATCGGCGGGTAGCAATCAATCTATTGCGGATCGATTTATCGTGTGTAGTATAGACGTGATAAATCGATCCCCGATCGCTCTCCCGTCGACTGCTGAACTCCAGCTCAGTGAGAGATTGAAGCAAAGTCAACGGGGGAGCCTCAGTGCGCCGCAAGGATGCGAAATAAGTAATTTTATTCAATCTAAGATATATCGACTTTAGCTACTCTATTCTTGTAGCTGAAGTTGCAGATCTTAGATCAATCTCCCCCCACAGTGAAGACCAGGCCAAAGACTACCATTAGTACTATTTGGATAGGCAGTCAAGTAGCAGTTAGAAGTAATCTCCTTCCCTCTTTGAAATTTGCCAGTTCCTCAAAACCAACCTTTCCTTTCATTCACATAAAATTCACAACCGTTTCATGTCATCTTTCCTTCCAGATAGCTGCACTGCGCCTCACCTCATCTCAATAGCTGGTGACAATACTGTTTTTTTCCTCTCTGCACACTACTGCATCACTCCTGTTCCTTTGTTAACTTCTTACCCTCCCTTCTTCTTCAGTGGCTTTAACAGTCTTCCACTCTGTCCATAGATGGTAGCCTCTCCTACAGCCCACTGCATCAGGGGCAGATCCCTTGCAAAGAACCCGAGCCAGCTTTTCTCTCTGCTCTCCTGCTTCAAAGCAATCACTTCTGGAAGGGGAGTGATAAGGGCCAGGAAACTTCCCGCATTAACTCTTCCTCTCTGTTTTTCCCCTTCCCATCTCTCCAGCATAGATGAATCAAAGAGACAGTGATGGGTGGCTCCTGGAGACTGACTTTGTTTGGTCTGGTATTTGTCTGCTAAGCAAAGAGTAAATTTGTCCATGGTATGAATGTTCCAAATCTACTGAATCCATTCATCAATAGCAGGTAGCACTTCTTCCTGTTTATCTTTTTCATTGTTCCAAAATACGATCTTATGCCTACTTCAGCTAATCTTAAAATAGTGCCATGAAAGGAAAAGAATATGCTCAGATCTCAAAATTATTCAAGGTGTTTTCCAATGTTGTCCCACTAGAGGGCACCAAAGCATTTTACAAAGAGCTTCCTAATTCAGTTACTGTTGCTTCATTACTAAATTCTCTCAACAAATGCTAAAAGTTTGAAAGAGTGAAATCCTTTTTTGTTTGGTTTATGTGATTGTTTGGTCATTTTTTGGAAGTAGAAGCAAATTTTTAGGATATTTAAGCCTATTTTTCATATGCAGAGATTATACCTTAACAAGTAATGTTTCCTGCGTAAATTTTGTGGCGTTACCATTTTTCATAATTGATGACAATCAATATATTAGTTCTGGTGGATGGGTGGTAAAGTGCTACCTAGCAGCAGCCAATTAGCACACTCTGTTGAGGAAAATTTGCTTTTAACTGAGCAGTGGTACATACTCAACAGTGTGTCTCCACCACAGCAGTATTGGCTCACAGATCAGCTTGCATCATTCATATGCTATGAGGATATGTTATCTCAGCTTTTACTTTAATAGAAAAGAGAGTTTGAACAACATTAATGAGACATTTTTAAGTCTGTGTCCTAGAATAGAAGTCCTGTTTAAAGCATGTTATTTTATGACATTATGCTGTTTGTAGAAGACTCTTTTGTATAATTCTATTCTAAAATAATATGAAATACTTTAATATTATGTCTCATGAAAAGTACAGCTAATGGTCATCCACACATGAATGACATGAGTAGAGTGAGGGGTAGAATACAAGATCAAGATTTCGTGTTTAGTATAATCACTGAAATCATAGACGATTTCTAACTGAGGACTGTGTGTATGACTTTTTATGAAATGTTTTGGGCTGTTCTGGAAATGAGCTTTCCTAGATTTCTTTGGGGACACTAACGCAGAAGACAGAACAAAGAGACACAACATGGTTTAAAGTCAGGAAAGGAGCAAAGAAAGGCTGCATTATGCCCTAGCATCTGTTCATTCTTTATACTGAGAGGGTAATACCTATTCCTCAGAATGGTTACAACAGTGGAATTCAAATTGGCCGAGGAGGGCAACAGATGCCATAATCTTTGGGTTGAGGAGGGATTGGAAAATGGACCTGAAATGCAGTGCAGACTGTGAGGAGAGACACTAACCCACACAACTGAGGTATGCCACAGGCTGATGGGACTCTTCTGTTGCTCCACCTTGCATGGAACTGCAGTTTAACTGCTGCTGACTCACTGAGACAAGGTGGGTGAGGTAATGACTGCTATTCTGTTGTAAGGACAAGCTTTTGTGCTACACAGAGCTCTTCTTCAGGTCTGAGAAAGTTCCTGGGACCAACACGGCTACAGCAGCACTGCTGACTCACCGAGGCTCCCAAAGCTTATTCAGTTGCACCCTCCTGAATGCAAAGGAAGTAGGACTAACCCTCTGTTAGAAGGAGTTAGGCCTCAAGAGCAGCCAGGCCTAGGCTTATATTGTTATCATGGGATTCCTTTTCTGCTAATGGAGACCCCAGGAGAGGTGACATTTTTACTCTACTACAGGTCAGTAATTATTATTTTGACCTGGGTGGGCACTCTGCAATTTTACAAAGTAAATTAACATAAGAGCGACCATACTGGGTCAGACCAAAGGTCCATCTAGCCCAGTATCCTGTCTGCCGATAGTGGCCAATGCCAGGTGCCCCAGAGGGAATGAACAGAACAGGTAATCATCAAGTGATCCATCCCCGGTCACCCATTTCCAGCTTCTGGAACTCAAGAAGAAATGTTCACCTGACTAGAATATGACTACATATAAAAACACCTGTAGTATATATCACATGTAATAGTGCTTCGTATATAGTATGTATTCTGCTTTATGTGTGCATGCCTGGTAGAGCTGGAATGTTAGTTTCATTGAAACATGCCATTGAAAATGCAGCTACAGGAAATACAGTCTCCTTAAGGAGCTGTGAATCCCCACTGGGACAAGCATCCCACACTGGCACCAGAATGGAAATCTTGCAAGGTGAGAGTACCTGTGCTCACTGCACTGTGTGGAAAGATACCGACTAAGGGAACTGGCACTGACCATGCCCCTTTTGGAAGACTGTAAACACTAACGCTGCAGAATAGGAATGAGAAATGAACAACCTCTGTAATGCATTCTACCCACCCCCAGCCTTGAGAGGAGAAAAGGATAACTAGCATCTTTGGTGTAACATGTATGTCTTTAGTGTACCATGGTGTAAAGAGGAATGGATGTAACATCCAACCCTTTGATCCCATATGCTGTACAGCAAATGAGATGATTGACTTCTGCATACATATGGTACCTCTTACACTGCATTTCTCTTGGTGAACAAACTTTACCAATTATGTCTTGTCAATCACTTCTTGGCACCTTTTAACTTTTCCCTTTGTATAGCCTTTAAGGAGGGGCCTTTGAGGAGGAAAAAGTACAAATAAAAAATACCCCTACAACAGATACAGAAATGCACTCTGGAACAAATGCTTTAAGACTCTTCAAGACTCTTTTGCTCACAAAGCTCACGTGCACAATACTGACACAACTTACTGTAGCCATGTGGAAGCCTGTGAGACATACATTACAGTGTATTAATATTTCATGTTATTTTGTAATCACATTAAAATCACTTTTTTAAGCCTGGCTCAGCACTAACATTAAGTGTATGGAGTTTCTTTGATGACATACCAAGACTAAAACTAAGGGCGTTTTTTGAGCCTGTCTAAAATCAGGCCAGAGCAGGACAAGCAAAGGTGAAAAGAAGAAACTGCGGAAACCCAAGACCTTCTAGAAAAGGAATGAGATCTGTGCTTGAGAAGCAAAAACCTGAACAAAAACCCAGTTGTGGGTTCTCTCTTTGTACTCAGGATACTGGCCTTTGCTTAGCTCCAATTAGACAGCAGGTTGAAAACAAAGGGAGAATTCCTTTCGGATTAGGCAAACTGGCAAGAGGAATTGAGCTCATGGAAAGGAGTTAAATCTGAAATAGTCCCCCAAAAGCAAAAACACTAGTTTCTTCCAGATGAGTATTTCCATTGCTTAGCTAGTGGAAAATGTTTCACAGCTAGTAAAAGAATGTGCTGTTTTCTACTACGTATGAAGTTATATTGATTGTAGGAACATTTCAGAAACCTTGAATTATTGTCATTGAGGGATATGCAGGGTAAGAAGGACTGGCTAGTGCAACAATGTTATTACTAATAATCAGCAGCATTTTTGAACACTAGAAATGTGTAAGAGACAACTACAAAGCCAATCCCTGCCCCAAAGAGATTACACTCTTCAATATAGACACACAGATCACAAGCTGAACTGGGGAAGGCAAGCTTAATCCTGGTATTAATTCTTCACTTTTGAGTGCTTGACTTAATGAAAGCGACAGAGTCCTGTGGCACCTCATAGACTAACAGACGTCTGTTAGTCTATAAGTTGCCACAGGACTCTTTGTTGCTTCTTACAGAACCAGACTAACACAGCTACCTCTCTGATACTTGACTTAACGAAGATATTTTAACATAGTTTTATGTATCATTTCCTAGGTTTTTAAAGAAGCAAACTGAAAATAACACAAATTCCATCATATGACATCATATTGACACCCACATAGGTCATCAACAGAGTTGCAACCTTAGATCCACTGCATGGTCATCTGTCATTTGAACTAATGGAGTAACTGATGATAGGGTGTCATCCTCTACATGGACCAACACTACAGGGGGATGAGACACACACTTTGCCAATGGCTTTCATATATATTTGCTGACAGCAGAGGAATGGTGGAATTCAGGAATCTTGAGTTCTTCTGCAGGGGAATGTGCTCAAGTGGACACAGACTCTTCTGTCCCTTCCCTCCAAGTTTACATCCCTTCTGACCCAGCCCTTGTTTGTTATCCCAGTCCCATTCTCCTTTCATATCCAATCCTGGTCTCCACAACTCAGGCGTCTCTACCCAGGCCCATTCTCCTTGCCCAGCCAATCCCAGACACCCACCCCCTTCCTTTGGCTCACAGTCCAAGTCCCAATTTCCCACTCCACAAATCCAGTCTAAATCTATTGGCCCAGCACATTCCAGTTCCCCCCCAAAACTTTTTGTCTTCACGTCCAGCCAGGCTTATTTACCCCCTCCTAGGCTCCTCATCTGATCCGTCTCCCTCTGCAAACTCTTCCCAGTGCTACATTCCCTTTCAGGGTTCCTCGCCTAATCTTTCTCCTTCCCCACTCCTCCTTTGCTCCTCGACCTAGTCTCTTTTCATGTCTGTCTCCTCTCTTCCCTGTCCTTGTTTCCCAAAACACAATGGCTCCTAATCTCAGCTAGTCCCCATCACCCCACCTCCACACAGCTTCTTGTATGATCACAGTGTTTCCTCTCAGCAATTGTCCACCCTGTTTCTCTTATCAGTTCCCAGATCTAATCTCCCCTCTGGCTCCCATATAACCTGACATAGCATATCATGCACTAATACTATGGACACTACTAGAAAAGATAGGATGCCCACCAACCTTGTTAAGTCTTATATGTTCATTTCACGATAACATGAGAACAACTGTCCAGTTGGATGGGTCCACTTCGGACAGCTTTGATATGAAAAGCAGAGTGAAGCAAGTGTTCTTGCCCCGACACTCTTTGGAATTTCCTTTTGGTTATTCCTGAACTGCATGTTTAAGGACATGAAAGACGGAGCACATCTCCACACAAGATTGGATGAGAAACTTTTCAACTTGTCCCGACTTAAATCAAAGATTAAAGTAAAAAAGGTGCTAATCAGGGAACTTCTATTAGCTGCTGATGATGCCCTCATAGCCTACAATGAACATCTACAACAAAACTCATGGACAGCCTTTCAAGTGGCTGTCAGGCATTTGCTGTCACCATCCACATCAAGAAAATGATTGTATTAGGACAGGGAGTTCCTCAAGAGCCTTCAATCACCTTAAATGCAAACCAGCTAGAAGTAGTCCAAAAGTTCAGCTACCTAGATTCTACAGTGACCACCAATCTCTTACTGGATGAAGAACTGAATGTTCACATTGGAAAAGCTGCCACCGCCTTTAGCAGACTAACTAAAAGAGCATAGAACAACTCAAAGAGCATAGAACAACTCAACTACCATCAAGACCAAAATGCTAGTGTACCAAGCCTGTGTCCTCAGCACTCTCATGTATGGTGGGGAAAGATGGACAACTTATGCTCATCAGGAGAAAAGATTAAACAGTTTCCACCTACGCTGTTTATGCCACATACTCAATACCAAATGGCAGGATAAAGTAACCAACGCAGAGGCTCTTTAAAGGGCAAATTTAGGAAGTGTGCCAGCCCTGCTCAAGCAAAGATGACTGTGCTGGCTGGGCCATCTGAGTAGTTTGGAAGATGGATGCATACCCCAGGACTTGCTATATGGGAAGCTATCAAAGGGAACAAGAACAACCGGACATCCTAAGCTTCTCTATAAAGACACATGCAAGTGAGATACAAAGGAATTTGGAATTGATCCTGATGGATGGGAAACCTTAGCAAGTGGTCATAACAAGTGAGACCATCGTCTCCATCAGGACATCAAAGTCCATGACAGAAGCTGAATCCTGCAACTTGAAGAGAAAAGAGATTGTAGGAAGCAAGCAGCTCCCAACCAAGATACATACATTTGCAACAACGGCCAAAGATCATGCAGATCTCAGATTGGACTATTCAGTCACATGAGACATTGCAAATCATCTACACCATTATTCCCACCATCTCTCGCAGCTCACGATTGATGTGTCATAAAATGCATGAAAAGCAGCTCTAAAAACAGCAACATTTATTAATTATTAAATTAGTTAGCTATTGTCAAAATGCAATGCATCTGCACTGCTGTTGATGATGTGGCTCTCCCACTGCTGATTGGTTGTTTCACTGGACCCCCATGGAAAGGTTTGTCATGGTCCTACTCCATTGCCCTGTCTTCCAAATAGTGCATGTTTAGTTTCTCCCCTCTGACTGTGCTACTCCAGTCATAGCTGTGAGAGATACCTCTAGCCTGCCTACCTTGGTTTCTATTGCCCTCCTGGTCTTACTTCTCTGATTTCCTGCTTAATTTCCCGAGAACTTGTTCTTCACTTTCTGCAGCAATGTTACACAAAGAGAAAGTTTTCTGCTCTTTCTCCAGCAGGGAAATTACTCTTCTACCACAAACAAGCTCTCCGTCCTACATTGACATTTGCTGCCAGTATGCTATTAGCGAAGGGCTGTATAAAAATAAAGCAGCTCTGTAGTTAACAGCCCTGCAATTACCAATAATTTAGCTATAAACAATATTATACTCAACGTGAGTTGCTCATGGATGCTGACTCTCCTGGTCAGTATTAAAGAGCCAAAGCTATGCCATATGACTATGAGAGATGTGACAGCATTTCTGTGTAAGATGCTTACATTTTAACTCCTCCAGGCTAAAGTAGATGGCAAACACAGATATTTGCATGGGTATATAGAAAATAAAGAACTAAAGATAGGTCCAAATCAAAACTCCAGAGCTGACCATCCCTTAAGTCTGTACAAGTTCAAAACTTCACATTAGTAACTGCCATGGAGCAAACACTCACCACAGAACTGAATACCCCCAAACTCTGGGAAAGTTTGACTGTGGATCCATTTCTGAACTTTGCTAGAAAAGGCTATCTCTGTGGGAGGCGAAAAAAACCCTCACCCAACAACACTACACAGCAACTTCAGCTGGTAGCTGGAGGTTCTTCTTCGAGTGATTGCTCATATCCATTCCAGTTAGGTGTGTGCGCCGCGCGTGCACATTCATCGGAAAACTTTTACCCTAGCAACTCAGTGGGCCGGCAGGTCGCCCCCTAGAGTGGCGCCATCATGGTGCTCGATATATACCCCTGCCGGCCCACCCGCTCCTCAGTTCCTTCTTACCGCCCGTGTCGGTCGTTGGAACAGTGGAGCGCGGCTTAGCTGACCTCCACTTCCCTAGCTACTCGTAGTTCTCGTATATAGTTATGCAGTTATAATCCTTTTATATATATATTTGTATAGTTATACGTTTTTTCTTTGCTAACATAGTTTAGTAATAGTTAGCGGGGTTCAGGAAGTAGCCCCTTTCCTGCACCGGTGCCGGAGCCCATGCATGGCTCACCGGGTTTTAAAATGGGCTCGGCCTGCCAGAAGCCGATGCCGAAGGGAGATCCACACGACTCCTGTTTGAAGTGCCTCAGGGAATCACACTTGACAGCTAAGTGCCCCATTTGCAAGGCTTTTAAGCCGAGAACAAAAAGGAGCGGGACTTTCACTTACCCCTCAACCTTTGGCACCGAGCGATGATCAAGCGGCTGGCAGAAGCGCCTCCTCGGCACCGGACCCCGCCGGTACTGCCAAGGCCTTTCGGCACCGGCCGTCGCCGGCACCGAAGTCGACTCGGCACCGCTCCCTTCCTCCGAGGTCGAGAAAGCCTACAATTCCTGCTGGTGCCTGACGGCTCCCCGGCACGCACCGTGGTTGAGCCCCCTGCTCCTGCTGCTTCCGTGCCACCGGCATCGCAGTCAGAGAGCTCGTCTAAGTCGGATTGCCCGGCACCGACACCTGCAGAGGCACCGATGACATCGGCACCATTGATTCCAGTCCCCCAGGGCCGTCGAATCCAGAGCCTGACGGCTCCCTGGCACGCGCCGTGGTTGAGCTTACTGCTCCAGCTGCTTCCGTGCCAACTGCACCGCAGCCAGAGAGCTCGTCTAAGTCGGATTGCCCGGCACCAACACCTACCGAAGCTCTGACGACCTCGGTACCGTCGATCCCGGTCCCACGAGAGCCGTCGAATCCGGTGCCTGACAGCTCCCCAGTATGCACTGTGGTTGAGCCTGCTGTTCCCTCCACGCCGGAGGCATTACCAATGGCGAGGGATCTCATTGCCATGACAGAGTCTATGCTGCCTGACCCCGGCACCGCCGGTGCGGGTAATACAGTCTCTTCATATGACCGTCCTCTGTCAGCACAGCAGAGCGGCACCGTTCATGATCACGGTCCCGCAGACGCTCCAGGTCCCGTCGGCACACCCGACACCACTTGCAGTCCCTGTGCTGTTTTCCTCATCGGTACTGGTCGCACTCGCCGCACAGGTCGGTATCCCATTCGCCGACCCGCTACTATCGGCACCGTTCTGTCTCCCGGCACCGCGACAGGTACCGGGACTCCCGTAGCCTCTCCCCGAGCCTCAAGATCTCAGTCGACCTCCCGGCACCGTTCTGGTTGCAGGTCTGGATCTCGTTCCAGGTACCGGTACGCCTCCCGGAGCTGGTCCCCGGTGCAGAGTTGGGCAAGGTCCGATAGAGTCAGAGACTCTGTCCTTGCATTTTTTTAGTACCTCCATGGCCATCCAGACACGCATCCGTGTCATCCCACATGCGCAGATCTTATGCTCAGGACCACGATTCTGATACGCCCCCCAACAACCTGAGGTGGAAGAGGTCTCAGAGGTAGAGGACCCCGTATGGTGCCCTCTAAGGGGTACGACTACTCGTCTGTCCGCTCTCCTCTCTGCTCACTAGTCTTTCAGTCTGTTAAGGAGAGGTATTGGCATGGCCAGCGGGCGCCAGCCCCGAAACTGAAGGAGGCTTGGTGAATGAACCTACTTGGCCGCCAGGTGTACTCTGCAGAGGCCCTGCAGCTCTGGGTAGCAAAACAACAAGCCTTGCTTAGCTGCTATAATTATAGCACCTGGGTGAAGGTAGTTTAGTTTATGGAGTTTCTCCCTCAAAACTCCCGCCAAGAGTTCGCTGCCGTCTTGGAGGACGGGGGAAAAAGGTACCCAGAGCGTCCCTCCAGGCCTCGTTGGACGCAGCAGACTCAGCAGCCAGGACTCTGGCCTTTGGTGTCGCCATGAGGTGCATCTCATGGCTTCAGGTTTCAAACCTCCGGCCAGAGCTGCAGTATGCCATTCAGGACTTACCCTTTGTTGGTGAGGCCTCTTCGTGGCAAAGACAGCCCCAGGCTGCGAAGCCTGATGGACAATAGGGTCCTAATGCGCTCTCTCAGCATGCATATGCCAGCGACCAAACACAGGCCTTTCTGTCCCCAGCCGCCATACTCTGTGCCTAGCCAGAGACAGGACTTTGGCAAACGGCGAGGCCAAGGTGGTCGCAGACAAACGTCAGGACCCCTAAAGAGCCAAGGTCAAGGTCCCTCGCAATTACCACTGGGACCAAAGACGAACCTTCCAAGGTGCGCCTGAGGGCGGTGTACCAGTCACAGGCTGGGATCCCAATCCCGCTTTCTCCTGGCGTGGCCCCAGTTAATTTCAGATCGCTGTGTCCTGCGCACGGTGGAGCATGGGTACCACCTCTAATTTGTTCCAACCCTGTCCCCCTTCAGGGACCCGTCTCACGAGCAATTCCTCGTACAAGAGGTGCAGACGCCGACGGACGAAAGGGGCAAGGGGGTTTACTCCCGTTATGCCCTAGCCCCCCACTCGAACGGAGGTCTCAGGCCTTCCTAGTCCTGCGCGGACTCAACCAGTTTAGGATAAGGTTGAAGTTCAGCATGGTATCCCTGGGAACCATTATCCCATCCTTGCCTCCTGGGGACTGCTATGCATCCCTCGATATGAAGGACGCGTACTTTCACAACGCCATCTTCCCTCCGCACAGGAGATATCTCCGCTTTCTAGCCAACCGTCAGTACTTCTGGTTTACAGTCCTACTGTTTGGCCTTTCTGCAGCCCCACAGGTATTGACCAAGTATATGGCAATAGTCGCCGCCTACCTTCGCTGATGTCGGATATGCGTTTTTCCATATCTGGACAATTCGCTTATCCGAGGAGACTCCAAGACACAAACCACTCAGCACGTGGGCATCGTCACGGTCTTATTCACAGGTCTAGGCCTGATGATTACTATAGAGCAATTCACTCTGGTTCCCACGCAGAGGTTGGACTTCCTAGGGGCTATCCTGGTCTCCGACCTAGCCGGAGCCTGCTTATCACAGCCGCAGTTTTAGGCGATGGCAACAATCATCCGAGGTCTGCAGACTTTCCCAATGACCTTGGCTCGCACTTGTCTCAGTCTCCTGGGTCCATGGCTGCCCACAAGTTTGTAACCAAACACGCCAAGCTCCGCCTCCGTCCTCTCCAAGTCCGGCTCACCTCGGCATACTGCCCGGACAGGGAGCCAATGGTCATGGTAATCACCGTTCCCTCGAGCACCTTAGGCGCCCTAGAGTGGAGGCTAACTCCCTCCCTGGTGTGGGCAGGGATGCGGTTCCATCCGCCCCAGCCCTCACTGCCCCTGACGACGGACGCATCATCTCTCTGCTCGAGTGCTCATGGTCACCTCCGAGCTTAAGGCCTTTGGTCTTCTCAGGAGCTGGCATTCCACATCAATGCCCCAAAAATGAGAGTAGTCCGCCTGGTGTGCCAGGGGTTCCAGCGGCAGCTGCGAGGCCGTGGTATCTCGGTGTTTACAGCCAACACAACGGCCATGTGCTTCATAAATAACCAGGGAGGGACATGGTCCTCCCCCCTTTTGTCAGGAGGCCATCCATTTCTGGGACTTTTGCATGGCCCACTCGATGGAGCTGGTGACGTCCTTTCTCCCAGGCGTTTGGAACGCCTTGGCGCTTTGATTCAGCAGGTCTTTCCTGTCTTACGAGTGGTCACTTTGCCTCATGTGAGGCGTTCTGCTTTCCAGAAGTGGAGATTTTTCCTCACATAGACCTGTTAGCTCACCGCGAGAGCAGAAAATGCCAGATGTTCTGCTCCTTCCAAGGTCTCTCCTCGGGATCGATCTTGGACGCATTCCTGATGCCGTGGAAAGGCCAACTCCTTTATGCCTTCCCACTGTTCCCACTGGTTCATTAGGTCCTACTCAAACTCCGCAGGGGCAGAGCGCGCATCATCATGATCACTCCAGCGTGGTCCAGGCAGCACTGATATACCACGTTGCTTGGCCTGTCAATAACCAACCCAATTACCCTGCCACCTCACCCAGACCTCATCACTCAGGGCCATGACAGGCTTCATCACCCGGACCTGCAGCCTCTTCGCCTCACGGTGTGGCTGCTGCGTAACTGAGCCGGGGTGGCAGGAAGCCTTCCACCTGGTCAACGTACCTGGCCGAGTGGAAGCATTTCTTCTACAGGTGCAATACGCTCGCTCTTGCTCCTACTGAGATCTCGATCCCCTCTATTTGGCCTGCCTCTGGCATTCAGCGGCAGGATCTGGCGGTATCATCGCTGAGGGTATACTTGGCAGCCATCTCTACCTTCCAGCCAGGCTAAGGTGGACGTTCCGTGTTCTCACACTCTATGGGTTCGAGGTCCCTCAAGGGCTTGGAGCGCTTGCACCCTCGGGTGCGCCACCCAGCCCCAACCTGGGACCTCAACCTCGTTTTAACCAGACTTACGTCTCCCCCATTCGAGCCGTTCGCGACCGGCCCTCTGCTATACCTGTCTTGGACGACAACTTTCCTCGTAGCTGTTACATCGGCCAGACGAGTCTCCGAGCTCAGAGCTCTTACGGTGGTTCCGCCGTACACTAGGTTTCACAAAGACAAGGTGCAGTTATGACCACACCCGGCTTTCCTCCCTAAGGTGGTTTCGGCCTTTCATGTTACCCACAGCTCAATGCAATGGGCGCAACAGTTGCACTCTCTGGACATCTGTAGAGTGCTCGCATTTATATTGCGCTGACAGAACCATTTCGTAAGGTGCCCCAGCTCTGTCACGGTAGCAGACCAAAGGGAAGGCTTGCTTGTTTTCCTCTCAGAGGATCTCATCTTGGGTGATGGTGTACATCCGCACTTGTTATGATTTGGCTCATATTTCCCCAAGCCACATCACCGTGCATTCTACCAGGGCTCAGGCTTCATCTGCTGCCTTGCTGGCTCGTGTTCCTACCCACAAGATCTGTCACGCAGCTCCATTAGTCCTCGGTCCATACCTTTGCTTCGCAGTATGCCCTGGTTCAACAGTCAAGAGATGCTGTAGCCTCTGGCTCAGCAGTTTTCATTCTGCCACATTTCACTCCGACTCCACCGCCTACGTAAGGCTTGGGATTCACCTAACTGGAATGGATATGAGCAATCACTCGAAGAAGAAAAGACGGTTACTCACCTTTGTAACTGTTGTTCTTTGAGATGTGTTGCTCATATCCATTCCACACCCGCCCTCCTTCCCCACTGTCGGAGTAGCCGGCAAGAAGGAACTGAGGAGCGGGTGGGCCGGCAGGGGTATATATCGAGCACCATGACGGCTCCACTCTAGGGGGCGACCTGCCGGCCCACTGAGTTGCTAGGGTAAAAGTTTTCCGACGAATGTGCACGCGCGGCACGCACACACCTAACTGGAATGGATATGAGCAACACATCTCGAAGAACAACAGTTACAAAGGTGAGTAACCGTCTTTTCTCTTTTTAAAATGCCACATGCAGCAACAAGGAATTGGCTTCTTTATCCAGGGCAAGAGGAGACATGTAATTTTATTGTCCTTAGTCAACTATTTCTGGTGCAAGTAGGGATGTCTTAGATTCCCCAAAATAATTCAGATCACAGCAAACACAAAGATGCTTGTTGAGAGTGAAAAAGGAACATTTTTCACTAGCAAATTTTAACACAAATGGACTTGTCTTCTGATGCAACAGTCTCCTGACTGGATCAGGGTACTGATGGGGCATGCAGCAGACGCATGCTATACATCACATGTAGGCATCAGCGTATGAAAACTAACACCTGCTGCAGGACTAAAGCTATTAAAATAATGTGTTTTCTGTGTTCCAGAACTGTTTTCCCCAGTGTGTTGGTGCATGGAACATCGCAGACTGACAACCCTGGAAACCAAAATCCTCTTTTCACAGAAGAAGGACAGCACCGAGTGTGGCTAGATAAGCTTCTGCCACTGTCCCATCAATATTAGGAGCACACCATCTCCAGAAGGGAGGCTTTTTTCTCCAGTGCTTAATATCTATCCTGTCATTGCCAACAAGAGTTCCAAATAATGGTGTTTGTCCTGTGGAACCTTGTCCACTAGGAAGCTGGAGTAAGACCAGGGACGTATTTAGCACTGGACTACTAGAGTAACCACTTTTTGTCTCTAACTGGTCTACAGTCAAACCGCTCAACTCACAGTGAAGGGTTCTGTATCTTAGTATCCTTGAGCAGTCCAGTTGGCTGCTTTAAGTATTCTGCATCCAAAAATGTGGAGGAGAGCTGTGCTGCATAGTCTGAAAAGTCCCATTTTCACTAAGCTTATAGAGTCAAAAATAACAAACTGGCCTAGGATTGCAAAGTAACATTGTATTATTAATTCTTGAGGTATGTAGCTGCAAGAAGTGAAATATGTGTCAAACAATAGTGAAATCATCACTAAAATTTGACATGAGAGCTAAATAGTGGAGGTGTTAACAATAGCCAGTTTTAAATTGCTGACTTAGATACCTTGGATAAGAACATGCACATGATTAGCACAAAAAATCTAGCCAGTGGCTGATGTTATCTCAGCATTTTTCAAATGCTTTGACTAGAACCTTGTTAAAATAAATGGTGGATTTGTGCTCTATGTGCTTATATGGGAAGGTTGATCCACAGTGATACTATTACAGAATTGTAAAGCATAAAATCTAGTTAATGGTTCCTGCCAAACCATGAATCAGTTGAAAAATAATGGCCTGAAGTATGTTCTTTTTTCCATTCTCTAATATTTCTTCACAGCACACTCCAAACAATTGCTCATAATTAAACTGATTGGAGGAGCAGACACTGGCAGGAAATACACTGTTGGCAGTGATTCTACAGCACTTCATTGTACTAGATTTAGAACAATTACATCAGTTCCTTCCATTTCACAAAGGAAGAATGCAACAGCAACAGATAAAACAGCAAAGAATAATCAGGGCTTTTAAATGGAGAGTTACATATTTTTAAACAACCAAAGGACATGCATCTATAGTAAAATGGTAGCAATTTCCATCCCACCTCACTTTCTTCATGGATGCGTTCTTGCACTAATGATTATGAACCATCACCTCCATTATTAGGAAGGCATGCAAAGAATAGCCTTTAGGAAGTAAAGATAAATGAGCCAAGTACCACACGACAAGCTTGCAAAGGTGCTGAGTGAAACTAAAACTCCATGTTTCTGTTTGAACACACGAATTCTTCCACATTGAGGATGGGAGTTGTGTACATCTATGCCACAACAGAATATGCTCCCTTATTCCTTCCCAGCTTATGGCATGAAGCAAACTGCTCTAAAGAAAGCTATACCAAGCTTTGTATTTGAATGGTTCACCTGGATGTCAATGGAACTTGAGGATGCATACTGGAGAGACTGGAGAGCCAACTACTGAAAGGGGCCTCAGCTTTGCAGGCGTCTGTGCACATGCCACTCTGCTTTTGCAGTTCCCCTTCTGTACACACCATTTTCTCACTCTGTCCTGTTGTGCACATAAAGTAGTAAAATTTACGTAGACTCACAGAATATCAGGGTTGGGAGGGAGATCATCTAGTCCAACCCCTGCTCAAAGCAAGACCAATCCCCAATTAAATCCCTAAATGGCCCCTTCAAGGACTGAATTCACACCCATAGGTTTAGGAGGTCAATGCTCAAACCACTGAGCTATCCCCCACCCGTAAGCCAAAACCACTTACTGTTACCCTCTCTGCTGCAAGCACAAACAATAGTACTCAAATGTTTTTCACACACAAATAGAACTCACATTGTGAGAATGTGGCCTGTGACACAAATTGATCCAGCCACCACTTCAGCAGTTGCTGAGGGCCGTACACAGAGAGTTGAATGGATACAATTCTTCTCCATAAGGTTGATTTGGAGAGGCCATGTGGGGCATGCATACCTTCGGTGTGACGTGGGGCTCAGCTTGGAATCACTATGGGCTATCAACTAGGCAGTGCTGGATCTGAGTGGGGGGTTTAGGAGCAGGCAGAAGAGGGGTAAGAGGATCATCCCTGTACCCATCCTCTGGGTCTTTCTAGGCTGAAGTAAGGTCAGGGAGCAACACTGCTTCCACTGTGTGACCTGAGGGAGGATTCCCTCTCTAGTCCCCCAGCACTCATCCCTGTTATGCAGGGTAGTGCTGGGCAGAGGATATAGGCTGTGAGTAGACAGTCACTAAAACCAGAGGCATAAGTTGCACTATCCATGGAAACAACTGCAACTAACCATATATAGAGTCTCATTATACAGGACTGTATCATACACGGACACCACCATATTGTTACACCAATTATATTAGACCAGTAAAAACCAGCAGGAACTTATTAAAGGGGACAAGACAAAGATGCCACATTTATTATGATAATTTGATTTATGACTAATAACTAATATCTTAATTCTTATACACACACACACATTATACCTAATACCTGTACACACACACATTCACACACACATCCACATTCATCAAGTGTTCTGCAGCTGCTGCATAGTTACCAGTCCTGAAGATAGCTTAAGTTCATGGCTTGATTTTGCAGCTTGGGTTCATAGGCTGTGGCGGCTAATTGGTCAGGAAAGCCGGGCGAAAGACCAAGCTGGATCTCTGTGGGGCTGGCACCGATGTTCTTCCATGTTGGCAGCAGAATGTTACCCAGAGTCTCTCATCTCACCCTTCTTTTTTATAGGCTTTTAGTTTGGATTCAAAGTCTAAAGGTCTTGCTATGTCATGCTGCCTCTGGGTTTAGATTGATTATCCATCAATTGCAGGCGTGACTTTCAGCCTTGAACCTGGCTTTGATCTTCCTTCTGTTGTTCTGTTGTCCTTTTCTTTTTAGGGTGGCTGCTTCTTACTTTGTTTAGGGCTGTTGTCTAGGTCTTCAGCCGTTGATATTTGAACTTTATCTCATCAGGACAGGCTGGGGCTGGAGGTTGATTCCGTCATTCATACATACGTCATTCACACATCTAAACTAAACTAATAAGATTACAGCAGGGTTTGCAAAAATGAAGGTTGGAGGAAGCTTTAACAAAATGGAGTGAGTGTTTTAAAATGGGGTTTGAATGACAATATGGAACAGAAGGTACAGTGTAGGCAAGTGTAGTGAATGGTGAACAGAAGTTACATTAATAAAGTGAACAGTTAAAAACTTTCATTTATCAGTTCTACATTGTCCCCCTTTTGACCCTTCAATCCAGGGGCATTGAATGGGTCACACTTTATGTAATTGTTTTAAGGCAGAACCAACATAACAGTTAGGATTACTAATAGGACAACGAGGGGATAAAAAATTATGTTTAGAACTGCTGACCAGGTGGGCTGCTTCTACAACACTTTGCCCCTTGATTTATTACCATTACAGTAGTTGCTGACATTGTAGGGCAAGGTGATTTGTTGCAACCAAACCAAACAATTATAACTAGGTGAATATAACTAAACCCATTACAATTGACTAAACACCAGATATAATCTACACACAAATGAAAACAATTATAGTTATATTAATTGGGAATACAATAAAACTATAACCATTATAATTCTTGGGTATATTGACAAATAAAATAAGGACCAAGTTTGATGCTGCAATAGCCATTAAACAATAAAAGTTACTGAGTTCAGGACCTCCTTAAGCACACATAACAAATAAGATTTTGTAGGAGGACCACAGTTGTTATGCAAGGTTAAGCTGATTTGGACTTAAACTAACATTTTGTTACTAAAATGTTGCAGAATCCCCTATTTTTAACAGTTGTTTTCAAGAGGTTTCTGGGGACCTGAAAGATGGGGCCCTACAATTATGGGCCAAGGTCTTACAGGTTATGGGGGCCCAAGAACTACCCTTTAGGGCATGGGGAAGTAGAAAAAGGAAAAGACATTTGCCCTATCTAGTGTAGTATTTCTTTTTTCTGGACCAATGCTAGCATAGGACACCACTAGAAACAGACACAGAAAATGCAACACAGAACACTGAACACAGACTTTGTCGCGACACTATAACCATGGTATTTTTTATCTCTCTGCTTTTGCAGAAGAGGTTTGTAAATCTTGGTGCAGTTTTTCATTTTTACATTTAGCCAATTGAAGGAATACCTCATTACAGGTTTTCCATAGAATCAAACTGCAGCTGCTTCCTTTTTGATTGGAGTTGAGAGTTTATATATTAATAAGTACCTAGCCCATTTGTTTGTTTGTTTGTTTTTAAGGATCTCTTTAGACAGTGTTTTCTTAAACATTTTCCCAACAGTTGTGAACAACAACCAACCACAACAAAACCAAATTGATAAATATTAATATTAAGCACTATAACCCCTAATTTCTAAAAAACCAGCAGCTTACAACGGTTGTTTCACATATTTTCTTCCCACGTTTCCCGGGGGTCCCAAGCCTCTTTTTCCCCAATGTGCCATTACTTTCCAATTTTCTACCCCTTTTTTCAGTTGGAATAGTTTCTCTTTTAGAGATATTTTTTTCTTTTTACAGGCTGTTAGGTGAAGGTAGCTGTCATTACAAGCCTCCCACAGCAGCCAGATCCCTGCAGGATCTCTTTTTATTGCATTTGGGGGTTTACATATGAGGATATATTGGGCCAGCCTATCCTCTAGGTCTGAAATGGTGCAGATATCTGCAAGGGCTTGTTCAGTCTAAGGACTGTGCCCATATCTCTGAAGGATTTGTTTAGAAGGCATTATCTCTTTAATAAAAGCTGAGGTAGAAGCTACTTTTGACTCCATTCCTCCCTCTGAGACTGTTTTCCCTTGTCTTTTCTTTAACATTTTTAATGTTGTTCAGCAAGCAGCACTGCTGGCCCCTGGGACCCTCTTGCTGCCCCTGATTTTCCTTTCTTTTCCTGCTACCTATCTGGAGGCCAGCAGGTTTTGTTAACAATTTTATGAGCTCTTTATTTTCCTGCTACCCACACGGGGGCCAGCAGGTTTTGGTTAACCAAGAATAGAACCGTGCTCTGTAGAGCCGGTTGTGTGCACACAGATTGGTTTACAGTAAGTGAGGCAAAAATACCAATAATCCCCCTTTCGCTATTCTCCACCAAAATTTTACACCAATTATATTAGACCGGTAAAAACCAGCAGGATCTTATTAAAGGGGACAAGACAAAGATGCCACATTTATTATGATAACAATTTGATTTATCACTAATAACTAATATCTTAATTCTTCTACACACACACACACACACATTATACCTAATACCTATACACACTCACACACACACACACACACACACACACACACTCACATTATACCTAATACCTACACACACACACACACACATATTCATCAGGTGTTCTGCAGCTGCTGCATAGTTACCAGTCCTGAAGATAGCTTAAGTTCATGGCTTGATTTTGCAGCTTGGGTTCGTAGGTTGTGGCGGCTAACTGGCCAGGAAAGCCTGGCACAAGGCCGAGCTGGATCTCTGTGGGGCAGGCACCGATGTTCTTCCATGTTGGCAGCAGAATGTTACCCAGAGTCTCTCATCTCACCCTTCTTTTTTATAGGCTTTTAGTTTGGATTCAAAGTCTATAGGTCTTGCTGTGTCACGCTGCCTCTGGGTTTAGACTGATTACCCATCAATTGCAGGTGTGACTTTCAGCCTTGAACCTGGCTTTGATCTTCCTTCTGTTGTCCTTTTCTTTTTAGGGTGGCTGCTTCTTACTTTGTTTAGGGCTGTTGTCTAGGTCTTCAGCCGTTGGTATTTGAACTTTATCTCATCAGGACAGGCTGGGGCTGGAGGTTGATTCCGTCATTCATACATACGTCATTCACACATCTAAACTAAACTAATAAGATTACAGCAGGGTTTGCAAAAATGAAGGTTGGAGGAAGCTTTTACAAAATGGAGTGAGTGTTTTAAAATGGGGTTTGAATGACAATATGGAACAGAAGGTACAGTGTAGGCAAGTGTAGTGAATGGTGAACAGAAGTTACATTAATAAAGTGAACAATTAAAAACTTTCATTTATCAGTTCTACATTGTCATGAATAAGGTATGTCTACCCTGCAGTTAAAAACCTTCTGCTGGCCTAGGTCAGCTGACTCACGTTTGCAGGGCTCAGGCTAATGGGCTGTTTAATTGCAGTGTAGACGCACAGGCTTAAACTGGAGCTTTAGCTCAGGGACCCCACAAGTGGAGAGGATCCCTGAGCCCAAATATCTGCACTGTAATTAAACAGCACCTTAGCTGGAGAGCCATGAGCCCAAGTAAGCCAACCCAGGCCAGCTGTAGGTCTTTAATTGCAGAGTAGTCATACCCAGCTAGGCATAAAACTTCCCAGAGATGCCTGGCTTGCAGTGGAACAGTGACCATGGATATCCCCTCCAAAAGAGCTCAGTATGTGCTCTCTTCTATGCCAGTCAGCTTTAGTCACCAGCCCAGAGGGAGAAAGGTCATGACCTCAACCTACTTATGTGTTTAGTTTGGAAAAGAGAAGGCTGAGAGGGGACATGATAGCAGTTTTCAGGTATATAAAAGGGTGTCATAAGGAGGAGGGAGAAAACTTGTTCACCTTAGCCTCTAATGATAGAACAAGAAGCAATGGGCTTAAACTGCAGCAAAGAAGGTTTAGGTTGGACATTAGGAAAAAGTTCCTAACTGTCAGGGTGGTTAAACACTGGAATAAATTGCCTAGGGAGGTTGTGGAATCTCCATCTCTGGAGATATTTAAGAGTAGGTTAGATAAATGTCTATCAGGGATGGTCTAGACAGTATTTGGTCCTGCCATGAGGGCAGTGGACTGGACTCGATGACCTCTTGAGGTCCCTTCCAGTCCTAGAGTCTATGAATCCCTTTTGCCCTGGCTTGCACTCTCAGCATAGGGACGGTAGTTGTGGCCAGTCCTTGCATGGAGGCCAGCCATAATCTGACTCTGTCATAAACAGATAGCTAAGAGTTAATGTTCTTTTACCTGTAAAGGGTTAACACAGGGAACCAAACACCTGACCAGAGGACCAATCAGGAAACAAGACTTTTTCAAATCTGGGTGGAGGGAAGTTTTGGGTGTGAGTTCTTTGTTCTTTGTCTTGGGTCTGATCCTCTCAGCTCTGAGAGTGATTTTTCTATCTCCTGGCTTTCTAATCTTCTGTTTCCAAGTTGTAAGTACAAGAATAGTAAGACAATAGGTTTATATTGTTTTCTTTTGTATTTACATGTGTATAGTTGCTGGAATGTTTTAAATTGTATTCTTTTTGGATAAGGCTGTTTATTCATTTTTTTCCTTTAAGCAATTGACCCTGTATATTGTCACCTTAATACAGAGACTATATTTAATGTCTTTTTCTTTCTTTTTTATATAAAGCTTTCTTTTTAAGACCTGTTGGAGTTTTTCTTTAGTGGGGACTCTAGGGAATTGAGTCTGCAGCTCACCAGGGAATTGGTGGGAGGAAGAAGTCAGGGGGAAAAATCTCTTTGTGTTAGATTTACTAAGCGTGTCTTTGCATACCCTCTAGGTGAGGGGGAAGAGAGATTAGATCTCTCGGTACTTGTGTTTCCAGGACTGGAAGCAGGAAATCTCCTAGGGTCGTCCAGGGAGGGGAGCCTGGGAGGAAGTAACAAGGAAACAAGGGGAGGGGGTTATTTCCCTTTGTTGTGAGATTCAAGGCATCTGAGTCTGGGGGTCCCCCAGGGAGGGTTTTGGGGAGACCACAGTGAGCTAGGCACTGTATAATTCCTAGCTGGTGGCAGCAATACCAGGTCCAAGCTGGTAACTAAGCTTGGAGGTTTTCATGATAACACCCATATTTTGGACTCTAAGGTCCAGATCTGGGAAGAAATGTTATGACAGACTCCCAGTCATCTTTACAGCCAGTGAAACTAGCTTTCTCTCACACATGTTCAGAGATGTCACACTCTCTCTGAATGGTTGTGAATATAGCTTTGAAGTGGTTCTCACAAGAATGGAGCTATCTGTTTTGTGGAGGTGTGCATAAAGAAGGCAGGGCTGATTCATAGATATAAACAGATCTGTACTGGTACAGTCAATACACATGAGGATCATGTTCAAGAATCCAGAGTATTGTTTGATGAGGTAGCTTGGCCCTGTAGGTAGGAAACCATGATTGTAGTCGCAGTTCTGCTGTGTGATCTTGGAAAGTCACTTCACTTCTGTTTGCCCTTAATCTATCTGTTTATGTTGTAATCTCTAGGGGTGCTGGGACTCTGTTTTACTATGTCTGTACAGAATTTATTACTGGATCCCTGATCTATGTTGGGGTCTCTAGGTGCTGCTGCAGCACAAATGCATAATAATAATCCTCTAGGATAAAGTGTCTTCTAGGGACTCTGAAGTTCAGGCTCAAATATTTACACTGAATTTACCTTATGTAGGTCAGGAGCAAACCTTTAACATGGCTATTGTCCCTAATGGATTGGTTCCACTCTGGGCAGACTCCACTGCAGGGCCGGCTCTAGGTTTTTTGCCGCCCTAAGGAAAAAAAAAACCCTCTGAGAGCGCAACTGCAACTCTGAGAGCACCCGGAATGCCGCCCCTGAAATTGTACCACCCCAAGCACGTGCTTGGTTTGCTGATGCCTAAAGCCGGTCCTGACTGCAGGTCTCCCAGCTGCGGGAGGGGGGACTAGGCCTTGATTTGTCTCCACCACTGGTCTGATGGAAGAGATTGTGAAGCTATGTCAGATACCTCTCACTTTCCTTGCTTGTGCCATGTCATGATGTTGCTTATGCTCCCCTTCCTCATCCCCAAGCCCTGTTCAAAACAGCATTGATAGCATACTGCAATTCCCTCCATGAAGATTCAGTGCAGTCACTGAGCAGCAAAAAGCTCTTCTAAATATAGGAAGCTCTTTATATCTTTCCCCAAAAAGAACTTGATAAATACAGACAACATTCAAAAACCTCCAATTACAGAAAACAACACTCCCCACCAGAAAAATAAAAATAAACAATCCACACTGGCACAAAATAACTGTGGAAACACAAAGGAGAAAACAACAGATGCTTGTTACCAAAAATTGTAAAGGTTCTGAGATACAATGGGTAAAATCTTAGCATCATGATTGGACTTTTTCACTGTGTGCACAATGTCCCCTTGCAGCTGAGCTCAGAGTATAATGCAACACAAGTGCCTAGCTTCTATTTATAACTGTGCTGGGAAACATTCAGTGTTTTGATTTTTTTAGACCATTACGGGACATTTCAAGGTTCCAAGCTGAAAGATAAATTTGCATTCATGCTTGTGTTTCCTTTGAGCCTGTTATCCATAGCAGAACCATTTGACATACACTGTGGAGTGTATTATTAGTGTAGTTCTTTGTGTATTTGGACTGAAGTTTAACAAACTCAGGTCAGGCTGATCTGCTTTATAGCTGAGGATTTTCCCAGGTAAGAAATGTCAACTTTTTTTTTTTTTAAGACAAGCATAGCTTAATCTAACCCAGTTCACAACACTACACTGAATTTCCAAAGTGGGACCCAGAAACAAATTTTCCAAGTAATTTAGGCCAATGAGAGGTACTTGAACTTTCTTAAATTTTTTCTGTCCTACCCAGAGCCAAGATGTATTAGGTGGGGTGAGTACTCTGTGACTAAGAAAGATGTCATCTGTTGTATATATATACCAAGTTTACCACTCATTGCTGTAGCTACAGATTTCAGTTTAGGGGGAAAATGTGTGGGCAGATAGCCATAACCACTTCAGAAGACATGGCCAACGAAAAGTTAGCAATTCAAAAGACAGATTCCTTCACCATTAAAAACGATTAAAACTGAGTGAGATTTGGTACATTAAATGCTTGCTGGAAGCACAAAGAGTCATCAAAGCATTTCTGAGGCAAACCAAGACTGGCCAGGAGGGTACTGCATACTGTATTTTCCAGATTTCTGATAATTTGCTGTGTCCCTTTTTTTTTTATTGTCTTCTACCAGCACCAACACAATTGCTTTATATTTGCACATTTGGAAACTGAGTAAGGAAATACTAGTTTAAGGAATGTCCTGGTATCAAACAGCTTAAAACTAATGCTAGTTAACTTCTTTACACTGTGATACAATGTCTCTCGGTTAACTAAAGAATCTCCTGATGTTATACCAGTTAGAAAAACCACTGTTCAGAGTTTGTTTTACTGCCAGATTAGATCATGCCAAATAATGGCTGTTACAAAATGTGGTGTTAGATGTAAGCCTTCCTGTTTTCTGGTTGGCCTGTCTCCCTTTATGAAAGCTAGGAGTGGAGGAAAATCATTCCAGAAAATACGTCTACCATCACTTTACAATGCAGAAGGAACCTCCACTTAACCATCTTTCTCCATTCTGATAGGCTCAGTCACTGTGCCCCCCGTCCCCCACAGAACAGAGAGAGTCAAGAAAAATCAGCTGCGTTTTGTGGTTATGCCTTTGCTAGTTTTGTCAGCACTAGTTTTAAAAAAATCATATTCTGGTTTAGTATTAGTCTCACTGGTGCCATTTTTAGTAAAACTACAGAAAAACTAAATTGGGAAATATGTTTTAATAAGGCTGCTGTTATTTTCTTTTGTGGAATAGTATTTTGCAATTGTGATAAGGCACCTCACGGTGCAAGCAGGGACAGAATAATGTCACTGAGGGCAGCTGGAATTCAGCCTAAATTCTGTGAGCGTAGTGGATGTGAATAAAATATACCATTATTCTCTCCCTGACATACACTATTATTAGCCATGGCAGAATTTGATATTTTTAATGTAATTTTGATGAATGAATTTTATATTATTTTTACACATTTTTAAAAATTATTTTATATTAATTAAAATGTTCACAGTTGGGAAATTATGAGGAGGGGTCCGACAATTATTTACTGAAAATAGCTGTTGCGATTCAAAAAGTTAAAACTTTGTAAATCATTAAAACACAAAATGTCGACATAACATGTCAAAACATACGAAGTAAATAGCTTTAAATCAAATCATACCTGTTTTTACTATTCATGTGATAGTCCTTTTTTAACAAACCTAATTCAAAACTCTAGATTACTGGAGTTTGACTAATAAATTCTCAAGCAGCATTTTTTCTTACTTTGCCTATATGTAAATTCTGATTATCATGCTGGAAATAATTTCTTCATCAGTTTCTGTGTATGGTGAAATTCATGTTTACTGACATTTACTGATTAAAAGATAATCCTTCCAATCCTACTTATTCCTTAAGTAAATTGCCCCAGCTATAGGCAGAGATGGTGGTGCAATTTGGGTTTATATATCTTACTCCACATTGTAAAACCTATTGCAAGAACTGTGCCATTACTTTGAAAATTAGCATCTCAGCAAATTATGTTATCTCATATTTGGCTTTAATCCAATTGAATATATAGCTATATTTATTAACTTATCCCTGCATCTTATTGCTAGCAGCCTTAGACTGATCCACAAATTGGAAAAACTACAGCCTTCAAAGCATCCAGTCTGACAGGTTCTTTCTAATTCAAGGTTGATGTCTAAACTACTGGATAGCCCCAGGTTTCCCAGGGTATGTCTACACAACAAAAGTTGTGTTGGGTAACCTACTCACAAGCCTCAGAGTGGGCTAGCAAACAGAATACATAGCCAGGGTCCATGCTTGGCTTGTACTATCCATGGTAAAACCTGCACTGTGCTGACTTCACTGCTATTGTTACTCAAGCTAGCTTGGATAGGCTACCCAAGGATCGGCAACCTTTGGCAAGCGGCTCACCAGGGTAAGCAGGCAGAGGGTGCGAGCAGAGGGATGTGCTAGCCACTGCTTTCCGCCTCCACCCCCATTGGCTTGGAGTGGCGAACCACGGCCAGTGGGAGCTGCGATCGGCCGAGCCTGCGGACATGGCAGGTAAACAAATGGGTCTGGCCCACCAGGGGGCTTACCCTGGCGAGCCACATGCCAAAGGTTGCTGATCCCTGGGCTAGCCTGTGCACAGCTTTTGCTATGTAGACATGCCCACAATGTTTAGCAGTGTAGTCATTCAGTCCTCTGTCAATCATATATTATTGCAGGTTTAAATATTGTGTAATCTATCTAAGGTATTTTTTCATAGTTTTTTTAATCCAAGGTTGGGTGAACTTATTGTACCTAAATTCAAATCTATTCAAAACATTTGTTTGAAAGTTCAACTCAAATGTTATTGTGTTGAGGTTGCTTTTATTTATTTTATAGGTTTTATAGCCTTGGTGTTTAACAATATTGAAAACAATATTTAGTGCCAGAATTCTGACCATTAAGATGTTAATTGAACTGGTCAAACCAAGTCAAATAAAATTAGGCAAGACTTTGTTTCTCTGCCCCCTTCCTCGTACATCTGTTCTGTCTTCTCTTCATTGTCCCTCCTTTTCTATCCCGGTCCTTTCTCTGGTCCTGTGTGCCAGCAATGGAGCAAGTTCCTACTTATCCCCACCCATACAGGCCCTGCCACTGCCAGTAGAAACCCAGTTGGTACCCTCAAAGCCACAAATTGATTAGGTGACCCATGTTCATGGGATTCCTGGGTGGCAATAATGGGCCTTCAGTGGTTGTAGGGTGAAAGGGGTCATGAATAATCAAAGGTTTTCAGGGAAAACTACTGTCATAAATAGATAGTTAAGGGTTAATGCCTCTTTTACCTGCAAAGGGTTAAGAAGTTCATCTAGCCTAGCTGACACCTGACCAGAGGAACCAATGGGGGAACAAGATGCTCAAAAGGAAGGAGGGAAGTTTCCTTTGTTTAGTCAGTTTCAGTTTCAGCCGAAGTGAAAAAGATCAAGAAACCAGCCTCTTATGAGAGTAGTAAGTTTTAGAAAGGAATAAATAGGTTTATGTTTATTTTCTTTTGTAACTTGTCTTGGTGAAAGTAGGGAAATTATCAAATTGGGTATTCTTGTGTGTATTAAAGTTTTGCCCAGGGGAACATCCTGTGTTTTCTCTCTATTGTCTGTGAGATTAGCTGGTATGCTGTCTCTCAGGGTTTTTTTTTTCTTTCTTTCTTTTACTTTTCTTTTCTTTAATTAAAAGCCTTCTTTTTAAGAACCTGATTGATTTTTTTCCTGTTTTTTAGATCCAAGGGAATTGAATCTGGACTCACCAGGGATTGGTGGGGAGGGGGAAAGGGAGGGGGAAGGAGTAATTCTTCCTTGTTTTTGAGATCCAAGGAAATTGGATCTGGACTCACCAGAGAATTGGTGGAGGAGTCTCTCAAGGCTACCCAGGGAGGGGAAGGTTTTTGGGGGAAAGAGAGTGTTCCAGGTACTCAGAAATCTGGATGGTGGCAGCAAGACCAGATCTAAGCTGGTAATTAAGCTTAGAAGTGTCCATGCAGGTCCCCACATCTGTACCCTAAAGTTCAGACCTATGACAACTACTATGACAGATTTTCAACCCTACTGGTTGGTTGGTTTATATTCTATTTTAAAAGTCATCTCCCAAATGGAAAGGGCTGAGAATAGTTCTTACAAATTGATGTAAGATTAGCAATGACATTTGAGTGGGTCAAACAAGGAGTCCTTCGGGCTTCATGGGCCCAAAGGCTAAGTCTAGAACTTGGTCCCCTTTAGGGAGCATCACCAAGCAATCACCCTAGATTCTTCAGCATTGACCGCCTCTCCACCAGGCTGTTCTACAAAACCTCAGAGACCAGCTGATCAAACTTGTCTTCAGTTTAGAAAACTTAACCAAAACCAAGGTGTAATCGGAGTGGAACTTATAGGTGTTGGAAGCTCATTCGAAGTCCATGCAGGCAACAGTTCTGATGCTGCTGCCAATCCTGGTCCTCATTTCCTCTGTTGAGAATGCTGCCATAGAGGCCACAAAAGGGGAGAAGCAGACTTCAGACACAAACAGAGCTGTCAACTTGTGCCCCTTAAAAAATCTGTTCTTGTTCATGGTCATCCAGCAAACCATAGTGCTGAAAGGAAGACACCTTTTTGGAGAAGACTCCTTAGTTTGTGCACAGCCATCCTTCCTTCACTATCTTGATATCTGTGAAATTCCCATACAACAGTCTAATATCACTGGTGTTCTTTTAAAACTACATCAACTAAGCATATATAATCAGAGAAATGTAGGGCTGGAAGGGACCTCAAGAAGTCATCTAGTCCACCGTCCACCCCCACCCCCCGTGCTGAGGCAGAACCAAATATACTTAGACCATCCCTGACAGGTGTTTGGCTAACCTGGTCTTAAAAACCTCCAGTGATGAGGATTCCACAGTGTGGTAACCTATTCCAGAGTTTAACTATCCTTACAGGTAGAGACCTTTTCCTAATATCTAATCTAAATCTCCTTTGCTGTAAATTAAGCCTCTCAATTCTTGTCTACCTTCAGTGGACATGCAGAAGAATTGATCAACATCCTATTTATAACAGGCCTTAACGTATTTGCAGACTGATATCAGATTTTCCCCTCAGTCTTCATTTCTCAACACTAAACAGGCCCAGTTTGTTTAACCTTGCCTCAGAAGTCAGGTTTTCTAAACCTTTTATCACTTTTGTTGCTCTCCTGTGATCTCTCTTCAATTTGTCCACATTTTTCTTAAACTATGGTGCCCCAAACTGTACATAGTACTCCATCTGAGGCCTCACTAGTGCCAAGTACAGTGGAACAGTTAGCTCCAGTATGTTACAATACACACCAGAATGATATTAGCCATTTCTGGAACTGCATTGTATTGTTGGCTCATATTCAATTTGTGATCCACTATAACCCCCAGATCCTTTTCTGCAGTATTACTGCATAGCCAGTCATTTTCCATTTTGAGCATTTGATTTTTCCTTCCTAAATGTAGCACTTTGCACTTGTTTTTGTTGAATTTCATCTTATTGATTTCAGTTCAATTCTCCAATATGTCAAGGTTCTTTTTAATTGAAATCCTGTCCTCCAGGGAGTGCTAGCAATCCCTTCCACCTTGGTGTGATCCATAAATTTTATAACCACACTCTCCACTCAATTTACCAATTCATTAATGAAAATCCTGAATTGTACCGGACCCAACTGACCCCTGGGAGAATCCACTAGATACGTCTTCCTTGTTTGAAAGTGAACCATTGATAACTACTCTGAGTATGTTTTTTTTCAACCCGTTGTGCACCCAGCTTATAGTAATTTCATCTAAAGAATTGGTTACTCATCTGGTTCTTAAAGTTGTGTCCTCCTCTGGGTGCTTCACTTCAGGTGCATATGTGCCTCTTAAGCCCTTGATCAGAGATTTCCCCTTAGCAGTGTCCATTCAGCCCTCACACATGGCCTAAAGATCCTTGTGCCATGCACTGAGACTATATAGGGTTGTGCTTGCAAACCACTGTCAGTTTCTTCTCCAGTTGAACATCCATGGAGATAAGTCTAAAGTAGAAGGAAAGGAGGGTGAATAGTGGAGCCTACATAAGGGCACACATCTTGAAGAATCACAGTTACTTCACAGGATGAGTAACCTCTTCCTCTCCTTTGAATAGTGTCCCTGTGGATGTTCCACTTCAGGTGACTCCCTAGTAGTATCCCCACAGGGAGTAGAGAGTTTCAGAATTCAGTCCAGAACTGAAGATAGAATTGCATTACCAAGTACTGCATCTAGAGACATGGATCAAGGCATAGTGCTTAGCAAATGTATGTACTGAAGCCCATGTAGTGGCATCACGTATCTCAGATACTGGCATGTTTCTGAGTAATGTTGTGGATGTTGCTAGTGATCTGGTAGAATGTGCTATCACTCATTTCCCCCACAAAAAGGCCAGCAGCATTGTAACAAATGGCAGAACACACAGAGAGCCACAGAGAGTCTCTAGGCACAGAATGTTGACCCCCTTGGATTGTTTGGGATAAAAACAAACAGTGTAGGTTGTGATGGGTTGGACCCCCCTTCTGGGTTGTCACCTGATGTACTGGGGTTTCACTGAACCCCTCCTGCTTCACCAGCCTGGATTCTCTCTCCCCGTTTTGCTGAACTAGGCTCTCCAGTCTCCTGCAGCACACACACAAAGGTTGGGCCACACTCAGCTGTAGACACAGACTGAAGTCAGCTCTGTGTGAGAGGATTCACCCAGCACTCATGTGCACACCTCTTTTGGGGAAAAAACCCAAAATAACACTGTCTTGTTCTGTATAGAAAGATCTGCACAACACAAGCTCATAAAAATTCGCCCTCTCCCTCAATGTGAAGAGAGATATGCACAACTTCTTCCCCACTCCCATTAGAAATTGCACAAACTGGGTTTAATAATAAACAAAACAAATTTATTAACTATAAAAGGTAGATTTTAAGTGATTATATGGGATAGCAAACAGAACAAAGCAAATTACTGAGCCACTAAATGAAACACACAGACTAAACTTAATACACTAAGGAAATTGGCTACATATAGTAAATTCTCACCCTCAGTGTTGTTTCAGGAAGATTACAGAAATTCTTGAAAGCCAGCTGCACTGGCCTGTAGCTTGAAACTTCAGGTATTTTCACTCACAGGCTGGGCATCCTTCCAGCCTGAGATCAACTCTTCTCCCTCAAGTTCAGTTCTTGTTTCTGTGTTTCCCAGTGTCTCTTTGGGTGGGTAGGTAGAGGAGAACCACAATGATGTCACTCCCCTGCCTTATATAGCTTTTGTGTATGGTGGGAACCTTTTGTTGTCCAGTGGAAGAACACTGGCATTCCAAGGTAGGGTCCAGTACCAAGTGACTCAGTCATATGTCTCTGCAGGGTTGTAACAGCCATTACTCGCAGGCCATTTGGAGCATTGACGGGAAGACTAAGCTCTTTCACAGTTCATTGCTTCTGCTGATGGGCCATCAGCCCTGTCTGACTTTTTTATTGTCACACCTGAAGGGCTATTTGTGGGTATTTACAAAGTAGCACATCTGAAATACAGATACATGGTCAATATTCCTAGCTTCAGATACAGAAATGATACATGCATACAAATAAAATAAGCATATTCAGTAAATCATGACCTTTCCAATGATATCTTATATGAGCCATCTTGCATAAAGTATATCTTAATTATGTCATATTCATATCATAACCATATTTCTGTGAAGAATGTTGGGTGTAACATCACATAGGTGACTTCTGAAATTGCTTGGTCCTATCTAGATAAGAGGCCAATGCATTCTCTAACCTCGAAGACATGGAAAGAGGTCTCGTGTTGAAACTTATGTGGTTTTGGAAAGAAAAAACAGGTAGCTAAATGGACTAGGTAAGATGAAAGACCAATAGTACCTTAGGTAAGAATTTAGGGTGTCGGTGTAAAGATACCCTGCCACCAAGGCCCAATTTCTTCAACTCTAAGAGCTGGCATGATATCTATTAAAAAGCTGTCTTCATGGGTAAGTGAAGCAATGAACAGGTTACCATTGGTTCGAATGGAGGTCTTGTGAAATATCTAAACACTAGGTTGAGGTTCCAAGTTGGAGCGGGGTCCCTAACTTTGGGATCGAGGTTACCCCTAACCCTTAATAAACCTTGAAGACATAGGGTGAGCAGATATAGAAAATACTTTACTCATGGATGAAAAGCTGTTATTGCAGCCAAATGACCTTTAATCAAAGAAACTGATAACCCTGATTTCTTTAGATCCTACAAGTAATCCAGGATGACTGAGAGCAACAAGGATTCAGACACAAGTTGGTGGAGTTGACACAAATGGCTGAATCTCTTCCATTTTGCAGGTAAGTAAGTTGGATTGACTCCCTTCTACTGTTTAGTAATACTTGTTCTTCTGCAGAATAGGTAGATTCTAAAGCCATGAACCATCAAGGAACCAGGCCCTGAGGTGGATGATCCCTAGGTCAGGGTGAAGTAAATGACCTGCATCTTGGGAGAGGAGATGAAGAATGATCAGAGGCTTGACTGGCAGGTGGACACACTGGTGAAGCAGGTAAGGATACCATGCTTGTGTCAGCAAGATCAGTACTATAAGGCTAACCCTGGCTTTTTCCTATCAGATCTTGTTCATCATGCTCAGTATTAGTGGTTATGGAGGAAACACACAGAATGGACCCTTCGTCCAAGACAGGAGAAAGACATCTCTCAGAGAGTGATGACCTAGCTCTTGAGCAAAACAGACACTTTTTGTTCCTGTAGGTAGTGAAGAGGTCCATCTCTGGAGGTCCCCAATTTTGGAATATACCATGGAGAATTTGAGAGTCCAGTTAGCATTCCTAGTCCTGGGGGAATTGCCTGCTGAGAGTATTAGCTGTAGTGTTCTGAACACTGGGGAGGTAGACAGCTGAAATTTGGACCAAAGGGCTCTACACCTGTTCCCTAACATTGCTTTGGCACTCATGAAGCGAGACTTGCTCCTGCTTGTTTGTTGATATAGATCATGTAGGCCACATTGTCCACAATGATGCTGATTGATTTGTCTCTCATCAGGAGCAGGAAATGAAGGCAAGTATTCCTGACTGCCCTGGGTTCCAACAGATTGATGTGGTTTCCTGAGGTGACCATCTGCTCAGAGCGGTTAAAGTATTGAGGTGAATGCCCCATCCCAATAGGGATGCATCCATTGTCACAGTTATTGTTGGAGTTGGGCAAATGAAAGGAATGCCTGCACAACACTGAGTTGATTTTTCCACTAATCTAGAGAGTTCTTTATATGAAGGGGAACTGCAACTTGCTTGTCCAAACTGTCTCTGTTTGGTGAATAGATTGTTCTGAGCTCATCCAGGAAGCAACGGAGGTATGATCTTGCATGCTTGGTCATGAAGGTGCAACCTGCCATATGACCCAGTTACGTATATAGTTCCTTACTGAGGTTCAAGGACTCCCTTGAATGGACCTGACTAGATTTGATAAAATTATGAATTTGTCCATGGGAAGGTAGGCCCTGGCTGTCAGAGTTCAAGTACATCCCTATGAACTGTATTCTCTGTACAGGTTTTAACTTGGATTTTCTTACATTGCACGACGCTGAAGACCCAATTCCTGGAAAAGAGAAAGGGCCATTTGAGTGGATGACTGTACTGCTTCATAACATTGATCCTTGAACTACCAGTGGTTGAGGTATGGGAAGACTAAAATCACCTCCTATTCAAGGTAAGCAACTACTACTACTAGGACCTTTGAGAATACCCTTGGAGTTGAGGAGAGGATGATAGAAAGTACTTGGTATTGAAAATGTTCTTGGCCTATAGTAAAGAGATGGATGTATTGCTATATGGAAATAAGTGTCTTGTAAGTTAAGGACTGAAAAGCAATTGCCTGCCTCTAGTGAAGGGATCATAGTTGCCGGGCACCATCCTGAACTTCTGAGATTTTATGAATTTGTTTAGTAGTCTTAATCCAAAATTTGGTCCCCACATAAAGTGGACGGTGTAGCCCTCTGTCCTTCTTTGGCACAAGGAAATAACTCTCATAGAACCCATTTCCTCAGTGAGGAGCTGGGATCAGCTCTATTACTCCTAATTGAAGGGGGAAGTATATTTCTTGTCTCAGCAAAAGTTCATGAGATGGGTCCCTAAAGAAGGATGGGGAAGGGAGGTGGAAGGGAGGGAAGGACATAAAGTGGACGGTGTAGCCTGATGTTATGACCTCTGTGACCCACTTGTCTGTAGTGATTTGCCTGCAACCACGTTAGAAATGAGAAAGACAGTCTTCAAAAGGGGGGAGGTGGGCCAAGGGTTATAGCTGCTGAACTGGAGCCATGGGAGAATTTGACCCCTCAACTGACCCATTAAAACTGTTGCTTCAATGATGATTGGATACTTATGGAAAGAGGATGAGTAACCCTCTTTCTCTGGAACTTATGTCTCTTCCTAGGGGGTTCAATGGATCCATGAAACCTGGAGAACTGAGCAGGGTGAGATCTGGGCAATTTGTGGACTACTAAATCATCTTTTATTCATAGGAATATACACAACCAGAGATCTTAACAGGGCCTTGGAGTCTTTTAGTGTCTGAAGAGACTTGTCCATGGGTTGCATTAGCACAGGGATCGGAAACCTTTGGCACGCGGCTCACCAAGGTAAGCACCCTGGTGGGCCAGGCTGTTTTGTTTACCTGCTGCATCTGCAGCTTCAGCCGATTGTAGCTCTCTCTGGCCACGGTTCGCCGTCCCAGGCCAATGGGAGCTGCGGGAAGCGGCACAGGCTGAGGCATGTGCTGGCCACCGCTTCCCACCGCCCCCATTGGTCTGGAGCGGTGAACATTATACATCATACACCTGCGGACGCGGCAGGTAAACAAACCGGCCCATCCTGCCAGGGTGCTTAAAGGTTGCCGATCCTTGTGATAGTGTATCATATCAGTCTTTATACTCTACCAAACTAATCCAACTCAAATTACAGCTCCATGATGAGGACCAGCTCCTCTAGAACAATAGAACTATCTGCAGCAAAGGAAAAGCTCACCTCTGCAGGAAACAGGACCTTCTCAGCAGCTACT
Source organism: Gopherus evgoodei (assembly GCF_007399415.2). Taxonomy (NCBI): domain Eukaryota; kingdom Metazoa; phylum Chordata; order Testudines; family Testudinidae; genus Gopherus; species Gopherus evgoodei. The sequence goes on from NC_044324.1 coordinate 56,733,730, forward strand.
CTGGGCTGTGAAATAAGCTCCACAGCAACTAAGGTCCACTGAAGATCTCACCACCTTCCACTCCAAGAACAAGGTGCACATCTTTTTCATTGACCTGACTTTTCTAGTATAAACAAACAAAAGAAAAAGAGTCCTACCAAAACAAAACTCTACACTGCACACACAATTCTCCCTGAGAAAGAAGGTGAGAGAAAGAATGAACCACACATGACAGATGTTAGTTAGGTCTCTTACTGCAGTACAGTCTCTCAGATATTATCATGATGAGAGTGGGATAAAAACCTGTATAGAAGAGAATAGAAAGGAGGATATAAATGAATTTGAGTTTGTTATACTGCAAAAAGCAAAATCTTGCATTTCTAGACAATGCATCCTCTACCCATACTTCCTGACACCTCTAGTACATCCCCTCTTCAGTGACCCTCCACATCGCTCTCTCTCTTTTTTCCCATTGCTGTCATCCATCCTCAGTCTCCATTTCTCCCTCTCTCCACAACAGTGCCACCTTATCACAATAGTCTAATATGGGTTTAGAGGAGCAAAAACATCTTCATTCTGCAAGGAAACAACCCACAGTAATAAAATACCACAACCCAGCCACTGTTAATAACAATAGCAAGATATGAGAGTTATTTGATTCCTTTCAACTGATTTCCCTATAAGGAACTTGGAGCAAGGTTCTCACAAGACAGCCACCCATGTACTTCAGTGGAATCCAGATTCTCTGCCAGGGATGTGATGCAGGAAAAGTTGCTGGATTGTGTCCACTGGTAATTTCTGACATGTTAAATTCTGAAATGCCAGGAGAACTATGGAGCAACAAGCTGAAATAAGGCATTGCTTAGCATACCAGAGCAGCTTGTGTCTCTGAATCGGCCGTCCCACTGGCAGAAATGGAGGGTGCAAGATGGAAGGCGTTTCCAATTCTAAAACGATCATGGCAGGAGGCTCAGGCCTGTTTCTTTGAGGTGTTGTGCGACAGGGCAGAGCAGCCCCGCACTGGTATAGCAGGAGTTAACGCTTCCTTGCTAGCAGAGGAAGCCATGCCCTGGAAGCTCTGCTGGGCATGCTCCAACTGGAGATCAGATATAAAAGGCTGCACATCAGCTCAGTCTGGGCTGACTGCTGGAGGGGAAGGATGCACCCTCCTAGCTCCTGCAGAGGGAGGGTCTGCGAGCCAGGATCCAGGAGTCAGCTAAGCTGAGGCACTACCTGAGAGCCTGACAAAGGACAGGCCAGGGGAGAAACCAACCGGAGGACCTCTCGCCACAGAGGTACTGTCGTTCCCGGTAGGAAGTGACCCAGGAGAACTATAGAGATAAATGGCGTTAAAGCTATATTGATGTTTGGTGTGTTACAGGTGGATTCCCGCTGAGCGAGTAGCAAGGAAAGCTTGCTGCTACCAGGGCTCTGGGTTGGGGCTTGGTGGAGAGGGCAGGCCCGACCCCCCTACCCCCTCACCCCCAAACCGTGAGGGTTTATATGGACTCTGGCCACTAGGCTGCGCTACTCCGCTCAAAAGGGGGTTTATATGGACTCTGCCTGCTAGGCCGCACTACCCCACTCGAAAAGGGGTTTATATGAGCTCTGGGTGCTAGGCTGTGCTATTGCTCCAGACGGGGGACAGTAGAGAAGAAGGCCAAGAGGCCATAACAGGCCGCACGCAGATGGGCAGCCACAAGGACGGGAGAGTGGTGAGGCGCGAACACTCCATCCTACCCCTGCCACAAGGTGGCGCTGCGGTGATAAGTCTGCCACATGATGTGCAGAGGTGCTGAGCGCTCCCAAATGCCACTGACCTCTGACTGGCAATTGAGGACACACCACACCTTGCAGGATCAAATCCTAAGTGCAAGGAACAAAATAGCAGATGACAGAGCCTCCAGTCCTGTAAAACTTTGCCCAAATGGTGGGCCAAGTTCACTGTGCTACCCCCTAGTCGGCTTCAGTGACAATAGCTCTCTTCATAACCAGGTAGATAGCACAGGTATTTCTTTTCTTGCCCAGCAGATCTAGACATTTGGGAATTCTGCTAGCAAGTCAGAAGACAGGGTATTCCTCCTGCAATTAGCAAAAGGTCCTGCCAATGTTTCATTCATATGTTCTTACTGTATAACTGAGAATCTGAGCCAGTCTCACCCTTGTTTACTTTACCAGATGAGATCACAGCTATATTATTGGAGTGTTACAGCACGTTACTTGACCCAGAGTGAGACCTCAGCGGAGGAGCCTTTCCTTTGCATGGAAAACACAAAAGTGCTCGTGCAAGGGTTTAAACTTTCACCACTGATGAAGTACACCCTGTTTGTTAGCCAGAGTCTGCTTAAACTCACAAATCTGTCTGCATTATTAAAAACAGAAACAAAACCCTGGAAAGAATCAGTGAGCACAAGACCTCATTAGCTGGGCAAAAACAACACAACAAAGGGAAACACTATGAAAGAAAATGAGATTAAAAGGAAGGTTTATTTCTTTACTATTTCATATCCCCAATGTTTAGGATCAGTCAACAGGTGAATACTGTGACGGGTATTATGCTGTGAAAGGAAACCACAGAGAATATTCTGTTTGTCTCAGTAAGTAACCGCATCAGTTGACCCAAGGAGGCCTTTCAAATTCTGAAAGTACTGCAGTCTTCCTAACAATCCCCTAGAGCATTATCTGAAACAATGAGCAACCACATCACAAAGGGACACTTTTGACATACTGTGAGACATCCCGGACTAGCAGGCAGCTGTACAGTGCAATCGTGGCAGAAACAATGGAGTCATTCTGAAGTTGCAAAGTTCAGCACGGGTTCAGGAACAGCAAAGCTCACCCAGCCTAATGACCATGTCTTTGCGGAAAGCATCATTTGTGTTTTCGTTATAAAGCAACACATACAGGATGGAAAATTGTTTGCTTATTTAAATTCAAAATGCTGCAGGTTCACTGTAAAGCTCAAACCAACCAACCAAATGATGAAACTAGATTCAGTAAAGGAAATGCAGTAACTCACTGAGGAAAGGTAGCATGCTCTGCTGCTATCAATGTCCGTCTTCTGCCATTGTTTGCTCAGATGCTGTGTTGTATACAATACAGAGAAAGTAAATATTCATTGGGCCCAGAACTTAAAACAACCAGTTTCCCCCGTTGTATGCAGTGTAGCTGTAGCCATGTTGGTCCCAGGATATGACAGAGACAAGGTGGGTGAAGGAAAGCTTGTCTCTCTCATTGACAGAAGTTGGTCTAATAAAAGATATTACCTCACCCACCCGGTCTCTCTGTTTTACCCTGTTTGCCTTCCAGGCAGGAGCCATTTATCAACAGCCCAAGGTCAACTGGGCCTAAAAGACCCAAGAGAAACAAACAATGTGATTCATTGTTCAAGCTTCTGGGGAATTCTATTTATTGTAGCTCATTGGACTTCTATAGGACATTTGAAAAGAATGGCGTAACCCCTTCAATGACATAACTTAGAGTGGGTCAGGCCCTCTGGATACCTGGGGGCTGACTTCCCCCTGCCTTGCACACTGTGTAGTCATTTATGTCCCTGTAAAGTGGGTGCATACTTGCTCCCATCAGTGTAAGTGAATAGAGAATCCAGAGTAGCATTTCATAGCCACGTTGTGCAGGTGTCAAAGCAGGGGGAAATGGGACCTCACATTAATCTGAATTTCCTGCTGAGAGTCCTGGGGTGAGAGATGTTCAAAATGCCTAAGGGATTTAGGAGCACAACTTCCCATTAAATTTCTTCTGGTGTTACACTCTTTATGTACCCTAAATATGGGTGTGACATGGAGCTTAAATGCCAACAGGAAGGGTGCTTCATAAATCTCTATCTTTTTGGAGTGGTATTTTCAAAAGTGCCTAAGCAAAAAATCCACTAGTTTTCAATCAAGCTGTCTGTTAATCCTAGCCTCAATTACTCAGATGTAATGCTAGCTTAATCACACAACCCATTACCTCCTCCAGATACAAAGCTTATCATTACAAGCTGAAATTCAGGCACTTTACAAACATTCCTATCCAAAACAAAATAGTCACTGAATCACCAAATTACATTTAAGGTTACAGGTCCTTATTTCTTAGGTGTAAGATCCAAATGCTGAGCGTGTCTTAATGCAAGGAGCGCCAAACTGCATGGAGAATAGCTCAGCAATGCTAGGCACAAATAATTTTGATACAAACTATGTATAATTTGAGTTATTACATCTTATGCACTGCCTCTGATTCCTTTACCTCTTCTGCTCAGTTTTCCCTTATGTAACAAAACATAAAAACTTTATTATGGTCTGAACTGGTAGCAGGCGCTATATTCAGGTTTCCTATCAGGTCCCTTATAACAGATTCCTGATACCATTTTTTTCTAGGTTCTCTCACATTCCATTGTTTGCAGACGGCCTTTGAAATTCTGCAGGGAGAAAATCCTTTTGTGTGTGTGTGAGAGAGAGACCTTCTTTTTGTTTTGCCCCATGAAGTTTTGTTCAGGTCTGACTGAGCTGTGAACTTGCAAAACTGCCATTTCCCTGCTGTGATTTGCATTTTTATCAAAAATTTGGAAGGCTGCCAAAATAATAACAGAACGCAAACATTTTAAATGTGGGTCTATGCTACTGCCCAAGCAGCAACAGCAGATACTACAATGCAAACACCAGAGAGCTGCTTGTACAGCTATAATGAAATGTCAGCAGGAAGGAAGAGGGCTGGGCTGCACCAGGCTCCTTTTCTAGAGCATGGATATGACCCTAGAAGCCCACCTCGCATTTCCAGGATACCATGTAGAGCAGGAGCTTCCCACCTCCCAGGGTAGTGGGGAGACGGACAGAGGGAGCTCAGCCTACCTCTTGTATCCTGCATACAAGGACTGTTCCAGCCTCTCCTCTGTGAAAGCAGCCTTCTCCAAGTGCTAGCTAGTTGCTCCCGCAGCTCAAGAGACAGCTGCAAGTATTGTAATGATAAAGGCTCAAAGTTCCAACCCTGATGCTGCATGGGAGGAGGAGGGGCATGTTTTTTTTTAAATATGAAAATTATATACCTGAATTCCCAAGATTAAAGAAAATAATTAGGGTGCAAAGTGAAGCACTCAGAAGCTAGCAAATGCCATAATTAAGGTTGCCTAATATATTATCATGTAAATAAAGATGGTCTCACAATGCTTACAAGGTAATTTTAAGTCATCCTCGCCCCCGCTGCATATATATTACCAGCCTTTATTTTGATGGCGCTATTAGAATGCCTAGCTCACATAATAATACATAGAGCTTTTCATCGATAGAGCTCAACAAGTTTTATAAAGGAGGGGAGTATTAGCATCCCCATTTTACAGACGGGAAGATTGAGGCATAGAGAAGGGATGTGGTTTGACCAAGGTCACCCACCAAACCAATGGCAGAGCAAGGTAGTGACCCAGGTCTCCTGACTCCTCGTCCAATGTGCTAACCACTAGGCAACACTATCTCCCACACCTTTTTTTTCCAACAGGACTCCTATTGCATTCAATGCACAGGAGGGATACAAGATATAATGTAATAATATCAGCAAAAGACATACCTTTAGCCCCCTCAGGGCCTGGTAGGATGTGAGATCAGCCACCATTGCTGCAGCGGGGGTTGGGGTGGGGGGTGACACAAACGGGTAGAATGCATCTTTGCCCTGGAACCTGTTAGCAGAGCTCATCTTCACTCAGTCTCTCTTTTTTCCTCCACTTGCTACTTCTAGTCTGACTGAATGGAGAATGAATTTGGTGGTGGGGGTTGAGCCCTTTCCCCCCTGTACTCCAGGACAGCACTTCACACTTAGTAGGCTGATACCAAACGTGAGGTATTTTCAAATTACTGAAAAAGTTGAAATGTGCCGGAAGGAAGGAAAGTGTCTCTTCTGGAGTATTACCACCTACCCAGGTAGGCTACTTTATAGTTAGTGATCTCTACAGATAAAGTTAGAAGGGAGTTCTACTCAAATTCTCCCTTTTTTTAATATTCTTCTCTGAGCAGCTCAACCCAAACTCAGATAAATACTCTTCAATAAAAACATTGAGTTTGAGAAATGATGCACACAACTGACAATTCTTCACTCATTCAGCAGAAAGGAAGGGTATGTCTATACTACCTGCTGGATCGGCGGGTAGTGTTTGATGTATGGAGGATCGATCTATCGCATCTCATCTGGACACAATAAATCGATCTGCTAATCGACGCCCATACTCCACCTTGGCAGGAGTAAGCGGAGTCGACGGGGGAGCTGCGGCAGTTGACTCGCCGCTGTGAAGACTGCCAGGTAAGTCCACCTAAGATACTTCGACTTCAGCTACGCAAATAGCATAGCTGAAGTTGCGTATCTTAGTTCGACCCCCTCCCATCCCCTCCCCACTAGTGTCGCCCAGGCCGAGTGGCAAGGCCACTACCAGGGGTTCTGGGACAATTTTTATACTGGGGTGGCTGAGAGCCATTGAACCAAACTGTAAACCCTCTATATGATGGAAACCACTTCAAGCCAGGGCGTGTGGCAGCACCCCTAATTTCAGCACCTCCTGCCACTACTGTGGAACTTGGGAGATGGGGATTTGAGTGCTTTGCCACAGGCTTCCTGTTTGATCTTGAGCAAGTCAATTAGTGTCTCTGAGTCTCATCCCCCCGTATGTCAAATGGAGATCAGAGCCCTTCCTTAACTCAGAAGTATTGCAAGGATAAACTTAAAATGGTGAGGTGCTCAGACACTCAGGTGGTAGGAGCCATGTAAGTTTCTAAGGTAATTAGACTTGCTCCTGATATGTCTTCAGTGCTTTGGGGAGGAGGAGAAGTGATTGTGTGGGCAGCAGCAACAGGGCAGGTCAGATGGGGGAAGCTAATGCAGCACAGAAGAAGGTGAACTGTAGTGGTGGGGGAATAGATGTATCTATTCCCGGACCTGCTGCAGCAGGAATTGGATTGCCACTACGCTCATTATCTGTAATATGAGCATCTCATCTTTCATGATTATCTGTCTCTGATATCCACATAGTTTGGAGGGCCCCCTCTTATCATGCTTTGTGATAGCCAGCAATCATGCCTGAACACCCTGGCCTGAAGTCTCCTCTCTAATGTGCACTCACCCCCCTTCTCGTGAAAGCTGTTTCACTACCTGGCTGAGATACCATGGGAACCACTTACTTGAATTCCTTTGCTTTTTTGGTCCATTTGGTTCTGGAGTAGCTGTTACATCTGCTAAGGGAAGGACTGAGGAAGTGTGGTGGAAATTCTTCACAGCTTGCATCTTCTGCCTCCTCCCTAAGGAATCAAGGCTCGTGTTTGCTGTCTCCTCCTCCATGCTTCTGTTAGGGTTTTCTATAGGCATGCTTAACTATCTCTGTTCCATAACCATTACTTCTAGCTGGACAGCTATGCAATCACACTTGGAGTTTTGCCACTGACTTCACTGGAGCCGGGATTTACACTGCTTGAATTTTATTATATTTCTTCCATCTTTTATGAACTTTGATTCTGTGACTCAAATTCTGTACCTGCGGATAGCCAATGCGAGAATATGGGCAAGATCAGCTTAGGAGTTGATAAAAGCAGCAAATAATCCTGTGGCACCTTATAGACTAACAGACGTTTTGGAGCATGAGCTTTCGTGGGTGAATACCCACTTCTTCAGATGCATGTGGTGGAAATTTCCAGGGGCAGGTATATATATATGCAGGCAAGCTAGAGATGGTGGTGGAGTAGCCTTGTACATCAATGATGAAATTAACTGTAGCGAAATAAGAAGCGATGGAATGGATAAGACAGAGTCTGTCTGGGCGAAAATCACACTGGGTAAAAAAGCAACTAGAGCTTCCCCTGAGATAGTGCTTGGCGTGTGCTACAGACCGCCGGGATCTGATTGGGATTTGGATAGAGACCTGTTTAATGTCTTTAATGAAGTAAACACAAAGGGGAAATGTGTGATTATGGGGGACTTCAACTTCCCGGATATAGACTGGAGGACGAGTACTTGCAAGAATAATAGGGGTCAGATTTTTCTGGATGTGATAGTGGATGGATTTCTTCATCAAGTAGTTGAAGTACCTACGAGAGGAGATGCCATTTTAGATTTGGTGTTGGTGAGCAGTGAGGACCTCGTAGAAGAAATGGTGGTAGGGGACAACCTTGGTTCGAGTGATCATGAGCTGATTCAGTTCAAACTAGATGGAAGGATAAACAAATGTAGATCTGGGATTAGGGTTTTTGACTTCTCGAGGGCTAATTTTAAAGAGTTAAGGAAATTAGTTAGGGAAGTGGATTGGACGGAGGAATTAGTGGATTTAAATGCGGAGGAGGCCTGGAATTACTTTAAGTCGCAGCTGCGGAGACTGTCGGAAGCCTGCATCCCGAGAAAGGGGAAAAAAACCCTGGGCAGGAGTTGTAGGCCAAACTGGATGAGCAAGCAACTCAGAGAGGGGATTAGACAAAAGCAGAAAGCTTACAGGGAGTGGAAGAAAGGCAGGATCAGTAAGGAAAGCTACCTTGGTGAGGTCAGAACATGTAGGGATAAAGTGAGGAAGGCTAAAAGCCGCATTGAACTGGACCTTGCAAAGGGAATCAAAACCAATAGTAAAAGGTTCTACAGCCACATAAATAAGAAGAAAACAAAGAAAGAAGAAGTGGGGCCGCTATACACTGAGGATGGAATGGAGGTTAAGGATAACCTAGGCATGGCCCAACATCTAAACAAGTACTTTGCTTCAGTTTTCAATAAGACTAGTGAGGAACCTTGCGATGATGGAGGGATGATAAACGGGAATGTGGATATGGAAGTGGATATTACCGCAACTGAGGTAGAGGCCGTACTTGAACAGCTCGATGGGACGAAGTCGGAGGGCCCGGACAATCTCCATCCGAGGATATTAAAGGAACTGGCGCGTGAAATTGCGAGCCCGTTAGCGAGAATTTTTAAGCAATCGATAAACTCGGGGGTTGTGCCGTATGACTGGAGGATTGCTAATGTAGTTCCTATTTTTAAGAAAGGGAATAAAAGTGATCCGGGTAATTATAGGCCTGTTAGCTTGACGTCTGTAGTATGCAAGGTCTTGGAAAAAATTTTAAGGGAGAAAGTAGTTAAGGACATAGAGGTCAATGGTAATTGGGACGAATTGCAACACGGATTTAGTAAAGGTAGATCGTGTCAAACCAATCTGATCTCCTTCTTTGAGAAGGTGACGGATTACTTAGATAAAGGAAATGCGGTAGATATAATTTACCTAGATTTCAGTAAGGCGTTCGACACGGTTCCGCACGGGGAACTGTTAGTCAAATTGGAAAAGATGGGAATGAATATGAAAGTTGTAAGGTGGATAAGGAACTGGTTAAAGGGGAGACTCCAGAGGGTCGTATTGAAAGGTGAATTGTCAGGCTGGAAGGAGGTCACTAGTGGAGTCCCTCAAGGATCGGTTTTGGGACCGATCTTATTTAACCTTTTTATTACTGACCTTGGCACAAAGAGCGGGAATGTGCTAATAAAGTTTGCGGATGACACGAAGCTGGGGGGTATTGCTAACACGGAGAAGGACAGGGATACTATTCAGGAAGATCTGAACCACCTTGTAAACTGGAGTAATAGAAATAGGATGAAATACAATAGTGAAAAGTGCAAGGTTATGCATTTAGGAATTAATAATAAGAATTTTGGATATACGTTGGGGGCGCATCAGTTGGAAGCGATGGAGGAGGAGAAGGACCTTGGGGTACTGGTTGATAGCAGGATGACTATGAGTCGCCAATGTGATATGGCTGTTAAAAAAGCAAATGCGATTTTGGGATGCATCAGGCGGGGTATTTCCTGCAAGGATAAGGAGGTGTTAGTACCGTTATACAAGGCGTTGGTGAGACCACATCTGGAATACTGTGTGCAGTTCTGGTGTCCCATGTTCAAGAAGGATGAATTCAAACTGGAACAGGTTCAGAGACGGGCTACAAGGATGATCCGAGGAATGGAAAAACTGCCTTATGAAAGGAGACTCAAAGAGCTTGGCTTGTTTAGCCTGGCCAAAAGAAGGCTGCGGGGGGATATGCTTGCTCTATATAAATATATCAGGGGGGTTAACGTTAGGGAGGGAGAGGGATTGTTTAAGTTTAGTACTAATGTAGGCACGAGGACGAATGGGTATAAACTGGATATTAGGAAGTTTAGACTTGAAATTAGACGAAGGTTTCTAACCATTAGGGGAGTGAAGTTCTGGAACAGCCTTCCGAGGGAAGTAGTGGGGACAAAAGACTTTCCTGGCTTTAAGACACAGCTTGATAAGTATATGGAGGGGATGTTATGATAGGATAGTTAATTTGGGCAATTGATCTTGGATTACCACCAGATAGGTCTGCTCAGTGGTCTGCGGGGAGATGTTGGATGGAATGGGAACTGAGTTACTGCAGAGAATTCCTTCTTGGGTGCTGGCTGGTGACTCTTGCCCACATGCTCAGGGTTTAGCTGATCGCCATATTTGGGGTCGGGAAGGAATTTTCCTCCAGGGCGGATTGGCAGGGGCCCTGGAGGTTTTTCGCCTTCCCCTGCAGCGTGGGGTACGGGTCGCTTGCTGGTGGTTTCTCTGCAGCTTGAGGTCTTCAAACCAATTTTGAGGATTTCAATAACTCGGTCCTGGGATAGGGGTTGTTATAAAATTGGATGGGTGGGGTTCTGTGGTCTGCCTTGTGCAGGAGGTCAGACTAGATGATCAGATTGGTCCCTTCTGACCTATGAGTCTATAATGAGGTTAGTTCAATCAGGGAGGATGAGGCCCTGTTCCAGCAGTTGAGGTGTGAAAACCAAGGGAGGAGAAACTGGTTTTGTAGTTGGCAAGCCATTCACAGTCTTTGTTTAATCCTGAGCTGATGGTGTCAAATTTGCAGATGAACTGAAGCTCAGCAGTTTCTCTTTGAAGTCTGGTCCTGAAGTTTTTTTGCTGCAGGATGCACCAAGCATTCTAAAAACTACAATACCCGCATGAGGAAATAAGGAAACAGATCAACAGAGCCAGACGTGTACCCAGAAGCCGCCTACTGCAAGACAAACCCAAGAAAGAAACCAACAGGGCTCCACTGGTCATCACATACAGTCCCTAGCTAAAACCCCTCCAACGCATCATCAGGGATCTACAACCCATCCTGGACAATGATCCCACACTTTCACAGGCCTTGGGTGGCAGGCCAGTCCTCGCCCACAGGCAACCTGCCAACCTGAAACATATTCTCACCAGTAACTGCACACTGCACCATAGTAATTCTAGCTCAGGAACCAATCCATGCAACAAACCTCGATGCCAACTCTGCCCACATATCTACACCAGCAACACCATCACAGGACCTAACCAGATCAGCCACACCATCACCGGTTCATTCACCTGCACGTCCACCAATGTAATATACGCCATCATATGCCAGCAATGCCCCTCTGTTATGTACATCGGCCAAACTGGACAGTCGCTACGGAAAAGGATAAACGGACACAAATCAGATATTAGGAACGGCAATATACAAAAACCTGTAGGAGAACACTTCAACCTCCCTGGCCACACTATAGCAGACCTTAAGGTGGCCATCCTGCAGCAAAAAAACTTCAGGAACAGACTTCAAAGAGAAACTGCTGAGCTTCAGTTCATCTGCAAATTTGACACCATCAGCTCAGGATTGAACAAAGACTGTGAATGGCTAGCCAACTACAAAACCAGTTTCTCCTCCCCTGGTTTTCACACCTCAACTGGAAATTTCCACTACATGCATCTGACGAAGTGGGTATTCACCCACGAAAGCCCATGCTCCAAAACGTCAGTCTATAAGGTGCCACAGGATTCTTTGCTGCTTTTTCAGATCCAGACTAACACAGCTACCCCTCTGATACTTAGGAGTTGATGTTATCTTACATCCCAACTGTGCACATGATCAGAGTCCAAATAGCATCACCAATGGCCGCAAGTAATTCTCAGCTATAACATTGAATAGCAGGCTCACCTGAGAGGTGGCTCACTTCTGACCAGGTTTCCATTGACGACTGGGCACAGTTCAGTTCTGCCCTACAGAAGGCACGCTAAGGGCACAGAATTTTCTTGTATAGAATCCCAGCATCCGAGTGAGTTTTAAACTACTTGGCCAGGAATCCAGGCCCACGTTTCTAGTGGCAACTTGTGTCCTTAAAAGGCAACTGAAATTTCTAGGAATTTAGTTAATAGTTACAGTAACATCTGTCTGTTAGTTCTGCAGTTTTTTACAGGAAAAGTTCCATCCGTTTTCAATGAAAACCAATGACTGTTATGGCCATTAAAGCGATCTTTGAATAGCAAAATTAATTAAAAATTATTATTTGACACTCTCCTAGCCCCCCTCCCTTTTTTTCATGGCACAGTGGCGTCTTACTCAAATACAAAGAAAATAACTCGCAACACAAAATAAATTAAATATAATTTCATGTTATTTGACAGGTACAAATTAATGTTTTATTAAATAAATACAGTAGATGACCAAAATTTGACTGCTGCAAATGGAAAATTACATTAGAGTGTATGATTCTAAGGTAATTATTGGTCATTTCAAATGATTTATTCCCTAAAACATAATGCAGAACACTAATTCCCTGTGAAATAAAGAAATTCAATGGCAAGAAAGTTAAGGGACATGTTTTATTTCATAGCTTTCTGCAAGCAAAATTGCTTTGATACAAAATGAGTTCAATGATACAGTGCTATCATCCACTCAAGCAAAAGAAAACCTCACATTTACATGAATGCACTTTATATTGAATTCTTACAGTATAGTAGTTCTAATACCCAGAGTGTGTCTGGCCTCATTTAAAGCAATGGCACAGAAATGCTGCAAGATATTGGAGTATTGTATGACTGGCAAGTGCGTAAGTAACTTTCTGTGAGTTCTCCAGGAGATGCTGCATAAATAATTGTAGTGTGAATGTGTTTTTTATTCCTTAGTAAGTTTGACATACATCCTTTAGTGTTCGTTTAGTTAGCTCAAAATGTGTAATTGTGTCTTTTGGCTTTTTATTTTTATTTTTTAAAGAAAAATCATGAGGTATCCTTTCCTGTTAACTAATGATGGAGTGATAGACCTATTTGTCTGAGGTTGCAGAGACTTAACTGTACATTCAGTACACTGCACATTTGGGAATTGTTTTAGTGTACTTTCTACACATTACTGTGTACAATTGTTAGTTTACATTAAAACTCTTTTCCCTTTCACATAGGATATGGCATAAACAAAATCTGACAAAAATTATACACACAAAATAAAAAGACAAATACACAAATAAGGCCATCTGCAGAATTAAAAATCCACCTCTTGCAATATTTCACAATAATTTCTACATAATATTTTACATCTTACAAACTTAAATATTTAATGCACAAGGCAAAGACCTTTATGGAGCTGATCACATTATCTCTTGGAGGACTTGTCCAATTTGCTGACTGGTGGCCTCCTTTGGGGAGTTGGAATTTTGGAAGGCTTGCCTGATGCTGGCCGAGAACCTGCTCGGGGCTGTGGTCTGCTTGCATTGTGAACAGTCTCTGACATATCTGAACACACAGACTGGATTTCTGAAATGTCAAAGTCAGATGCATCACTGCCTCGACGGCTACTTGATCTACTGCCAGCCTTGCTTCCTGCTCGGCTTCCAGGTCTACTTGGAGTCCTTCTGGTGTCTGTAAGGAGACAGGAAAGATGTCCATCGGCATTAGGGAGATGGGGTTGAAGGAGAGACATTTAGTAGGTGTTTTTACACACTTAGGACCTTAAATATTTCATAAGCCACCCTGGATCTCCCACTGGCACACAGGAAATGAGGTCAGTATGTAGCCCTCAGGAAAAATATGTAAAGTCTGATCCTCCAAGCTGCCTGTGGTTAGCACTGCCACTTGAGGGATTGCATGGCTGGTTCCTTAAGGTGAGGAAATGAGCACAGAGGCAAACATTCTGCTAATCCTAAAACAGGGCATCTTTCTGAAAATGGCACTCTAGCTCGTGTAACTTGATGCACAAGTTACTGGTGAAATTCTCTGATCTGTGTTATGAAGAAGATCAGACTAGATGATCCATATGGTCCTGACCTGAAAATCTGAGTCTATAAAACAATGCTATTTCGCCTAATAAAGAGAAAGGAATGTGTGATTAAATACTGAGGTGTAATGAACTCAGCTGCTAGCTTTTCTCATAAAAACATATTATCCTGGCAGCTTCTATCAACTCATTAGTCTTGCAATATACCCTGGCTTTCTAAGTTTTTCCAAGTCTAGATGTGGTCACTCTCCAACTTCTACGTGCTCATCAGGAATTGTACATAGGCAACATGGACTTTGCAAAAGAATTGCCCACCCTTTTAAAAATGTGGGCCTCTCTTCTGACTTATGTATTAAGCACTAGCAGAATTGTAAATTGCTTCTTTACTCTAAGGATATACAGTTGTAAGACACAATGTGGTACTTGTACCCGGGAAATAAACAAGCAAGCAATAAGCCATGCAATATGTTTGTACTGTTTAAAATGATTTCCCTCTTTCCAGTGGATGAATGAAGAAATCAATGAATACAAGGCCTGATAAAGTGAAATCTTGCTTATTCAATACATGCATGACATCTTTCATTTGTGTCAAAGCAGTACATGTGTCAGGTAGAAAAATCACAACAAGAATCTTAAATGGAATAACGTTATATAGAGTAAAAGTTTCATTTTAATTATTAAAGAATCAACAAATCTGGCTTACTGTAAGTGCAAAGATATCCTGGTCTAAACATGTACATTAAACTATTTCTTCTTGAAAAACAGCTTAAAAGATATGAACCATTTGGGTAGGATTCTCCAGTCCTCCTAAATCCACTCTGCAAGTGCTGAATACAGGTGCAAGTGGCTCTGCTGCCTCCTATGCCAACCACCCAACCTCACCACTTGCATAGAGGTGTGCTGGGGGCAGTAGGGCAGAACAGAGCTCAGATACTTCCATTTATCCACCAGTGTAATATCCCTGAGGGCCCTTACACCAGTGGTGTAAGTTGCAGCTGCTCCCCTGCGACTCTTATTTTCATCAGGGCCAGGTGGCTCATGGTCAGGGGGCCACAGCTAGATCCCTGATGGCCAGCCACTCTCCAATGCATCTGAGCTCTGCAAGGATATAGTTAAGAATCTGCTCTTTTGCTTTTAAATATTTCCTTAGTGGCTGCTAGGGGAACCATTATAAACTACAGGTGTTGCAATTCAGACATTAGCACAAATGTGCACATCACATAGAGAAATCATAGAATCATAGACTATCAGGGTTGGAATGGCCCTCGGGAGGTCATCTAGTCCAACCCCCCTGCTCAAAGCAGGACTAATCCACAACTAAATCATCCCAGTCAGAGCTTTGTCATGCCTGACCTTAAAAACCTCTAAGGAAGGAGATTCCACCACCACCCATTCCAGTGCTTCACCACCCACCTAGTGAAAAAGTTTTTCCTAATATCCAACCTAAACCTCCCCCACTGCAACTTGAGACCATTACTCCTTGTTCTGTCATCTGCCACCACTGAGAACAGTCTAGATCCGTCCTCTCTGGAACTCCCTTTCAGGTAGTTGAAAGCAGCTATCAAATTCCCCCTCATTCTTCTCTTCTGCAGACTAAATAATCCCAGTTCCCTCAGCCTCTCCTCATAAATCATATGCTCCAGCCCCTAATAATTTTTGTTGCCCTTCGCTGGACTCTTTCCAGTTTTTCCACATCCTTCTTGTAGTGTGGGGCCCAAAACTGGACACACCAATGCTGAACAGAGGGGAATGACCATGTCCCTCGATCTGCTGGCAATAATCCTACGTAAACAGCCCAAAATGACATTAGCCTTCTTGGCAACAAGGGCACATTGTTGACTCATATCCAGCTTCTTGCCCACTGTAACCCCTAGGTCCTTTTCTGCAGAACTGCTGCCTAGCCATTTGGTCCCTGGTCTGTAGGAGTGAATGGGATTCTTCTGTTGTAAGTGCAGGACTCTGCCCTTGTCCTTCTTGAACCTCATCAGATTTCTTTTGGCCCAGTCCTCTTATTTGTCTAGGTCCCTCTGTATGCTATCCCTACCTTCCAGCATATCTATCACTCCTCCCAGTTTAGTGTCATCTGCAAGTGATGACTAAATCTCAGTTTGTCCCCAGGTATTCTCTCCAGTGGTGGCAACCCTTGCAGTGTGCATCATATCAAGTTCTAAAATCAAAGCACTCACCTGCAAACTGTGCTCTAACTCTGGTAGCTGCTGTTGATATTAGGCTGTTGTCTTCTCCAGAGTGGAAACCTTTCCCTGACAGATATCCTGGCAGTCTAAGTTTGCTCCCTTGTATTGGTGTTCCCTACATACGACAAATACAGTTGTTTCATCTGTCATCACTGAGATGTATTGAATGGCTCTGAATTTGGAATTCTTTCATCTTCATAACATGCATGACAAATACAAAGTCTTGGCTGGAATAATCATTTAGTAATGAGAACAATTTGAACCAGTTTTTTAACATGTAGTGCCTAAAAATTATTAACTATAAAATCATTTCAGTCTACTTAGCATCAATATAACAACATTCTTTACATATGTATCAATATTAAAAAAAAAGATGGTACCACTTTACATTTTAATTATCTTACCATATTAGGTTAGTTGAGGGTAGAGTACTAGCATATTACTAGAGAGAAGCAGCTTCATTTTACATGTCTATCTGGCCTAACCCATCTGCCCACGGTTATATGTGTGGAATGCTCTTGTTTTCATTTCATTTTGGTGCAAAAAGCATAGACTTATGACATTTTGAAAACCGTCAGATCACCAGATTTTGAACCTCTTTGCGCCAGAGCAGAAGAAAATGTGAGATCCTAATTTAGTTTAAAAATAATTGTTTTCTCCGTGGCCTTATGTTGTTTACAATGTTTCTACCCATAGTCTTGTATTGCTGGTTTTCTAGCTCCTGAACTAGTAGGAGCCCTGCAGTAACTCTTTTGTTTGTGGCCTGCCCTGGATGGAGTTTGTTTTATTTATTCAGGGGAAGATCAGGCACTGGAGTAGCCCATCCAATTGCCATTTATGCTTTATTTAATAAAATCTCTGCACATCACACCAGCTACTAGGGAAAACCACAACAATCATTTCGACTCCGTCAACATAAAAGGACTAACCCACTAAAACAGGCTAAAGACATAGCCTATCAGTCACTATGAATGCCTGAGAAATGCATTACCTCCTTCAGTTACTTGTGCCCACTGTAATCTCAAAAGCACTGGGTTTTGAAACATTCATTTAAAAAGCAACAAAGAGTCCTGTGGCACCTTATAGACTAACAGAAGTATTGGAGCATGAGCTTTCGTGGGTGAGTCTGATGAAGTGGGTTTTCACCCACAAATGCTTATGCTCCAATACTTCTGTTAGTCTGCCAGGTGCCACGGGACTCTTTGACGCTTTTTACAGATCCAGACTAACACGGCTACCCCTCTGATTCATTTAAAAAAATTCATTGAAACTATACACAGCACATGCAGCAGCCAGGAGATGTAGTAAAGGCCATTACAGTTCTGTCTCAGACACACCACTGGCCATGGAGACACCACGTAGCATCCCATTACTCCACCAGGGAGACAAGACAAGACAAGTCGACCTGCCATCCTGGAGAGCTCTGGGGACACTATCACTAAGAAATAAAATAATACCTTCCTGCAATGTTTTTCCAGTCACTGCTAGTGGCAATTATCACGTGGAAGTTCTTAAATTAATGCCACGGGTTCTCATTGGATTGCAATTTCAGCAAAAACATGACTTTTCATTGGTCTTCCTGTACTACAAATTCTTTCCCACAGCTGTGATTTTAAGTACCATCAATTAACCTTATACGGTATTCAGTTAACTAAGGGACCAAAGAAAATGAAAGCAAATGTATTAGAAATTAACAGCTGTTTAAATTCTGAACTATGATTAAATCTTTTTAAATATTTTAAACCAACAGACCTAAATGCGTACAGTAATATATAGTATTACTCAAGGAATGAGTGAAAAGGATCTCTATATGTTTTATGCATCACTAAGCAAAGCCATACAGAGTTATGTGAATTTAGCATTGAAAGGCGCCAGGCTGACAGCATTGGACATTGAAGTCCTTTATTTATGTCTGGAACAGATATACCAGAGGCAGTGGTAGTGCCAGCTTCCCCACACTAACCCATCAATGTGCCTTAACCCTGACCTAGAATGACAACTTTTAGGAGTGAGAAGACAATTTGGAGTCTGATCCAATTGGAGTTGTTTCACTGACATCAATTGGTATTGGATCAGGTACTTAGGCTCCATGTCCATTCAAACCAGTCTGACTGCCAACATGGTTGCTAATTATTACGTTAGTGGGTTTCTTGTAATGTGCACAGGAAATAAGACCATCAAACTCATTTTCCATGAGTCACCGAACCGTGATCTCATTATAGCAATTGTGGGTCATTACTATTGTAAGCTGAATTTCAACTGCTGAAAGGATCCAATTATCAGTCTCCTGTGCCATCCTGCTCACAATGGAGTGGCATTTCCTCAGTCAGTAACTTCCTACTGCAGATCATAATTTATTAACCTCATGTCTGCATAGTATGAGTGCACAGTACACTAGAAGCACAGAAGAAACAATGTTGGGAAAGGAGTTCATGAAATGCCATCCATAAATCAAAGTGAAAGGTAGGGATTTTTCTAAATTTCATCATTCCAACTGGTATCATATTAATTGTCACCTTATAGCTTAATATTATTGATCATTTATACTTTAAAGATATACTAATTAAAGAATCATAGAGAGAGTTTTTTTAAGACTAATATATTAAACACACTGAATAAAAGATCGGTTGAAATTTAGAAAAAATGATATAAAAATATTTGGCAGAGGTCTAAAAGAGAGTGTATTAATATGCAAGGTACAGTGCAGCTGTGCAAAGAACTGTAATGACTGTTAGTGAGTTCATAGTTTTAGTGAAGGAAGTTCATTAGACTAGAATCTCTGTCCTTACTGTACCTCTGAAGATGACCCTTGATATTCTGAGGACTCTGATGGTTTAGAAGGAGTTGATGTTTTGCGGTTTGTCAACCATGGTTTACCATAATTGCGTGTTAAATGATGGGGTGTCTGTATGAAACAATGGCAAATCAAAATATGAAGGACAGTAGATGGAAAACAATGTATTGGAGAGGGATATCCAGGGTACAGAAACCACCTTTCACAGTTAATATATATATAGAAAAAGAACTCAAAACAAAGCAGAAATTGATGACAAACAATCCGTAAAAAGAGGATGTACGATTTATTTCTGAAATGGAATAGAGAGGCGTACATTTGCTCCTTCAAAATGCATTCTTTGTTTGCTGATTTGCCCACACGGCACCATAAATGTATGGGAGTCTTTTCCAGTGTTGCAAAAGAGCAGCAAGTGTGAGAACAATACTGAAAAACCCTCAAGAAGAAGAAGAAGAAAAATATAGATATTTCTTTCCTATAAATTCCCTTTTTTGTTATCAATGTTTAAAAGAGAAATAATCTATATCCCATTCATTGATTAATTCAGTGTCATGTATTCAGTCATACCTTGGGTGTACTTGTAGCAACTGCTTGTGGTGAAGCTCCCTGGCCAGCCTGACTTGATATAGAAGCAGATCTGTTGGGAGAAGCGCCCCTTGAAGAAGGTCGTGATCTACGACCTCTTGGACGGAAAGCAGCAACATTCTGACTTGCAGCATCTGCCAAAATGAACTTTTCACGCAGCTCCATGTTTGTCCTCCCTTTAGCTGCAGAACATCAAAGAGAGGGGACAAGAAATCAGCTATGCAGATGAGTCACACGTCCATTTGACACCTCTTTTCTCATACCATCTCCAGCAAAGTATGACAACAAATAAAATGCATTACCGTGTAATGCATTCATTTTGGACACATGACAGTTCATGTGTAGAACATGCTTATTCTAGTATCTTAGGCTCGCAGGAATGAACCACTGTTAAAGGAAGTCAGCATGATAATGGAATGCTCAACATGATAAATCAACCAACTATTAACACATAGACATATCCTGATGATCTGCTTAACTAACACTACAACTACTCATAATAAATAACGCTTGGATGGTCCAGAAAAAAATGCTAAGTACAATGGCAGGAAAGCAGTAAATATATTTATTCTAAGCTATGCATTACAGTAGTTTGGCAACATGCAGTGATGACCACAAAACCCAAGCTATAATGAGGTAATCGATGGCTAAGCGCTCACACAGACAAGAGAAGATTCCAGAAGAATTAGATGCGTAGCATGTTAGTATTTTATAGTATCAGCATGAATGACAATTGTTTTTGACACACTTTTCAAGAGTGTCAAAAAAAATGTAGCACGTAAAGCATCAGCCCACGTAGAAAAACGTTAAGCCAAATGTGATGAGTTAAACATATTGTTAAATATATATATATATTAAAGCAACAGTAGGAAAGAAAGGAAGAGAAAGACAGAGCAGAAGAGATGAAGAGAGAGGTTTGCCAACCTATGGTAGGCTGAGTGGTAATTGAAGAGTTTGATTCCGAACGTAACATTTTACTCCCATGATGATGAACTGGAAAAAATGACACAGGATATGGATCACATTAAAGAAAATTGTTAGCAGGAGAAGAAATTAAGTACAGTAGTTGCATACGCAAGAGACTCAGAACACCAACCCAAAAGACAGAACTGAAAGTAAAAGCTCTCAAAAGTGTTCCTAACCTAGCTCTCAAAGTTCCCCTAAGCAAAAAATAGTGCTGGAATAGACTTAGGAGCAGTGACAAGTACCCTTCTGGAAGAAAGGGGCTTATGTGCCAACATAAGAATAGAATATAAAATGAAACTGGTTTACATATCGTTACAATACATTTTAAGCTGTATATAATGAGAGCATTATGAAATATACAGTGTAGCTGCTGGCAGAGACTAAGGCTTAAGGAGGGGCCTGCTCCTGCTCCACTGAAGTCAATGACAGCTTTATCATTGACTTCAAAGGGCGGTGTAATTTTAAGCATGTAAGCATCCCAAAGAGTTCAGTATTAACATGCTTTAAGCTAGGCATGTACTTAACACCTTGTTAAATTGGTGACCAGGCCCAGTAAGACCTACAGCAGGACTTATACAGAGGGTGTTCCACACACGTCCGAATTAGGGAGCAGGAAAGCCAAGGACCAGCACCAGCTCTCTGAAGGGAAGTAATAAGAATCTAATAATCAGATATTTATTAATCACAATAGCAGTCAATTACAATCTGAGTAGGACGTGGAGCCCCAGGGAATAGCATGTCAAGCATATAGCTGGTCAAAACATTTTTCAACAACACTTTTTCCATTGAAAAATGCTATTTTGTCAATATCAAAATGTTATGTGAAAATGTATCAGCTTTGACAGAAGTTTTATCAGGAAGGTTTTTCAGGTCCAGGCAGAATTTCTGGTGGGAGCGAGACAGAGCGACTCAATAGCCGGGAGGTTAGGGCTCTCACCTGGGAGGTGGGAGCAGTGACTCTCTCACCTCCCAGGTGAGTGTGCTAACCACTGAGCTATTGGCTGGTGTGTGTGCGTGCGGGGGGGGTGTGTCTCATGATTTTTTGTTGTTGTTGTTTGCAAAATATTTCAAAAGGTCTCCGTTTATTCTTCATTAGAACTGTCATAAACAGATAGCTAAGGGTTAATGTCTCTTTCACCTGGAAAGAAGTAATCTGAACCACCTGACCAGAGGACCAATCAGGAAACAGGATTTTTTTCAACTCTGGGTGGAGGGAATTTTGTGTCTGAGTTCTTTGTCTTCTGCCTGTATGCTCTCTCGGATGAGAAGTTTTTCTATTTCCTGCTTTCTAATCTTCTGTTTCCCAGTTGTAAGTACCAAAAAATCAGATAAAAATTTATATGTTCTTTTGTATTTATATGTCTATAATTGCTGAAGTGCTTTAAATTGTATTCTTTTTGAATAAGGCTGTTTATTCATATTTCTTTTAAGCAATTGACCCTGTATTTGTCACCTTAATACAGAGAGACCATTTTTATGTATTTTTCTTTCTTTTTCTATAAAGCTTTCTTTTAAGACCTGTTGGAGTTTTTCTTTAGTGGGGAACTTCAGGGAATTGGGTCTGCAGCTCACCAGGGAATTGGTGGGAGGAAGAAGTCAGGGGGAGGTCTGTGTGTGTTAGATTTACTAGCCTGATTTTGCATTCCCTCTGGGTAAAGAGGAAAGTGCTTTTGTTTCCTGGACTGAAATTACAGAGGGTGGACTCCCTCTGCTTAGATTCACGGAGGTTGCTTCTGTGTATCTCTCCAGGAGCACCTGGAGGGGGGAAGGGAAAAGATTTATTTCCCTTTGTTGTGAGACTCAAGGGTTTGGGTCTTGGGGTCCCCAGGGAAGGGTTTCGGGGGGACCAGAGTGCCCCAAAACACTCTAATTTTTTGGGTGGTGGCAGCAGTACCAGGTCCAAGCTGGTAACTAAACTTGGAGGTTTTTCATGCTAATCCCCATATTTTGGACGCTAAGGTCCAAATCTGGGACTAGGTTATGACAAGAACAAAAACATTTTTTGAAACCTAAACATTTTAAATGAAACATAATTGTTTTCTGGACAGTCCTACGCAAGAGTCCTGAGAGTAGCGTTTGAAATGTGGTGATGGTATCTCTTGAATGCTGTTGGACATGTGAAATCATGCAGCACCTAATTCTCCACTGCCTTGCACTTTGTGGAGTAATTTACCCTATGCAGAGTGAGAGTAAAATGCTAGCAAATAAGAATGGTAGCAAAGGTGTAAATGACCCTACTGACTTCCGGTTTTGGTCTCAGCAGGAACTGCAATACACTTCACTTCTCCTCGGGATATGAAATACCTGTCTTTGATGGGCAGCAGGACTTTTTTGGAATACCATTAAAAAAAGACGGTTACTCACCTTTGTAACTGTTGTTCTTCGAGATGTGTTGCTCATATCCATTCCAGTTAGGTGTACGCGCCGCGCGTGCACATTCGTCGGAAAACTTTTACCCTAGCAACTCAGTGGGCCGGCAGGTCGCCCCCTAGAGTGGCGCCACCATGGCGCTCCATATATACTCCTGCCGGCCCACCCGCTCCTCAGTTCCTTCTTGCCGGCTACTCCGACAGTGGGGAAGGAGGGGGGGTGCGGAATGGATATGAGCAACACATCTCGAAGAACAACAGTTACAAAGGTGAGTAACCGTCTTTTCTTCTTCGAGTGATTGCTCATATCCATTCCAGTTAGGTGAATCCCAAGCCTTACAAAGGCGGTGGGGTCGGAGTGAAATGTGGCAGAATAAAACTGCTGAGCCAGAGGCTACAGCCTCTCTTGACTGCTGAACCAGGGCATACTGCGAAGCAAGGTATGGACCGAGGACCAATGGAGCTTCGCGACAGATCTCGTGGGTAGAAACACGAGCCAGCAAGGCGGCAGATGAAGCCTGAGCCCTGGTAGAATGCACAGTGATGAGGCTTAGGGAAATATGAGCCAAATCATAACAAGTGGGGATGTCCGCCATCACCCAAGATGAGATCCTCTGAGAGGAAAACAAGTAAGCCCTCCCTTTGGCCCGCTACCGGGGCAGAGCTGGGGCACCTTAGGAAATGATTCTGTCAATATAATGCGAGCACTCCACAGATGTCCAAGGAGTGCAACGGTTATGCCCATTGCGTTGAGCTGTGGGTAACATGAAAGGCCAAAACACCTTAGGGAGGAAAGCCGGGTGCGGTCATAACTGCACCTTGTCTTTGTGGAACCTAGTGTACGGCGGAACCCCCGTAAGAGCTCTGCTCTCAGAGACCTGTCTGGCCAAGACTAGGTTGAGGTCCCAGGGCGGGGCTGGGCGGCGCACCCGAGGGTGCAAGCGCTCCAAGCCCTTGAGGGACCTCGAACCCATAGAGCGTGGGACACTGAACGTCCATCTTAGCCTGCTGGAAGGTAGAGATGGCTGCCGAGAGTATCCTCAGCGATGATACCGCCAGGTCCTGCCGCTGAAGGCCAGAGGCAGGCCAAATAGAGGGGATCGAGACCTCAGCAGGAGCAAGATCGAGCGTATTGCAGCTGTAGAAGAAACGCTTCCACCTGGCCCGGTACTTTGACCAGGTGGAAGGCTGTCTGTCACCCCGACTCAGGTACGCAGCAGCCACCGTGAGGCGAAGAGGCTGCAGGTCCGAGTGACGAAGCCTGTCGTTGCCCTGAGTGATGAGGTCTGGGCTGACAGGCCGAGCAACGTGGTATGTCAGTGCTGCCTGGACCACTCTGGAGTGATCATGATGATGCGCGCTCTGCCCCTGCGGAGTTTGAGCAGGACCTAATGAACCAGTGGGAACAGTGGGAAGGCATAATGCAGTTGGCCTTTCCACGGCATCAGGAATGCGTCCAAGATCGATTCCGAGGAGAGACCTTGGAAGGAGCAGAACACCTGGCATTTCCTGCTCTCGCGGTGAGCGAACAGGTCTGTGTGAGGAAACATCTCCACTTCCGGAAAGCGGGACGCCTCACATGGGGCAGAGTGATCACTCGTAAGACAGGAAAAACCTGCTGAGTCAAAGAGTTAAGACGTTCCGAACGCCTGGGAGAAAGGACGTCGCCAGCTCCATCGAGTGGGCCATGCAAAAGACCCGGAAATGGATGGCCTCCTGACAAAAAAGGGGGGGAGGACTATGTCCCCCCTGAATACTTATGAAGCACCTGGCCCTTGTGTTGGCTGTAAACACCGAGATACAACGGCCTCGCAGCTGCCGCTGGAACCCCTGGCATGCCAGGCGGACTACTCTCATTTTTGGGGCATTAACGAGGAATGCCAGCTTCTTAGAAGACCAAAGGCCTTAAGCTCGGAGGCGACCATGAGCACTCGAGCAGAGAGATGATGCGTCCGCCGTCAGGGGCAGTGAGGGCTGGGGCGGATGAAACCGCATCCCTGTCCACACCAAGGAGGGAGTTAGCCACCACTCTAGGGAGCCTAAGACGTTCGAGGGAACGGTGACTACCATGACCATTGGCTCCCTGTCCAAGCGGTACGCCGAGGTGGGCCGGACTTGGAGAGGACGGAGGCGGAGCTTGGCGTGTTTGGTTACAAACTTGCGGGCAACCATGGACCCAGGAGACTGAGACAAGAGCGAGCTGAGGTCGTTGGGAAAGCCTTCAGACCTCAGATGATTGTTGCCCTCGCCTAAAACCGCAGTTGTGATAAGCAGGCTCCGGCTAGGTAGGAGACCAGGATAGCCCCTAGGAAGCCCAACCTCTGCGTGGGAACCAGAGTGGATTGCTCTATATTAATCATCAGGCCTTGATCTGTGAATAAGACCGTGACGATGCCCACGGCTGAGCGGTTTGTGTCTCAGAGTCTCCTCGGATAAGCGAATCGTCCAGATACGGAAAAACGCATATCCGACATCAGCGACGGAAGGCGGCGACTATGGCCGTAAACCGGGAGTATTCACCGCTGGCTATAAAGCGGAGGCATCTCCCGTATGGAGGGAAGATGGCACTGCGAAAGTACGCGTCCTTCATATCCAGGGCGGCACAGTAGCCCCCAGGAGGCAAGGATGGAATAATGGTTCCCAGGGATACCATGTAGAACTTCAACCTTATCCTAAACCGGTTGAGTCCATGCAGGACCAGGGAGGTCTGAGACCTGTGTTCGAGTGGGGGACTAGGGCATAACGGGAGTAAAACCCCTTGCCCCTTTCGTCCGCTGAAGGGGGACAGGGCTGGAGCAAATTAAAGGTGGTACCTATGCTCCATCTTGCGCAGGACCCAGCGATCTGAAAGTAACTGGGGCCATGCCAGGAGAAAGCGGGATCGGGATCCCGTCCTGCGACTGGTACACCGCCCTCCGGCGAACCTTGGAAGGTCCGTCTTTGGTCCCAGTGGTAATTGCGAGGGACCTTGACTTTGGCTTTTTAGGGGGCCTGACGTTTGTCTGCAACCACCTTGGCCTTGCCGTTTTCCAGAGTTCTGCCTCTGGCTAGGCACAGAGTATGGCGGCTGGGGCCATAAAGGCCTGCGTTTGGTCGCTGGCGTATACATGCTGAGACGCATTAGGACCCTATTGTCCATCAAGCTTCGCAGTCTGGGGCTGTCTCTGCCGCGAAGATGCCTTACCCACAAAGGGTAAATCCTGAATGGCATACTGCAGCTCCGGCCGGAGGTTTAAAACCTGAAGCCATGAAATGCACCTCATGGCGACACCCAAGGCCAGAGTGCTGGCCGCAGAGTCTGCTGCGTCCAACGAGGCCTGGAGGGACGCTCTGGGAACCTTCTTTCCCCCGTCCTCCAAGACGGCAGCGAACTCCAGGTGGGAGTTTTGGGGGAGAAACTCCTTCACCCAGGTGTTATAATTATCGCAGCTAAGCAAGGCTTGTTGCTTTGCTACCCAGAGCTGCAGGGCCCTTGCAGAGTACACCTTGCATTCGCCAAGCCTCTTTCTGCTTCGGGGCTGGCGCCCGCTGGCCATCATATCAGGATCGTGGTCCTGAGCATAAAATCTGCGCATATGGGATGACACGGATGCGCGTCCGGACGGCCATGGGGGTACTAAAAGAAGGCACGGGCAGAGTCTCTGACTCACTCGGACCTTGCCCAACTCGGCACCGGGGACCGGCATCGGGAGGCGTATCGGTACCTGGAACGAGATCCAGACCCTCATGGTGTCGGGAGGTCGACCGAGATCTCGAGGCTCGGAGAAAGGCTACAGGAGTCAAGGTACCTGCCCCGGTGCCAGATGTCGGAACGGTGCCGATAGCGGGTCGGCGAACGGGATACCGACCGGTGCAGCGAGTGTGACCAGTACCGAGGAAAACAGCACCGGGACTGCCAGTGGTGTCCGGCGTGCCGACAGGACTTGGAGTGTCTGCGGGACCGTGACCATGAACGGTGCCGCTCTGCTGTACTGACAGGGGACAGTCCCCTGAAGAGACTGTATTACCCGTACCGGCGGTGCCCGGGTCAGGCAGCACTGACTCTGTCATGGCACTGAGAGCCCTCGCCGTTGGTAACATCTCCGGTGTGAAGGGAACAGCAGGCTCAACCACAGTGTGTACGGGGGAGCTATCAGGCACCGGATTCGACGGCCCTCGTGGGACCGGGATCCACGGTACCGAGGTCATCAGAGCTTCGGTAGGTGCCGGTGCCGGGCGAACCGAGTTAGATAAGCTGTCTAGCTGCGGTGCCGTCAGCACTGAAGCAGCGGGAGTAATACGCTCAACCACGGTGCGTGCCGGGGAGCCGTCGGACACCGGATTCGATAGCCCTTGTGGGACTGGAATCGACGGTGCCGATGTTGTCGGTGCCTCAGAGGCTTCGGTGCCGGGCAATCCGACTTAGACTAGCCCTCTGGCTGCGGTGCCGTTGGCATGGAAGCAGCCGGAGCAGGAGCTCAACCACGGCGCGTG
Source organism: Gopherus evgoodei (assembly GCF_007399415.2). Lineage (NCBI taxonomy): Eukaryota > Metazoa > Chordata > Testudines > Testudinidae > Gopherus > Gopherus evgoodei. The sequence goes on from NC_044324.1 coordinate 56,761,106, forward strand.
CCGGGGAGCCGTCAGGCACCGGATTCTACGGCCCTTGCGGGACCGGGATCGACGGTGCCGACGTCATCGGTGCCGCAGCAGGTGTCGGTGCCGGGCGATCCGACGTAGACGAGCTCTCTGGCTGCGGTGCCGTTGGCACGGAAGCAGCAGGAGCAGTAGCTCAACCACGGCGCGTGCCGGGGAGCCGTCAGGCACCGGATTCTACGGCCCTTGTGGGACCGGGATCGACGGTGCCGACGTCATCGGTGCCGCAGCAGGTGCCGGTGCCGGGCGATCCGACTTAGACGAGCCCTCTGGCTGCGGTGCCGCTGGCACGGAAGCAGCAGGAGCAATACGCTCAACCACGGCGCGTGCCGGGGAGCCGTCAGGCACCGGATTCTACGGCCCTTGTGGGACCGGGATCGACGGTGACGACGTCATCGGTGCCGTAGCAGGTGTCGGCGCCGGGCGATCCGACTTAGACGAGCTCTCTGGCTGCGGTGCCGCTGGCACGGAAGCAGCAGGAGCAATACGCTCAACCACGGCGCGTGCCGGGGAGCCGTCAGGCACCGGATTCTACGGCCCTTGTGGGACCGGGATCGACGGTGACGACGTCATCGGTGCCGTAGCAGGTGTCGGCGCCGGGCGATCCGACTTAGACGAGCTCTCTGGCTGCGGTGCCGCTGGCACGGAAGCAGCAGGAGCAATACGCTCAACCACGGCGCGTGCCGGGGAGCCGTCAGCCACCGGATTCTACGGCCCTCGTGGGACCGGGATCGACGGTGCCGACGTCGTCGGTGCCGGGCGAGCCATCTTAGACGAGCTGTCTAGCTGTGGTGCAGTTGGCACAGAAGCAGCAGGAGCAGTAAGCTCTACCACGGCGCGAGCCGGGGAGCTGCCAGGCACCGGATTCCATGGTCCTGGGGGACTGGAATCGACGGAGCCGAAGTCATCGGTGCCTCTGCAGGTGTCGGTGCCGGGTAACGCAACTTAGGCGAGCTCTCTGGCTGCGATGCAGGTGGCACGGAAGCAGCGGGAGCAGGGGGCTCAACCACGGCGCGTGCCGGGGAGCCGCCAGGCACCAGCAGGAATCGTAGACTCTCTCGACCTCGGAAGAAGGGAGCGGTGCCGAGTCGACATCGGTGCCGGCGACGGTCGGTGCCGAAAGGCCTTGGTAGTACCGGCGGGGTCCGGTGCCGAGGAGGCGCTTCTGCCTGCCGCTTGAACATCGCTCGGCGCCCAAGGTGGAGGGGTAAGTGAAAGTCCTGCACCTTTTTGTTCTCGGCTTAAAAGCCTTGCAAATGGGGCACTTATCTGTCAAGTGTGATTCCCTGAGGCACTTCAAACAGGAGTCATGTAGATCTCTCTTCGGCCGCGGCTTCTGGCAGGCCGGGCCCCTTTTAACCCGGTGAGCCATGCATGGCTCCGGCACTGGGCTCATGGAAGGGGCTACTTCCTGAACCCCGCTAACTAAACTAACCATGTTAGCAAAGAAAACACGTATAACATACAAATATATAAATAAAAGTGTTATAACTGCATAATTATATACGAGAAAAACGAGTAGCTAGGGAAGTGGAGGTCAGCTAAGCCGCGCTCCACTGTTCCAACGACCGACACGGGCGGTAAGAAGGAACTGAGGAGCGGGTGGGCCGGCAGGAGTATATATGGAGCGCCATGGTGGCGCCACTCTAGGGGGCGACCTGCCGGCCCACTGAGTTGCTAGGGTAAAAGTTTTCCGACGAATGTGCACGCGCGGCGCGTACACCTAACTGGAATGGATATGAGCAATCACTCGAAGAAGAACAGACATTTACAACCCCTCACTTTTGACATTTTCTACTCTGCTTGTGATACTCCCTTTACAGTACTTAAAATAGGAAATGCTGTTACTACTCTGGTAAAGATTTCCATCTGTGAATGGCATCCACTGTTATTGCTTATGGGTTACTTTTTGTTCCCTGAAAGTTTCTTCTTTTTGTTTATGTTACCTACCCTACTGCAACAGTAACTGCAAAATACAAATGATCTATTTATCTATTAAACTTTTATAATCCTGGGTCCAACCTAGCAGATCTTAGGCAAAGAATGGGAGTGTTAGCAGAGTAAGTCTGAAGATGAGCATGCTCCCTACTCTTAGTGACTTTTCTTCCTCACCTTTCCCTTTAACTTTCCTATTCTATTGCTGTCTGATCCTATTACATTAGTTACTATACTCGTTACATAAAGAACTACATAAAGTTACTTCCTTTTAACTCACTCTGAACAGGTACAATAAGTATTACAATTTTCTACCTTTATCACTCTTGCTACTATTTGTCTTTTACTTCAATTGGCTATTTTGCACCTTTCTCTTTTAGCTCCTGCTGTTCCTGAGTCAGGCTTTACATTCCTCTTGGCCAAGAGAACCCACTATCCCATCGGGATGGGACTTCTTGCAAACATCTATCCCTCATTAAGCTGTTGCCAGTTTGTGAAGTAAAATCTGATAGAGCAACATGTTGTATACAATTGCCACTCTCCAGTTCCCAGCACAGAGCTGCAGTTTTGCTCTCTGTGCAAGGCTCAGAGCTTTAAGAAGGGCTTCTGGGGAGAATGCCAGTGAGAACGCAGAATTACACAAGTAGAGTCTGGGGACAGGATGAGTCCCTAGGTCAGTCAGACCTTGTGGCTGTGACTCTTTGGTTCTGATTACCTTGGGCTGATTTATGGCTTTAAAACTTCACTCCTGCTGAGCAGATTTTAAAAACTGTTGCTACATTTTGTTTCTGCTGACTCATACAACCAGTGTACATACCATGTACTGCTGTGTACAAGCTCAATTTTTAGTTACACCAGTATAAACCTGGAGTAACTCTACCTAAGGCATCAGAGTCACTCCGGATTTAAATAAAGCTGCATTTGGCCCTTAGAATTTTAAAATACATAAAACTAGAACTAGGAGGTATGTACTGAGTCACTGTTTAAATAAATAACAAGTGTTTTACACTGTTCAATTTCTATCCTGCAAAAAAAAATCCCAAATTGTTCTTGACAATGACTGCATCCCATTAATGATTTTAATGTCCATTCTAAAACAACCTTCTCACATACCCCTGCAAGGATCATTTTTTACTAAGAATTCATCCAGTGCCATCCAGCCACCTCCAACACGAACCATTACTGTACTTCGCAAGATGCGAACCAGACGCAGCTGCTGAGAGTCACCAAACTGTAAGAAGATTAAACAAAATGCTTAGGTTTTCAATAGTTCGCCACACATAAAATACGCATTTCAGCTCTGATGTGTTAAAATCATCCATTCAAAATTTGTTTTAATTTCTATCATTAGTAAACTCTTAAAATATGATTTTTTATGAAAACTGTCAATGCTGTTAGGATTTCAAGGTGAACACCATTGTATTAATCCAAAGAAATATGGTAAGATTGTGAAAAAAGGCTGCCAGGTTTAACTTTATGCTTGATTCTCAAGATTTTGTCTCATCTTGTAAAAGCAGCAAAATTAGTAATACAATAATTGGTTATGTTCTACATTTGTATGAATTAATCAGCATAAAAACTTTCACTGAACTCTGTGCAATAGCAGGGATACAGTTTTCAAAGATATGAAACTTTCAGCTGAAAAGTGTAGGGAAACTGTTCAAATGATAGATCAGTGGGCTAGAATTTCAGATAAATCAGGGGAGCTTTACACTGCTGTGCTCATCAGCTGAGCACAGGAACACCTTACAGAGTCATTTTAACAGCTCGAAACCACCCTCCTTCCCAGGCTTGGTTGAAGGTGGAGTAGCTGGTAAAAAGGGGCTATGATCTGGGGCTTAAAACCACCTTCTCACCCCTCCTGTGTTGACTGCTCATTTCGTGCTGCTGAAGACTGGGCCTAAAGCGTTGTATGGTCTTGCAAAATGTTCAGTGCAGTTTGTATGAAATATCTTCAAAACCCTGCAGAATCCTCTGCACATCACTGGATCAAATTTGGATCAAGTCAGTAGTGACCAAAAGATATACCCTTCTCATTATTTGGTGGCCTGTGTGAAAACAACTGGCTGCTTTGATCCAGTTCCTACCAATGTCCAATCATCAAATAATATCACCTTTAGAACTGGCACATCTGCTGGCAGCCTCTGCAGCACAGGCCAAGCATTTAGTTAGCATTGGAGTAAACTAAGCATGAACCTCAAAACAAGTTTGAAGCACTTTTGTTTAGTTGAGGGATTATTGTGCTCAGGTTTGCACAACTGTGACAACATGCTGTATTTGTTATGTGGAAAACAGAAGAGACTGTGCTTTCCAGTGTTATCAATCCAAAACCTTCCACAAGATCTAAATTAACTTAATACTCATAATTTCGAAGGATCCCACAAGCTCATGAAAATGGAACCAGAGGGATCCAACACCTTCTAGTTGATGGCACATGTTTAATTTGATATACAATTCTGAGGCCAAATCCCAACCTCTAGTCTGCATGCATGCAGAGCCTCGCTGAAGTCAATAGTAGTCAAATGCACACATCTTAGGTAGAATGTGACTGCTGGAGTAACAGTACCTATTTGCTCCAGTGAAGTGACAGAAACATGTTAAAGCCAAATCACACAAATGTGCTCCTTACTTGTTAAAAGACCTTTGACACTGCTTAAGCAAAGTGGGCAAGAGAGAGCAGAAGGAATATTACTTCTGGGAACCAAACAATAGGAAGCTTACAAGCTTAATTTAATAATAAAAAAAAATTGTGTTCTAAATGAGCAAAATTTAAATTTAAATGACTTCTATGTTAGATCAATGAGAATGTAGCCCGTAAGTCTACACTAACTATTTTGTTTTGCCTATTTAGGAGGAGGTTTCTTCTTATTCTTTGTGAAGTCTTGAAGATCCCCTAGCTTTCAGCTTTTTAATACCCCATTTAGGCTCTGCATTGGAGCCAGACTGAGGCATGGATACTTTAAAACCTGCTGCCAAGTAGCACAACTTCCAATGTGCTGCTTCCATAATGATCCCATTCCAGATTTTTATTAAAATATTTTGGATACAGACTCTCTTTGGTCAATATTTATTATTGTTTCACCTAACTTGAAATGAGAAACACCAAGCAGTTTAATAAATAGGTTTACAGGTTGTGTAGTGTCAACGAAAAAAAAAATCTGTTCTTGGTTACAGCCATGTAAATCCACTGCTACCAGAAAAGAATTTGGCCAAGATTCTTTAGGAAATTTAGTATCTTTTGCTGAAATAATGTTTTGTAGCTTCTTGCAGCAATAAACTTCAGTTAATCACATTAGATACTCTACTTCTCCTTTCTCAGACACAGGATGAGCACAATTTTCAAAAAGGCTTATCAAATCAAGGCCCTCTCTTTCTATACATTAACTGATTTTAAAAAGTTAGGACAGAAGTAGGTAGGGAAAGGTAGGTGCTGAAGGTTACTCTTTGCAGAGCACACACTATGCTATAATAATCTCTGCCAACAACATTTTAAAAGCCAAAGCAAAATTACCATTTCTGTAGTATGTTCAGCATTAGACTCTCTAAAATCATTTATTCATATAGTTGTTTTTTTCCAATAACATGATTAAGATGCTAGTGGTAACTTTAGTATTAGGCATTTTCATGTATTTACAAGGCAGGCAAGCTGCTTCCATATTTTAACAGGTTGTTTCAGAGTCCATCCTATGAAGGAGTCATTGATCTGCATTTCTTCCAATTAGTGTTGTATGGTACTTTCACAACCAGAGATGCTGATGACCAGACTAACAAGCTGGAAGTACTTTTAAACACAATTACTGTAAATCACAGCACTGGTATGATAGCATGTTTTAAAAATACTTTTGATGGGGGAATGGAAGCAGTCCAAATCTGAACTTCAAGTTTATTCTGCCAACTCAGTCCACACAGTTTTGTATTAAAGATATGTGCAATACATTGTGAATTGATTCTTAATCAATCTATTCATTTGATTTCTAATTTAATGCACTGCGATTCCTCAAGGATTCTGAAAATGGTATGGTAATAAGTGACTAAGTAATATGATACAACAGAATTCTGAGGCATACTGCTGTAAAATATTACATATAAAAAACTCTGGATAGTAGAATAATTAACACTCTTGGTATATCATAATTAAAATGCAAAGAAACTTATATACATTGTTGCTGTCCATTATCTGGTTCCCTTAAAAGTAATCTCCTTAATGAGACAAAAGGCAAAATAAAAAGGGAGAAGGAGACCCTGAAACCAGGAATACTTTATAGCATTTACAGAAACAGCACAGCTGACCAACAATGAATTAGCTCAGGATGAAAGTATGGGAAAAGAGTGGCCATTGCAAGCTTAAATTATATGCATTAGGAAAAAAAAACAACCCAGAAACTTCAGAACACATTCCACTGGTTTATACCTGATTTCCCAGGAAGAACTGATAAGAAATGAAAAATGGAAGAAAGAACAATTAGTTTAACAAGAAATTCTCTGTATGACTCGAGAACACATGCAAACTAACACACACATTGAAACTTCTAAATACAGGATCTAGTTTAGAGATGTGCAGGTAATTAGCTATCCAGAGTATGAACTTGGAAGGATTCACGAGTCCTTTGTTACCCTTCTGGTCCTTTTTTTCCTTTTAAAATCATCTGAAGATGTTCCATAGTCTGCCTTTGCCAAATAATGAGCACCTCATCTGAAAACGTTCTGGTTATTGAACCTGAGGGTAACAAATGACTTTCTCTGCAACATGGCAGATTCATCTCTGGACCTTAACTGTTTTTAGGATACCTGGCACATTTCCTGTCTAGCTACTAGATGAAGGTACAGTATGCTGGAAAAAAGTAAAAAGAGGGGATGAAGATGATAAAAATGTTTGACCAAAGTATATTCTAAGAACAATACAGTCTCATTTGTTTAATCTGAATCTGTTTGGAAAATCTACTTTTACTCAGGTGTAAAAAAAAATCAATCAGTTAACAAGTTAATATATACTGATATGTAGGACCAGCTACTGTTTAAATCGTTTTGCTATTTAGATATATAAATCTCTCTAAATACTGAGAAAAAGGGTTTATTGTAGGTTCAGTGGAAAGTTAAACATGTTATTAGTCTATATTTTCTAACACAAATTACTGATGTAAACTTTAGTGAAGCTAAAACTACATAGTTTCCAGGTAGACTTTGAGCAAACATAAGTATATGATACAAAGTTTCTGTAAATTAACATAACCCAAATGCTCACATAGATCTGTTGTCTTGACAATATTTGGACTGAAAGAACCATGGAGGTGTTGGGAAGACTTACCCTGTACTTGTTATCCCCAATCTGCTCCACCTGGAATCGTTTTGCACATTTACATTTAGCTACCTGCCTTGTAACCTGCCAAAAACACAATTGGAATAATTATTTTAATGTTAATTATCACATTTCTGAAGCCTTAAATCATTGGCAGAACTCAAGTTATATAGGAAAGAAAATAAAATTAACGACACCAAGTGTGTGATTCCAGTAGAACATATTAGTTATCTGAGAGTGATAACTATAGAGAGAGTACCTCATCTTCAATTTTGTCAGCATCTGTAAGAGGCTTGTATGCATCCTTGTTTGGATGAAGTGCTGCTACAAATTCATAGTAGTCAATGTACCCATCACCATCTCTATCAAAGATATCTGCCACTGCACTCATTTCAAGTCGGCTGGTAGGGAATTCTGTAAGCCAAAAACACCACCAGGAGGTAAACCTTATAGATTTTCAAACCCATTAGAGTGACTGGATTTATCACAAATCTCAAAGATTTTTAGGCATTAATGACAAGTAATATATACTAAAACACCAAGTACACTCAGAGAAAACAAATCTCTGAAAAGAGGTGGGGTGTCTCCAATACTGGCTAGATTATGGATAATAATGAAGACACTGGTGCATTTTTGGGATAGAAGCCCAGTACTGAATGTGCCTAGCAACAGATGGAATGTTGAAAAAGCTTTCAAATGACATGCAGTTCTGCAGTCTTGTAGCATGCTTAACCTCAAAAGTGCAAAGAATACCACAAATCAACAACTCAAGTTATTACTGGGGCAAGGTCATTCAAGCATTTAAAGACAAATGACACATTTAGAATGCAAGGCGTAGAAACTTCTGATATTGTTTTTAAAATGGAACTCTATAATCTGAAACCCTTCTTTGGTTCGAACTCCTGCAGCAGCATGTTCATTGCTCACTCACAGACTGAACAGGGAGATAAATAAAGTATTACAATATATAACCATCCAGCATGACTGATCAATAGCAGTAGTGCCATGGACATTCAGCAACTTCAGGCCTAAACCACTTGAGCTAACAGGGTAGCTCTTTCAGCTGGTAGTAGTAGCAGAATCTTATCCTCAGATGTGGGCTAGTCATGACAGGCAGATATGACCATACCCATATACAGTATGGTCCACACACCCCATGTTTGTGGAAGCTCATTTTGATTATTTCAGGTGCGGAGGAGTTCTTATCTACATAAGGGCTACCATTTGTGCTGACCAGGTGCTGTCAGCAGGAACACAACTCTGACCCTCTGACACAAAAAGCACAGGTCTCTATCACCTGAGCAAAAGGAGTTGTTAGAAGTGGTAGGCTCTTATCTTTTATGTGGGCCAGCCACACAACATAGGAACAAAAATCTGTGTCCTAATCTGACTTGCTTAAGAAAGGAGTGTCAAAATTTTAACAATGTTTTCAAGTAAAGAAATTATTGCCACTTTACCTTTATCTCAGAGTGATAATTTCTTTAAAAGTAAACTGATCTATACCACATCAAGACTTACCTCAGATACAATATGTTACCAATATATTAGATGCATCTCATAATCTCATCAGTAACTTAATTTAGAACTTACTTGAAGAAAGAATTCCATCAATAAATTCCTGCCTCGTTATCTTTCCATCCTGATCTTTATCAATCCTCCTAAAAAAGTCCATTACTCGAGATTTCTTATGATTCATCCATCGCATATACTTCTTCCTCCAAATATCAAAATCAAAGTTGGCAAATTCCCTTAGCTTGAGGAAAGAGAGATGAGAGATGTTTTTCAAGTTGAAATGAACCACTTACAGAATATGTAAGAGAGGTCATGTTGGCATGCTTTTAAATAACTGGCTCTTTAAAATGCCTACATTTGTACTGAAATGGTTTGATTCTATTCACTATTAAAATAGGATTAGCTGCTTTTTGCATGCACATATCAAGATGTTTCCATCTAACTATCCATCATATAACAAAAATGTAAGGCTGGCATTACTATCGCTTTTTAACAGGAAATGCAGGGTTAAACAAAAATACACTTAGTATATAATATATATGCTGTGAGCTGACCTCTTCTAGTCTATCCAAAGCATCATTCAATTTTCTTCTTCTTTCCAAGGCTAGAAGCCAGACTTGCTGCCATTTGCTGACTAATAGGTTTATCCTTGGATTCTTGGTTTCAATTTGTGCCTGTGTTCCTGATGGATACATGCCTGCTGTTGGGGAACGTTTTCCTATTAAAACAAAATACAGGTTAGCATAGACTTATTTTTCTCTATGTTCCAACCAATTTAAAACACAGTATATTTTCAGGTGAATGATGATCGACCTCTTTAAAAAGACTCCTTTCTGCAACAAATGATGAGCCAAATCCTGGTCCCCACATTGTAATTAATGGGAGTTTTGCCATTGCCAGAGTAAGACAACATGATGGTTAAAACACCTGGGCCTCGTCTACATGACACTTTCCACTACTAGCCATACTTTTCAATTGGCACCAGCACAGAAAAATGTTTATAAATAGTCACACTGCAAGTAAGGTGTGAGTGAGCACTGCAGAACAAATAGCCTCATTCTGGAGGCAGAGGTAGAGATACAAAAATTTTAAATCACCTCACTCAAGGATTCTCTTTACATGAAACTCAGACCTTGGCTACACTTGCAGATGTGCAGCGCTGGGAGTTACAGCTGTCTTCGTACAGCTGTGTAGGGAAAGCGCTGCAGTGTGTCCACACTGACAGCTACCAGTGCTGCAGTGTGGCCACATTTGCAGCGCTGTTGGGAGTGGTGCATTATGGAGTGCTATCCCACAGAGCACCTCGTCCCATTTTGGCACTGTGGGTTGTGGGAAGGGGGCGGAGAGTGCGGGTCATTCCGCTTCCTGTCCCAACGCCCCATGATGCATCACTTCACATCCCAGCAATCACTGTTTTTCCATCCACGTTTGGCGCCATTGGACTCTCCCAACGGTTTCTGTGCAGCGCGATTTCAGTGGGAACTGGAGCCCGAACTGCTGAGGAGTATGCCGAAGAGTCTCGCCAGCACACCATGTTTGGCAGTTGAGCTATTCCTTAAGCTCCAAAGTGATGAGGAGTCCGACGATGATAGAGAGTCGCCTGACACGTACGACATGACATTGCTTGTGGCTTTCACGGAAATGCTCAGCACCGTGGAACGCCGGTTTTGGGCTCAGGAAACAAGCACTGAGTGGTGGGATCACATCATCATGGAAGTCTGGGATGACGAGCAGTGGCTGCAGAACTTTCGGATGAGAAAAGCCACTTTCATGGGACTGTGTGCTGAGCTCAGCCCCACCCTGCGGCGCAAGGACACGAGATTGAGAGCTGCCCTGCCAGTGGAGAAGTGGGTGGTTATTGCAATCTGGAAGCTGGCAACTCCAGACAGCTACCGATCGGTCGTGAACCAGTTTGGAGTCATTTTGATGCAAGTTTGCAGGGCCATTAATCGCATCCTGCTAAGAAGAACCGTAACTCTGGGGAACGTGCAGGACATTGTGGATGGCTTTGCACAAATGGGTTTCCCTAACTGTGGAGGGGCAATAGATGGGATGCATATTCCTATTCTAGCACCACCCCACCTAGCATCAGAGTACATTAATCGGAAGAGGTATTTCTCTATGGTTCTCCAGGCGCTTGTGGATCACCGTGGGCGTTTCATTGACATTAACACAGGCTGGCCCGGAAAGGTGCATGACGCAAGCATCTTTCGGAACACTGGCCTGTTCAGGAAGCTGCAGGCAGGAACTTTTTTCCCAGACCGGAAGATCACAGTAGGGGACGTCGAAATGCCCATTGTGATCCTTGGAGACCCCGCTTACCCGTTAATGCCTTGGCTCATGAAACCGTATACAGGGAAGCTTGACAGGAGCAAGAACCGGTTCAACTACAGGCTGAGCCGGTGCTGAATGACTGTGGAGTGTGCTTTTGGCCGTTTAAAAGGGCGCTGGCCATCTCTGTATGGGAAGCTAGACTTGGGGGAAAGCAACATCCCTGCGGTTATATCCGCGTGCTGTACCCTCCATAATATTTGTGAAGAGAAGGCTGAAACATTCAGTCAGGCGTGGACCTCTGAGGTTCAATGCCTGGAGGCTGAATTTGCACAGCCAGAGAGCAGGGCTACTAGAGAGGCCCAGCACAGGGCTTCAAGGATCAGGGATGCCTTGAGGGAGGAATTTGAGGCTGAAAACCAACAGTATTGTTTGGTGCCTTGCACGGGAGTGAAGTGCAGTGGTTACGATGTTAGTAGGAATCTGTTTTTCCTAAGCTGATTTGCAGTGCCTGTTTCTTTCCTGGGCAAAGGTATCTTTGACTTTCTGCAATAATAAAGACTCTTTTCAAAGCCAAGAATTCATTTATTGAAAAGAAAATAACTTTATTGACAGACACACAACATTTTGGGAACCTAAAAGGGCAGCAGGGTGTGGTGGGGAACTGTACAGTCACAGGTTTGAATATGTCCTGTCTGGAGTGCTGTGCAATGACTGCTGCACTTCAGGATGCCTATACTGCATGGTGATGGGGGTTGAGTGCAGAGGGTAAGGGTCGTAGTTCTCAGGGCTGGTTGGTGAACATACAGGTCTTGGAGGCAGCTGGTGGAGGTAAGAACCTGGATGCTGGGGAAGGGGGTTTGGAGCTGACATTGGGGCACAAGGGAAGGAGCTTTAGGACAGGGGGTGGGTGGTGCGGTAGTGCTCTGCCTGCATGACTACAAGCGCCTGGATAGAGTCCGCTTGGCGTGCCAGGATGCTTATCAGTGCTTTGTGCTTTGCTTCCTGGCCGCTGCGTTTCTCTGGCAGATCCTGCTTTCCCTTTTCCTCCAGTCCTGCAGTTTTTTATTCTCTCTGGCAGAGTGATCCATAACTGTTTGCAGCAGGTCATCTTTGCTTTTTGGCGGCTTCTTCCGCAGGTTTTGGAGTCTTTGAGCTGCTGTTAACATGGGCAGCTGAGAACTCAAGGTCGCTTGTGGAAAGGAAAAAAAGGCAACAGTTAACAGAGGCAGCATTGTTTATATCTCAGACAGTTATTCCCAGACAGTGAAGGAGTTTACAGTCTTCACCTTAGCATAATTTTCCCATATCAAAGAGAGCGCACATAACCCACAGGAGCCCCGAAATGATGAGTAAGGGGGACTGATTGCTTCAGGGCTATGCTGGGGTTTCTGTGCATTGGGGAAAGCAAACTGCTGCAGGGGGCACCTACAGTGAACACTCTCCCAGCATTTTCCACAGGAGTTAACCCTGGAAGATATCTCGCTGCTGCTGGTCACCTGGGAAGAGCGGGAGGGTCTTCTACAGCAATGCGGATTCTGCCCTGGCCCCTATGCAGCTTGCCTGTGTTTAGCAATGGTCCCCCCACCCCTCGCGGCACAGTGGCACAGATGCGTTATCCTGACTGGGACAAGGACCACAGTGGCTCTCCCTATAAACTTGCGCAAGCGCATTGCCCACGCTCTGGCTGAAACTTTTGAAGAGATTACAGAGGCCGATTACCGCAATGTGACAGACCACATCAATGGGCTATTCCACATTTAGACATGCATGCATGCAGCCCTAACCCTCCCTCCTCTTCCGAAACATTTTCATCCTGAAAATAAAAGCCGCTTACCGGGAACCCGCTTCTCTGCTTGTCCTTCACCAAGTACCGGCTGCTGTGACTGGCTACCTTCTTCCTTGCTTGAGAAGAGCTCCTGGCTGCATGCCTCCTGGGACTCCGGGGTGTCTCCCCCCACCCCAGTACCCTCACTCTTGGTTTCCTCCTCCCCCTCTTCCTCCTCTGCCTCCACCTCCCGCCCCTGCTCTGAAGTGTCCATCGTGGTCCTTGGATTGGCGGTGGGGTCACCCCCAAGTATCGTGTCCAGCTCTTTGTAAAAACGGCAGGTCGTGGGGGCAGCACCAGAGCGGCAGTTTCCCTCACGGGATTTGCAATAGGCACTCCGCAGCTCCTTCACTTTAAACCTGCACTGCACCGCGTCCCAGTCATGGCTCCTTTCCAGCATGGCCCTTGATATCTGCCCATAGGTATCGTAATTCCTACGGCTGCAGTGCAGCTGTGACTGCACAGCTTCCTCCGCCCCCCAAACATTGATGAGGTCCAGCAACTCGCCATTGCTCCATACTGGGGCTCGTTTGGTGTGTGGAGGCATGGTCACCTGGAAAGATTCACTGATTGCACTCCACACCTGGCTGAGCAAACAGGAAGGGGATTTTTAAAATTCCCGGGGCATTAAAAGGGCGGGTCACCTGAGGCCAGGGCAGTAGAGTTCGAACTGATGAGCAGAGTGGCTGAGCAGGCATTCTGGGATACCTCCGAATACCTCTGGAGGCCAATAACAGCGCTTTTGGTGGCCACACTGGCGGAGCAGCGCTGCATCACCAGTGCTGCAGTCGTTATTCCCCAGGCAGAGGTGGAGTATATGCAGCACTGTAGCCAGGGAGATACAGCGCTGTATGTGCCTTGCAAGTGTGGACGGTGAGTAAGCTGCAGTGCTGTAAAGCCATCGCCAGCGCTGCAACTCTCCAGTGTAGCCAAGGCCTCAGTTGGGAGACCTACTAAAATCCATGTTGTTTCATGCAGGATAGGAGAGAGGGAATTCATTAGGTGGTGCTCCTCATAACCAATCAGTACTGTCTTGTGCTGCACTGTGCAGCTAGGTATTTCATCTTTTGGATGAGTCAGTAAGAAACAACAACAAACAACCCACCTTTACCAGCTAAAGACCATTAAAGGTCTCTTGGCACTTTCTGCAAGAGTGGGTGTTAAAACACAACAGGGTTAAAAAAATTAACTTTATGAGTGACATTTTTAAGGAAGCCTCAGTCCAGCCTTTAATTTTGTTTCCACAATTTTGCATGCAAAATTATTAGCACTTTCAGAATGGTCATATGTTGGCACATAATTGGCATATACATACTCTTTGCAGGTGTCAATTCTATATTTGAGTTTACAAAAACTTACCGCTAGGAAGGTACAGTACACACAAAACTGCATGTATGAAAATTAGCATCAGATCATAAAAATCAGTAGCAATGTGATGAAATGAAGCACAGATACTGGAATGCCTCATCAATGTTTATTAATAAATATAAATAGTTTTCTGCAATTATTCTACTAAAGAAATCATATTACACTGATCATTTGTGACAGTCGCTTGTAAAAGGTTAAGAGGTATTTGAGTCTTATTGAAGAGAAATTAAATAGTTCACTCTGTATTTTGGGAAGGAATTAGTACAAATTCTATTACAGTAGGTGTCATGTTTGCCTTGTTATGTATTGGCACAATTAGCTACAAAGTCTGTTACCAAATAGACACGTTCCTCTCAATGAAAAAACATATGACAAAGGAGTTAGAAAAACCAACGGAGGAATAATTTCACCTTGTTTTACCAAACTGTTCAGATAGTAATGACACCTAATAGTATTAGTTCATGAGAAATCAATCATTTATATTGGAAAAGTAATGACACGTGCGACCTCCCCCCAAAATTCCATTACTTACTTCCTGTTCTCCCTTTATCTAGCACAGGAATATGAGACTGTATTAGAGTGGGTTCAACTGCCTTCCTTTTGTAGATCTTTGTGACTTTATCCACATCAGGCTGTTTTCTGGTCATTTCCTCCATAAACGTCTGCAATTAAATGGTAGCTGCTTTAATTATCAATGTAGAAGAATAATTGACAAGAAAGACAAATAAAGAAAGTAGAATTCCAAGTTACAGAGGAAGGGCAACTACTTGTCAGGAAAATTACAGCAGGAGACACAAGAGACATTTCTCTTTCACTAAAATAAATCCTATCATTCCAATTAAATATAAAATAAGTATTTTGTAGCTAAGAAATATTACCTATATGAACTTCTATCTACATTATGGCAGAGCTGCTAAAGGAAGTCTACATTTAAAAATATGTAGCCACACTTGGCACACCGGGTGTGATGTGCAAAAGACCCTGAATTCAAGGCAACTCCAGGTCCTTTGCTGTCCAGACTAACCGAGAACAGCTCAGAGGAGAGTCAATTAGGATCTGCCGTGAAGCAAGGATGGTCACTTGCATAAAACATGTTTTAAAATTCATTCAGCAAAGCAGACAATGCAGTGCTGGTTCCAGGAAGCAGCACTGCCTGATACTATAGGTACTTTTTAAATGTACAAGCAGCAAAGAGTCCTTTGGCACCTTATAGACTAACAGATGTATTGGAGCATGAGCTTTCCTGGGTGAATACCCACTTCGTTGGATGCATCCGACGAAGTGGGTATTCACTCACGAAAGCTCATGCTCCAATACATCTGTTAGTCTGTAAGGTGCCACAGGACTCTTTGCTGCTTTTACAGATCCAGACTAACATGGCTACCCCTCTGATACTTGAAATGTACAATGTCCTTATTCCTAACAAGCTGGTGCATGTTTTTAAAACATCGCTGCATTTTCATTTATTTGCTTTGCTTGAACAAGGCTGGGATCAATCATAGGGACAGGGAACGTACAATCAGGTATCTGGAAACTGGATCATTAAACGTCCTGTAAATAATTAGAATCGGCTCATATTTGATTATGTAGCAAATCTAAGATGCATGTGTCAGTACAAAATCCTTAAGACACCTTTCACATTTTTCATGCCTTACCTGATGTTCGGCTATGAGTGCTTTAACATCCTCGATCTCCTGGGGGATGACCTCTTTATCTTTTTCACTAAGAGTAGTCTCTGCCCACTGCAACCAGGACAATAAGGCTTCCAACAACTCCTGCTTAGCAATAAGTCCAGCCAGGGCTCCTGCCAGTCTCTGCTGATGTTGCTTTGCCCATGCTAATACCTTGATAAAAAGTCAATCAATGAATTTTTCCCCATCTGGTAAGTTTCTTTTGAAAGTGCCTCACCTGCTTTTATCACAGAGCTTTCTCCCTCCTTTCCTGTTTTAAACAAGTATCAGGATTATCAGAGGTGCTGTGCACCTGGAGTTCCCAAATCAACCATGTTTCATCACAAGCATTAACCTTCAGGTTTTATTAAACTTCCACAATAGCGTATTCTCACAGCATATTAAGGACTTAATCCTACACACCTTTCCTCACAAAAATAGCCCCACTGAGAGCACTGGAAATACTAGGCTAAGTGAATCAGGTAGAATCAGGTCCCCATTTTTGGACACTCTGTAAGCTGTATTTGGCTACTATTTGTTTTCCTTTAAAGGTTCCCTTTTCCAGTGGTTCTCAAACTAGGGGTCGGGACCTTTCAGGGGGTTGCAAGGTTATTACTCGGGGGGCTGTGAGCTGTCAGCCTCCACCCCAAACCCCGCTTTGCCGCCAGCATTTATAATGGTGTTAAATATATTAAAATTTTAATTTATATGGGGATGGGGGGGTGCGCACTAAGAGGCTTGCTACATGAAAGGGGTCACCAGTACAGAAGTTTGAGAACCACTGCTTTAAACTATAAACATAGACACAAAACTTCACCTCCAGAAGCAGAGCATGTATTCTCCACGGCATGCCCACTAAGGCTTGTCTACATGGCATTGTAGTCCAGACTACAGCGTGTGAACTCTAGAGTTCTCTAATGCATTGCACTCCATCTATCTTGTGTAGACCCTGTTGGTGTGAACTAAAATCTACATAGTTCACATTACCATAATCCTGTTTTGTGGCTTATGGAAAGCTGCTGAACAATTTGGAAATCACCACTGGATTCATGGGGGCATTTTAAGAATATTTTGGAATCCAGTATCTTCTAACATGATTATTACTGAGCAACGACAGACTACTCTGTATATATCCTGACTGTTGTTTTTTTAAACCATTATACTCTCTCCCTTGATACTCTGAATTTGCTGAGGAGAAATGAGGAGTGGTATTTCCTAAAAAAAGAGTCTGAGTAGCTGCTGTAGTTATTCTTTTACTTCTCAAAAGCAGAGTAAAACCTGGCCTCTTCACATCTATCAGCTTGGGTATTTTAAATAGTTGTGTTCTCAACAGCTGGATCATTTCCTCCAACGCAACAATCTTGTTAATTGCCAGCTATGTTCCAAATTATCAAAGATTGCCTGTTACTATGAAGGCTGCATGAGACATACTGACCTCTTCAAATCTGGCTCTGATGATTGTTATCCAGTGCTTAATGGTAGTGATGGAGTCTGGGTGGCAGATAGCCAGGATGGCTTCTCCCATACCTGCTGCTTTATTTAGTTCTGTCTTTTTGTCCTCCAGCTTCCTCATGAATTCCTAAACCAGAAACACGATTTCAGTTAGATGCTGGCACCAGTTGAAAGAAAAATCTGAGTAACTTCAATGAGTGTTGGCCAAATCTGGAAGATTAAAGTTCTCTACTGGATCACTCAAAGCTTGAACTGATTCAATGGGCAGAGGAAAAGAAGTAAGAGACGAGACAAGTCCAATTCTTATAAGAAAAGTTCAGAGAGATAAGGTGGGTGAGGTAATACCTTTCACTTGATCAACTTCTGTGGGTGAGAGAAACAAGCTTTTCTGAGCCATGCAGAGCTCTTCTTAAGGTCTGGGAAACTGTCACTTTCAAAAGATGAGCCTGGGTGCTTAAATTCATAACTGCTAGATGCTAAAAATCCTGGTCTAAATAAAGACACAAGATTTATGGCTTATTACTACAATTACCCAATATTCCCCCCTCCCCTTTTGTCCTATGACTGCATTGGTATTAATGGGCCACTTCACCTTGAATGGTCCCTTAAATACATGCTAACTACTTATGCTAAACTTTCTGTTCAATCTCATATTTAGTTGTGACATTCTGAGTACTTTTCCCAGATGTGGAGAAGAGCTCTGTGTAGCTCAAAAGCATGTCTCTCTCAACAGCAGAAGCTGATCCAATAGATCCAAAAGATATTACCTCATCCACCTTGTCTCTCTAATAACCTGGGACTAACACTGCTATACCACCACTACGTACAAGAAAAGTTAAGAACATTTAAAAAACCTATTCCATATAAAGAACTAAATTAAGATTTAAAATATGTAACATATTAGCCTGAAACGCTTTAGTAATGCAAAATGTTGTATATGCTTTTCGTATACATGATCTTATTAAAAAAAATCATACCACTCTATAAGATACTGTAAATCAAATGTGCTGTGGTTGGAGTCACTGTCAGAAAATTTTCAGGAGACCTAGCCTGTTTATCAATACTAATCCTACAATATACCCAGGTAAAAGTTCCTTAACAGATGCTGAAGGAACAAACTATAAAGAACTAGACAGCAGAACTGGTTGGGAATTTTCCATGAGAATTATTTTCCAATGGAAAAATATTTTTCCCCCAAAATTTGATTTTCCATCAGGAAAACTGAAATGATGGTAACCGGCTGCCCACTTGGAAAGCTCTCCTGCAGGGAGAAAATGAAATTGACATGAACATTCCCGCTAGGCAGTTGGGGAGCTGCGGATGGGCTTGCGAAGTTGGGTGCCCTGGATACCTGCACATGTCCCACAGTATCTCCAGCAGCTGGGCTTGGGGGGAAAGCTGAGAGGTGGGTGCTCAGGCTTCAACAAGTTCTTGTCAATTTCTAATTACCTCCTAAAACTTGCAGATTGTGTAGTTAGATTTGATTTGGGCAGAGTAGGCAGTACCTGAATCTGGTTAAAGGTTAAATAAGTGAATGACTCTGAGAACAAATCAGGGTTATGTTTCCAGTCTGGTTGTGTTGAAATCCCATGAGCTATTCTTGCAATTTCAGCTCAAAATGGTTTCTGTACATATAGTGTATTTTAGTATTTGTTACACTGAGAAACTGGCAGCACTGGCAAGAGCAAGGCAGAATATTGGCAAACATAATGCAACTTTCCCTACACAACTCTATAAACAAACCTCAAAACCCTGATCTGCAACAACCTAGATGTTTGGAATACTGAGCTTCCCCAAACTGTGCTGAACTCTGTGGTGGTTTAGTGATACGCTAGAGAGAGATTGAGAACAAATTCATATCTTTTATTACCTAATGTAGTGCATTAACCTACTGTACCTCTTAGTCTTCAGAGACCGTGATGAGTGGTAGAAAACCTAAATTGTCTATGACATGTAGCCTTCATTAAATCATGTGCAGTTTTCAAGAAAAAAAGCTAAGTAGTGGGACATAAAAATGGACCTTTGAGGTTAAATGCTTAAAAATGAAAAAGCTTTCAATATGTGGCTTGATACAAAGGTATTAAAATCATTTTACAGGAATTATAAAATGCACTGTGAATAAAGGACACATCTAACATTTACCTCAATAATGCAGTCATTATAATCTAATAAGTGATTAGGGATAATATTGTAGCAACATAGATGGAAAAGAGATGATGTTTTAAATTTATGTAACATACCACACTTACCTACCTTTCATTTTTTCTCCTAAGAAGTTCAGATGTACATTGGAGATATCACGCTCATTATCAAATTAACACTGTATACCACAAATGGTAATGCTGTACAAATTTCAAAAGCAAGTCATCCTTTGCGAGATTAATTGGCACAACACACATACCAAGTTTAGGGGGAAAATTAGGTACTTATGTAAATATTTGCAATTTACATCATCACCGATAAATAGTAATTAAAAGACTGAATCTAACCCCGCAGTAAAATAACACCTAACTAGATTAAGTAAGTAGCTCTAATACTGTTACAGTTTTTTTTATTTTGAAGGTACTAGTTGAAGTCCCCTGGTTATGGCTGCAGTGAGAGCTCCTGTATAAGCCCCTTCCTTCCTAACCTCTCATCAGAAGGTGGCATTTGAAAATTGGTTATTAACGTTTGGAGAATAACAACTCTGGTGAGTCCAAAAGTGTAGCATAGTACCTGGTGAGAATTTTTTCGATTTATTAATGTGTGCATGGGGTATTAAGGATGCTGTCAGAATTGTTCTTAGATTGTGATTTCCATAGTTTCAATGTTTTTTTTTTTTTTTTTTACAAAAAATAATGTGATTAATGGTACATCTTCTTTTAGAGTGGACTTAGCAATCTTAACTATAACTTGGCTAAGTTTTATTTTTGTGGGAATTATTTTATTAGTCTAGTGACACAGAATGACATGCAGGCTCCATTAAAATCAATGGGGGTTGTGACACTGATTTCAGCAGGGCCAGGATTTCACTTATACAGAGGAGAGCAAAAAAATGAAAGGGAACCATTTGGTGCAGTTAGAGAAGACGGGCAGATAACAGGCATACTTCACTCCCTCAAAGGGACCAGAAAAGCAGCTGCCAGCGCTTCCATGGCATCAATGTATGGTGACATATATGGGGAAGGTGTGGCCAGGCAGAGGAGGATGGAGCTAGGGAGCCACAGCACAAAGCACTACATTCCCAGTGACCCCAAATTAAGTGGCAAATTTCCACACAACTCAGTGGCAGTTGTTGAAACGTTCCCTCCTGTGCTGAAGTTCCCTCAGATGGGAAAGCAGTAAACAGGCACAGTGAGGAAACCAGTGGCAACACAACAGTGAACCAGACATGCTGTCAGTGGTGATGACAGGCACTAGAAGGAGCAGATACTACATATGGATGCCCTGAGATCTGTGTGTGGTTGAAGTCAGGATACTCTGAAGATTACTGAGTTATGCGCAGTTAGACGGTCATGCCCTGTCAGCTGATAACACTAACCACAAGGAGTGGTAAAAATACGATGCTTTTTTTTGCACCCTCAACTGCATGGAGGTTTTGTTGCAATTTTGTCCCTCACAGTAGTCATGGCCTAACTTCAGTATCAGGCAAATTAGTTTAAACTATAGCATAAAACAGAATTATCAGACACATAGATGATTTGTTGGGGAAGATCAACATGGCTTTTGTAAAGAGAAATCATGCCTCCCCGATCTATTAGAGTTATTTGAGAGGGTCAACAAATATGTGAACAAGGGTGATCCAGTGGATATAGTGTACTTTGACTTTCAGAAAGCCTTTGACAAGGTCCCTCACCAAAGGTTCTTAAGCAGAGTAAGCAGTCATGGGATATGAGGGAAGGTCATCTCATGGATCAGCAGTTAGAAGACAGGAAACAAAAGTTAGGAATAAATGGTCATTTTCAGACTCGAGAGAGCTAAATAGAAGGGTCCCCCAGAGGTCTGTACTGGGACCAGTGCTGTTCAACATATTCATAAGTGATATGGAAAAAGGATAAACACTGAAGTGGCAACATTTGCAGATGATAGAAAATTACTCAAGATAGTTAAGTCCAAAGCAGACTGCGAAGAGTTACAAAGGGATCTCACAAAACTAGATGACTGGGCAAGAAAATGGGAGATGAAATTCACTGTTGATGAATGGAAAGTAATGCACACTGGAAAACAATCTCAAATATGCATACAAAATGTATACATACTAAATTAGTTACTACCGTTCAAGAAAAAGATCTTGAGGGTCATTGTGGATAGTTAGTTCTCTGAAAACATCCACTCAATGTGCAATGGCAGTCAAAAAAGCTAACTGCATTTTAGGAACCATTAGGAATGGGATAGATAATAAAACAGAAAATATCATAATGCCACTATATAAATTCATGGTATGCCCACACATTGAATACTGCATGCCATTCTGGTCTCCCCATCTCAAAAAGGATACATTAGAACTGGAAAAGGTACAAAGAAGGCAACAAAAATGATTAGGGGTAAGGAACAGCTTCCATATTAGGAAAGATTAAAAAGACTGGAACTGTTCAGCTTTGAAAAGAGACGACTAAGAGGGAATATGATAGAGGTTTATAATGAATGTTGTGGAAAAAGTGAATGAGGAAGTGTTATTTACCCCTTCACAGAACACAAGACTCAGGGGTCACCCAATGAAATTAATAGGCCGCAGGTTTAAAACAAACAAAAGGAAGTGTTTCTTCATACAAAGTAGAATCAGCGTGTGAAACCCATTGCCAGGGGAGGTTGTGAAGGCTGAAAGTGTAGCTGGGCTGACAAAAGAATTAGATAAATTCATGGAGGATAGGTTCAACAATGGCTTTTAGCTAAGATGGTCAGTGATTCAATCCCATGCTCTGGGAGTCCCTAAGCCTCTGATTGCCAGATGCTGGGGCTGGATGACATGGGATGGATCACTTGATAATTGCCCTAATGATGATACATGGAGATGTACCTATCTCATAGAACTGGAAGGGACCCCAAAAGGTCATCGACTCCAGCCCCCTGCCTTCACTAGCAGGACTAAATACTGATTTTGCCCTAGATCCCTAAATGGCCCCCTTAAGGACTGAACTCACAACCCTGGGTTTAGCAGGCCAATGCTCAAACCACTGAGCTATCCCACCCTCCAAAAGATATTATATTACTTTAACTATCACACACTAAACTTCACTGTTCCCTTCCCCATCTCCTTTGGCAGCATCTTTTCACTAGTTATAAGCTTTTAGGGAAGAGAGCCCATCTTCTCTAAAGGTATGACTATACATTTTAACAGTGACACTGCTGACTACAACTTAATGTAACAGCAACAGACCACAGGATCAAACCTGGGACCTCTAGAGGTGCATGAGCTTCTACTGCATAAGCTACAAGCTAACTGGCTAATTCTGTTCTGTTCATTCCTTTTGAAGCATCTGGCATTGGCCACTGTCAGAAGACAGGATACTGGGCTAGATGCACAGCTGGTCTGACCCAGTATGGCCATTCTTACTACTACAACTGCATGGAAGGCATTTTGAGT
Organism: Gopherus evgoodei; assembly: GCF_007399415.2. Lineage (NCBI taxonomy): Eukaryota > Metazoa > Chordata > Testudines > Testudinidae > Gopherus > Gopherus evgoodei. Next base: position 56,784,025 of record NC_044324.1, read on the forward strand.
TTTTTGAAGATAACTTTCTCAATGGAAGAGATATGCCCCGGAGTTTTTCCTCAGTTGTGTCATTAACTTAGTCATTTTCGCATTTCGTTAGTTGAAATCCAGTTTGATGGTTTGTAACCTAACATCTCCAGTATCTTTGTCATTGTAATATTTCAATACACATAATGCATGTGAAGCATGTCAACATGGTGTTTCATTATACCAGAAGGTTAATAATGGCTGATAACATCATTTTGATGACATGTATAGATGATCTTGACAAAAAGGTGTATAGTGGTTTCACTCAACTCAGAGTTGCTAGGAGAACAGCTATACTGTTGGTATTAAAACTTCTTATCAACAAAGCTTACCATGTTACATTGCTTGCAAGAAAGTTTTTGAACCAGTCTCTAATTTTATACAACTCCCTTAAAAATGCTATTTTTTGCATTATTTTCTTAGTACAACAAAATGGCTTTAAAGCCTAGTGAGATGTTACTCTGATAGACAGATAGCCTGAACTAAAAATGAGTGTTGAACCCTCAAATTTACAGAACTTTTCATTTTTTATTCTAGAAATAACTGTGAAAATAAGTCTTGTTGCAGGATGTGATTATACTAGAGATACTTTGCTTAGTTTAATTTTATTTCCACCTTTTAATAAATTAAGTCTAGCAGCCAGTATCCTCTCCATTATCTTACTTACCCTGTGCTGATCGATTAGTGTTCGCAGAGCCTCTTCATCATCTGGGAGGATTCCATGGAAACGAAGGGCCTGCTCTGCCTCAGCCAGCCACTCCAAAAGAACATGCACAACAGCGTGAAATTCCTCTGCCTGTAAGGAAAAAAAACAGCCCTTTCTGAGGGAATCTGACAGAAATCACTCGGCTTTGGATTCTTCTCTGAACAATGAAGCTGAGTCCAGCTTTGGAGTCATTAATCATGTAGCAATACAGGCACATTAACTTTCCATTAAAAAGTCAATGATATACAGTACTACATTTCCATGACTGTAAAAATGTCTCATGCGTCTCAAAAATTGTAGGAAGCCTAAAAGCCTGTTCATGCTTTTAACCTTCTGATTTATAGTGTATGTGCAGCGCATCTCAGAATATCATGCCTTCATTCTGAAAAATGACAAGGAGCTGCTTTCATGCACCAGCTGGAGAGATGGAAATTACACCTTCTGAGTAGCCTTAATCATTACTTAAGAAAAATTAACAGAGTAAGTCTTATGTGGGTAGAGAGGACAAGGAGAGTCCATCTGTGGGCACCCGATGTAAAAACCAACCAGCTATAGCCATAGTTAGAGGCAGCACATTACTACTTCTTTTGAGCTCCCTGGGGAAACATATTACCCCAAAGAAGGCAGTGAGCACAGTGGGCTTGGCACACAGTGAGGACAAGCTGTCCCATCCTAAGGGATGCACACCTCTTGAGCATGTGTGATTTCCCTCTTAAGCATCTCCTGGGATAGGGCAGCTCCACACCAGCCCTTATTCAGGTCTGTGCCTAAAAGGCTTTATTTAGATTAGAGGTGGGTAAACTACGGCCCGTGGGCCAGACCCATCCTGCCCGGCCCCTGAGCTCCTGGCCAGGGAGGCTAGCCCCTGTCCTCTCCCCTGCTGTCCCTCCTCCCCCACAGCCACACAGCCACGTGGGCAACGCTCCGGGTGGTGGGGCTGCACACTCCTGCAGGGCAGTGCATTCGGCTCTGGCCAAGTGGTGAAGCTGCCAGAGCAGCATGGTAAAGGGGCCGGGACCAAGGGGGTTGGATAAGGGGCAGGGAGTCCCAGGGGACAGTCAGAGGACTGGGAGTAGGGGGGGATGGAATAGGGGGTAGGGTCCTGGGGGTGGTTGGGGGGGTCCTGGGAGGGGGCGGTCAGAGGACAAGAAGCAGGGGGGTTCGATAGGTTGGGGGTTCTGAGGGGGCAGTCAGGGGGCAGGAAGTGGAACAGGGCGGAGGCCAGGCAGAGCCTTCCCTACCCAGCCCTCCATACAGTTTTGCAACCCCAATATGGCCCTCAGGTCAAAAAGTTTGCCCACCCCCAATTTAAATTGTAATGTCTTTGGGGCAGAGAGTCTCTTTTTGCTGACTAATGTACAACGGGGGCTCTGGTCCACGACTGGGGCTGCTGGGTGCTAACCCAATATAATAATAATAAGAAAAAAGAAGAAAAGGCACAACCTACTCTGTAGTGAAAAAGTATAAAATTAGGGGAAAAAATCTCAAAGATTTTTTTTGATTATTTTCTTAATTATAACATTATGTTTTCAAGCAGTAAATTTGTCTGTGTTTTTTTCTGCTTCTCCTATCCTTTTTTACCTGGTGGAGGGCCTGTTCCAATCGTGTTTGCTTGGATACGGACAGGGCGCAGACTGTCTCCCAGCGAGTGCTTAGCTCCTGCATTTGGACCTTTACCCAGGAGGAGTCATCATGACTGCCTTCTATGAGTTCTCGAGCAGAGCGTTTCAGAGCCTGGACACTGCTTGTCCTCTTCCCCAGCTCCTTCTGGAAGACCTGGGGACCACACACACATTTTACATGTTCAATTTATCATGGCTTCAGTGTCTCATGTGTGACGTACTTAGTGGGGATATGGAGAAGACTAAATTAGGGTTTAGTTTTACAGAAAATACCTCAATCTAAACATTCTAAAATGCACATATTAAGATTTTCACACTCTACATTTGGCTTTCTTTTCAATTGGGGTTACATGGCTGCATATTTTTGCACATTTTCTGCAAGAAAGCCCTCTAAGCTTCAACACCAGCTCATTTATACTGGGAAGTAGGCTCACTCAACCTGAAAAAGTTGCCTAGCCTTGTGCAACATGGGATTATAATTGCAGCTAGACCCTCTGAACTACTTGACCCACTGTGATGAACAAAAATCTGGTCACCTTAACACACGGGCTTTAAGCCCTTCAAAGCAATCGATCTACTGACACGATGATGAATGTGCAAGTCTGTCCCAAATCACAGTGCAGTCAGATAAAGTGCACATCAAGGAGCAGGGTTAAAATAGTAAAATATAAATAAAAGTCAATCTGGTAATTTGACTGGATGGGCGACAGATTATGTCACATATTTCACATATTTAAGTGATTGCATGTTCAGGTTCATAGCTGGAAAAATATCGACTTTCAAGAAAGACCTTTTTACATGATATGACAATTACAATGCACTGAATTACTGCTGATATATTAAAGTGCACAATGTGACTGCAGCATCAGTTCCAGGACACACACGTCTATGTTTCTAAGATACATCTCATATGTGAGGGCCAGATATTTTCTCTTCTGCCCAAAGTCCTGCTTTGAACAGGGGGTTGGACTAGATGACCTCCTGAGGTCTCTTCCAACCCTAATATTCTATGAAAGCCTAACTAAACAGACTTCTGACAATGGGATACAGTGGTGGCTGATGTGAAGGGAACGGAATCATTCCACACCCAACTGTTCCACAGCTACTATAATTGGATACAATGGACTCCATAGTCGCTTTTTCCACCATAGTACTGGGCTGGGCCTGCAGAATGACAGATTCACTGACTATGTCCTGGATCAACGTCAATCTTCACTTCACAAAACCACTCTCCAAGCTACAGTGGATCGAGCCTTGGAAGCACTGAATAGTATTTCACAGCATTTTCCTTTGTAGTCGGCAGCTTCGTGATGTCCAAACATTCCAGGTTAAATGGTTTTCTTCAGATTCTAAGAAAATGTTTCTTTTTACAATTACAGAAGAACTAAATACAAATTATATTGAAGTGGCTGCCCAAAGTCTGATATTAATTAATAACAATTAGAAAAATATTTTTATAATTACTTTGTGATTATCAATCAGGTTCATCACCAAATCGATGTCTCCATGCACTGGCTGATCTTCTGCCAACTGAGGTTCAATTTTATACAGCCAGTCGATGAGAGCCTGCAGAGCATCAGTAAATTGTCCTGAAAATAACAGGGCTTCCTCCAGTTTGTTTTGTCTGGAAAAAAAAAAACACTAAGAAAAAAATCAATCACATTCATTAAGGAAACCTGCAATATAACTGACAGCATCCAATAGTCGCTAATAGATAACGATTTTTTTCAGCAGTTAGTGAACGAGAAAAAACCTTAGGATCACAGTGGGAGCCTGTGGGGAGAGGGGGTTGGGCAGAGCTCCCTGGAACGCAAAGAGAGCATGCACATCGTACCACCTCTTGGAAGGATGCAGAACACAGCTCACTTTAGTGTATTCCCCCTCAGCAGGGATGCCCGGTGTCAGGGAAGAGCAGGGGCATCTCCCAGCCCATCTTTCCCTTTGAGGTGACCAGAGCACAGGAAGGAGCAGTGCTTGTGCTCCCCCATTTAAAATACTCCAAACAACCAACTTCTATTCCTCCTTATACAGCACAGAGAAGCACAAAAAAAACACCCCCCCCTCTTCTTTACCTCTGCAAGTCTCATTTAAAACAAGGAAACTTGGCCTTTCATTTTACCTTTCCACTGATTTTCCACAGATCGTATCCCATTTGTCTCTGAGCTCGCTCAGCATATCGTCCAGTTTCAAATTGTCATCTGCCAGAGAGGTTTTCTCTTTGAGGGAGCGTCCAGTCCTGTTTGTGGTGTCATACACAGAATGCTTGGCTCCAAGAGATTTCTGGAACTCCTGTAGGAGTAAAAGGAAAAGTAAACACCTGTATAGTACTAGGTACTCATGAGCTTTTGCCAATTCTTTCTTTTCATATCATTTTTTAACCAGTTAATACATTTATAAATGATGCTGTAAGAAAGTCTTTATATCTCCCATAAATCATATTAAAATGCAAGTGAAATTAAAAGATTTCTGACAGTGCTATGGTGAAGCTTAAAGTACTACAGGTCTGGAGCCAGATCCTTTCCCCTGCTCTAGTTCCTCTGCACTGTTCTGCAAACATGAACAGCCTGAAATCTGATTTAACTAAACCCTTGAGGATTCCTCCTGCACTGAGGAATCTTCAGTTGGCACAGAGCTGGCCACAGCAATTGCTACGCCCAGGGCCGGCGCTTCCATTTAGGCAGCTGAGGCAATCGCCTAGGGCGTCAGGATTATTGGGGGGCGGCATTTTGCCGGCGGGGGAGAATGCAGCAGGCAGCTCTGGTGGACCTGCCGCAGTCGTGCCTGAGGAGGGTCCCCTGGTCCTGCAGCTCCAGTGGACCTGCCGCAGGCATTCCTGCGGACGGTTCGCTGCTCCTGCTGCTCCGGTGGACCTCCTGCAGGCACGGCTGCGGCAGCTCCACCGGAGTCGCGGACCAGCGGACCCTCTCCGCAGGAATGCCTGTGGCAGTTCCACCAGAGCCGTGGACCACCGCGCGGGGCGGCAAAATGGCCATGTGCCTTGGGTGCTAAAAACACTAGCGCCGGTCCTGCCTATGCCACCACCAGGGCCAGCCCCAGGCACCAGCTGAGCAAGCTCGTGCTTGGGGGTGGCAGATTCTAAGGGGCGGCATTCTGCCCAAACCTAGGGTAGCACAGCAGCCTTTTTTTGGGGGGGTTCACCGGTCCAGCCACCCTGCACCCTGGTAGGGTTTTATTTTTCCTTTTGTTTCACCGACGACTTTCAGTGCACCACTGTAAGGGACGAGGGGGCGGTGAGGAGGGGAAGAGCGCCCTGCTGGCAGTGGGCTGCGTGCTCTGCCTGCCCCAGCCGATGCCAGGTCTGTAGCAAGCCCTGCAGCCCGCGTCTTTCCCTCCCCGCCGACGGACGACTTTCAATTCACCTGTAGGCAGGAGTGGCGCGGAGCTCTCCCAGCAGGCAGCACGGTGGGAGGGGCCGAGTGGCAAGTACCCTGGCTGAAAGAAGCCCTGGCCGCCCCACTTCTCTCTCTCCCCTCCATTCCCTCCCCCCTGCTAGCTGGAGCACGCACTCCGCTGCCCAGGGCATGTCTGCAGCGCAAGGAGTCCCACTAGCCAGAGTGCAGCCGCCGCCCGCCCAGAGGCTTGCCAGCGCAGCCGGGGGAGGCAGCCGTGAGCTGCCAAGTAAATGGCACTGAAAGTCTGCATCGTTTTTTTTTTTTTGGTTTGCCGCTCCGGCCTCCCTGCAGCCAGGTTGGTTTTTTTGCTTGGGGCGGCAAAAAAGCCAGAGCCGGCCCTGGCCACCACCTTCCTATCCCTCAGCACAAAGGACTGAGGTATGGTCTGGAGGAAAGGGGAATGACCAGAGTAACCCTGCTTTCTCGAACAGCCCTTCAAGAATATGGGCAGAAGGATTAAAATAGAGCCTTACTCTAGCTGCACTAATTTGTGTTGAGGGCCCAGGCTGGTGCAGACTGACTCCAGGATCCAGGGGCTGGAAAGCGGTTCATCATCTTGGCCAGACTGGAGAATATGAGCTCCAGGGATGCAAACTTCTTAACTCCAAAGGACCTAATCTTGCGGTCATTTGATGCAGGGAATTGTCACAGGGAGTTCTGTGTGCAAAGGGAGTGCAGACAAAGGCCCTTTGGAAAGACAAGTGGAATCTGAATAATGTCGTTTAGGCTGGGAATTATGCCTTTTGCTGGCAGGTCTGTGAGAAAGGGATTAAGAAGGACTGTGAGACCTATGATTAAAGCTCCCATCAGATTGGTCAGTATTGCCTGTGCCTTCTCTATAGAGCTGCATTCTGCAGTTGGCAATGCCTTGCCACCAGCAAGGGAACATGGGCAAATGCAAATCCACTGGTACCCCACAATGGTTAACAGAATATCATAGTAACATCAGAGACGGCCAAAAGATCCCACTAGCGTCTCTAGTAATTTCCTGACAGCACCAGGGGTTAAAATCAGTTAGATGATTATGCTTTAACCCAGGCCTTTTTGAATTATGTATGGACAAAGAATGACAAATCAGGAGCTGTGGTTCATTAAATTCACACCTTCAAAATCAAACAAATATTCTGTGTGAAGCGAATCTCAAACCAAAAAGAGCTTTTGTGCGGAGCTTGTTGAAAGAAGATCTACTCTGGGCCTACAATATAAATAATGCCACAACCTTCATTATGAAATTACTACTAAGTATGATATGAACCAGACCTTCTCAGAACACAGAAAGAATAGGGAGAAAGTCCTCTAGTCATTGCTGACTTGAGCTTTGTACAATACTCAACCTGGATGTAACCTAGTCCACCAAGTTCTGAAGTCTCATATTCAAACCCCCTACTGGCAGGTCCTGTTGTGCGCCTTCCTTCAACACCCAAAACTCTCCTGTGGCAAATTGGAATTCTTAAGGAAATCAAGGTCATGACCCTATTACTGCATTTATTTCATAATTTAATACTTCAGCTCTCTTTCTTTTTCCACCCCTTAAGAAACCTGAAGTAGTCCATTACCTGCACCCTTTGAGAAAAACGCACGCACACACACACACACACACACACACACACACACACACACACACACACACACACACACACACACACACACACACACAAAAAATCTTCCCCTAGGATAAACTAAGATTTTTTCAAAGTACTTTCAAAGTGGAGGGAAGTATGGGGGAGACAAAAAAATCTGAATAAAAAAAGCTCCTTTTCACATGAACTTTTAAACAATTGTTTAAACTGTTTGTGAATTTATATTTTCTTTGGTGGGGGCTGTTAATCACCCAGCACTACATATGTAGTGTTGCTTGATTTTCACAAACAGACAAAATGAAACAGCTGCCAGAGAAAGACTATTCAGTAAAAGGGGAGTCATAGACGAACAAAAGGTTTTAGTTAATACATTCTTCCAGGGTTAACCTGGATGTAATGCCAAATTTCACTTTCACTTGATTTCACTGAGATGTTACTAAGAGCAGATTTTTAGCCCATGGTTTAAATCACCTCAGATATTAACTGTAGATTGGTGAATGAAACCTTCAATATTTAATTATCTACAGAAACTCCTCACTTAAAGTCATCCCGGTTAACGTTGTTTTGTTGTTTGTTGCTGATCAATTAGAGAACATGAACGTTTAAAGTTGTGCAATGCTCCCTTATAACAGTTGTTTGGCAGCTGCCTGCTTTGTCCACTCCTTGCAGGAAGAGCAGCCTGTTGGAGCTAGTTGGTGGGGGCTCGGAACCAGGGTGGACCGGCAGCCTCCCACCAGCTCTCCTCTCCCCTAAATTCCCTGTGTAGCAGCCACTCAGCAGGATATCCATTGCCCAGCAGTTCAGATGTCCCTCCCTCCACTGCCGTGTTCTGCTCCTGCCCTCTGCCTTGGAGCTGCTCTCAGGAGCCTACTGCTTGCTGTGGGGGAGGGGAAGGGAGAGAAGAGGAGTGCTGTCAGAGTGTCCTACTCCCCCCCCCCCGCTCCTTTACCCCATTTCCAAAGAGTGGGGCAGGATGGGACATGACACAGCTCAGGAGGGAGGGAACTTGCTGGCAGCAGCTGCTGTCTCAACTTGCTGACCTACTTAAAAAGGTAATGTACTTAAAGTGGGATCAGAGTACTTTAAGGTGCAATGAGCATCTCTCTCTCACACATGGTGTGTGTCTCTGTTTCTCTCTGTCATGCGGTCTCTCCCCTCTCCATTTATGCTGCCTTGTACAGTGTGAGGCTACATTAATAACAATCTGTTAACCCTGGAGGGCTCAGGACATGCTAGTTCATCATTTAACAGTAAGGCATTCCCTGGAAAATAGCCCACCCTCTGACTTCAACACCTTAACGAAGCTTCACAATCATCATTGCTGTGTACAGTATTAAATTGTTTGTTTAAAACTTATACTGTGTATACGTGTGTGGGTGTGTATATATATGTAAAAAATATAGCCTTCTGTCTGGCGAAAAAAATTTCCCTGGAACCTAACCCCCTCATTTACATTAATTCTCATGGGGAAATTGGATTCGCTTAACATCCTTTTGCTTAAAGTAGCATTTTTCAGGAACATACTACAATGTTCAGCGAGGAGTTACTGTACTTTCCTTCCATGGCAGATTGGTACTTTTATTCACAGGTTAAGCGGGCCAAATCTTGTAAGGAATAAATCTGCACTAGGTCAAGCATGGATTGGATGACCTAATAGGGTTTTTCCATCTCTAACTTCTAAAAATAATATATAAGGAGAAAAAAAACCTAATAAACAGACTATGAATAACCCCTCAAATCCCTGGCAACATAAATAGAGAGAGAGAGAGAACATTTTATCTTGAGGGATGCTGTGGTTTTTTTTATTAATTGTTTTGCAGTGATACACTGGAAAACAGTGAAGCAGAGTTACTGCTTACAACACACACACAACTTCAGTGCATATCATCAGTTCAGACAGTAATATCATTAACTGAGCAGAACAAGAAAAGGCTGGCTCACAAATTCCTGGTCTGAAAAGACAAAGACTTTGGATGGGAGGAAAGAGACAACATATGAGCAGGATGAAATGCAGAATGATGAGAGGCATTTGGCTTATTAAATACAAATTTGGTTGATTTTTTTGTTTTTCTTGATGATTAAATACATTGAAATCATCTCCCGTCCTCCTTCTATCATTTATGTCCCTCACTGGCCTCCAAAACAATTGCCAGCTTCAATCACAGTGTCTTTAAGCCACACTGCATTCCATCTTTCATCACAAATGTGATTCATAAGATTTAAATAAAATTAATAAGTAGATCACTTAGGCAGCTAGTTTCTTGTAGGCATTTTGGAAGGAGGACTTGAAGGAGGCATTTAAATAAGGCGGGTAGTGAGTTTGTCCACCAATTTAAGGAAGGGTGGAGACATGAAAGAGGTACCATATTATTTGTGGGAGAAGCAGACAAACAGGACATGGAGGGTAGTTTCACCAGTGAAGAGGAGAGGGAAGGCAAACAACACAATAAAAGACATGAGAAGGGAAGTAGGAGGGACAATTACATTGGTCCTTGAAGGACACCAGGAGAAGTTTGAACTTGATGATGTAGAGAAGGATAGCAGTAGAGGGATTCATAGGGGGATGATGTGGTCAGAAAAAGCAAAAAGGATGATCGTAATGCCTGCATTTTGCTCTAATTCTATATGATTTTAATTTTTTGGCAACTATTGCAAACCCCAGAGCATACTAAAATGCAGAACTAGCAAGAACACTAGCACAAGTTTAGCTGAAGGTTTCAAGAGCAAATGAAGGTAAAGCCAGTGTTGCCTGACAAGTTGCCAACCTTCTAAAAGTAAAGAAAAATATTGTTGTTGATATGCAAAAGTTAAGCCAACATGGAAAATAAGAGAGGATAAAAAAATGAATTGGAGACTGTAGGGGAAAACAAACGTAATAGTACAGTGAAAGGACTTAAGGCAATCACTATCAGGAGCTAGACTAAGGGCAGAAATGTGGGGACCCCAAATCTCTTCAGAGCACTATGTGGAACAAAAGAATAGTAGTGCTTGGGGAACACCATGGAAATAATTTAAAAGAGCAGGACAACTCTATATCAGCATTGCAAAAAAACCTAACTGTCCTACACTCACAAGCATGTCTTTATCTCTGAGAAAATTCTTCCAAGTTAAACTTTTCCACACAACGTTACGTTAGAGGATTCTACCATCCACCCATGCAATGCCCATAACCATGTTACCTGGGCTGTTTAAAATATAAAGTCAAAGTAAAGATTTCCTCAGGGATTTTACGTTGTCTTTTGTGGGGACTGCAGTTAACTTTTTTCCCTTTCACCTTACTATTATTAGTTATGGAAAAGCCAATTCAATCAGGTGATTTACATTTATAGCTGAAAGCAGTTGGGTTTGTTGAAAGGCATTTCAGAACTGTGGTTTCCAAGCAGAGAGAGATGTCTCTCCTACTCTTATATATTTCACCCTTGTTACTGGTAATTCCACTGTACCTGATGCTTTTCAAATTATTTAACTAATCCTTCTACTTGACATATGAAGGATTTGCCGGTCAAAATACAAGATTATTTCTTACTTTTGAGAGAATCCTAAAATGTGAAAAGCAGATTTTAAATCATCCTAACACAATACAAATCAAAACAATTTGCTGGTAACTGTAATTCTGGTAACTTTGTGATTTAAAGACCAAAGAAGCGTATATTATAATCTCTTTGGATATTTTCCTTTTTCATAAAATATTTCTCTCTCTATTTGTTGAGAGTTTCCATGGTTCCCTATTATTTTGTCTTTCCTCTTCAGAGTTTACTTCTTCCCCACAGATGAACAGGGACTGGGAAGAGCCCTTCCCATCCCCATTAATTTTACCATCTGGAAATGAGCCAGCATTTTAATTTGATGCTGGCAAACATTTCAGCACAGTGAAGCCATAAAGCTATTGCTCTCTGCTGATTAAATAGTACAGGCTTGATAGACTTTCCTGCCATTGGACTTGGACATCCTGCATTTCATCATTCATGACTTACCTTATGCTGTGTAAGCTGCAGCTTTATTTTGTCTGGATCATTTGCAATTTCGAGCTCTGAATCCAATGACTTTTCTGACTCTTCCAACCATGCCATAAGTTTGTTCCAGGCTTCATGGAACTGTGGAAAAGCATGACTTGGATTCACACAAACGTATAAACATATTAGTGCATAAAATATTCGGAAAAGATTAAAACCTAACATGCCAGCTCAGGGCCAGAGTGTGACCAGCTGCTAGAGAGAGGTGCAATCCTGGGGCAAATCCAAGGAGCCTTCCTCTCTTCCTGGCCCCTAAACGGGCCATTCATTCTCACTTAAGCTGACCTCACCCTCTTAACACAATCAGCAACCTTTAAGAAGTATTGCAGTACACATGCTCCCCAGGATTTCCAGGGAGCTCTGTGAGACATAATGTTGATGTGGTATGGCTCTGCACCCACGTGGACTAGGACACTAAAGGCCCTCCATTTTTATTCAGTTCCTACTCAGCTAAGAATTCTACTGACTGCATTTCTCCTGAGTAAGGACTGGGAGAACACAGTAAGCATGTTGCTTATTTAGTGAACCTATGGACTAGCCCTAAAACAATAGCAGTAATCATTTTGGGGAACCCTCCCACAGATCACTAGGTAAGGAAAGTTTCTGTGTGGATTTCTCTCACCCTACCAGGAATAATCCTTGTGGGAGAGGATCAGGTTCTCAAACCTTTCACTCTTCTGCAGCGCAGTAAAAACAACCTTCAAGGAAAAGAGGCAATGAAGAAGGAATAGACTCTAGGGTTCTTGATGCGAAACATCAAGAGCCGTGTCTTGAGGAAGGGGATTTACTGGCATTGTCTTTTCACTCCACTCTTTTAAGCTCTGTAGCTGGGTGATCACCCCGCTCTGACCCTGGAAGAGTAAAGGCAGCTCTAGAGAGGGCTGCAGAGGAGACAGTTAGGCTGATTAGAAAAGCAGCCTCAGCTGTGGGCCGCCTAATCAGGGCCCAGCTGGCCCTTATAAGAGGGCTGGGGCCAGAGGCTGAACATAGAGACAATCTCTCTGTAGCTGTTGAGAGGGATGGGCCTGGCTGCTGAGAGCTGAGCAGGGTACCCAGACTGGAGCAGGAATGGGGAAAGGCTGGGGAGGAGCTGGGGAGCTCCAGCCTGGAAACCCCGCAGGCTGCAGGCCTTGTTAAAGGCCCAGAAGGTACTGGGGTTGCAGAGGGGCAGGTCCAAACCTTCCTTCCAATGATGAGTGGCAATTATATTGCAATCTGCCCAGTGAGCAGGGAATAGATGGTGACTGGCAGTAGCCAAAGGGTGAGGTGAGGTGGGCATAGAGGGTTCCCTGGGAAGGGGAGACCCAGCGAGACTGCGGGATATTGCAGGGGGCAGAACCTTCGCAGAAGGGGCACCAGGGTCTGGGAGGGACATGGGGGCCAGAGGCAAGGCGAGACACCGGCCTGCAGAGGGTGTTCCGGAGGCTGGCAAGCTAATTCCCTGGACAACCAGCAGGAGGCACCACCAGGTGAGTTGTTGCACCGCTACAAGCTCCTAATAAAAAACACACTTCTGCTGAGCTGCCTATACTAGATCTTCCTGATTGTACAGAAAATCCCTGTTGTTGTTTCCTTTCCCTGACATCGGTCTGTCTCTCCACCCAGCGGGCCAAGGAGTGGGAGCACAGAACAATTCAAATCCCTTCCCATCCATTTGGACCCTGCACTGGTTGGGGTCGGGGACCTGGCTCTTGATGTCAGCATTCAGCTATACTGCTATACTACTCTCCATCTCCATACATTGTTTCTGCTTTCTGATTGTCTGAGAGTCACTGTGACCAGCTCTGCAAAGTATTCTCTCTCCCCTGTATGTCTTCCTGCAGATTTGTGTGTGTGAGAGATGTTGTTTGAAAATAAATTGCATTTTATGATAGGATTGCACAATTTATTACATCTAACAGTTCATGTCATCCCAGTTGTGTGGTGGCAACAATTAACACAGGAATATGTCTTGGCTTGCGAACATGGACACAACTCTATTTCAGTAAAATAAACAATCACTTCCCTGTTGAAGTTTAAACACACTAAGCTCCACTTCCCCATCTATCATATATACCCTTTGCTAAGGGACAAATGAATCAGAGATTCAATGACCAATTCCTAGAGAGGTGAACTATGTATGAGCATTTCCATTTCTTCAGTTCTTTCTCACAGAAAGTCACCGAGTGTCCTTGCCAGACAGAAGACATTGTTATAGCGGCCAATATAAGGGCAGGGAGAATTAAACATTACTTGGGTAAAACACACCGCTAAAAAGAAAACAGTGGACAATATCTCACTCTCTAATACAGAAATGGGTCCATCACACTCTTTCCAGTAAAAAGTTGGTTATGTAATTTCTTCTGGAAGGCAGAAGGCACTGATATACATCTGGAAGCCATACTGCAACTCTCTTCTTTTATAGACTATATTACATTGCTGACAGAAGTTGCTGCTGGGTTAAAAGTGAAGCTTTCACCTTCCAAATGAAGTGCTCTATGATTGAATCACAGAAACTGCTCCACTAGCTCAGGCTAATAGATGGTTACATTAACTCCAGGTTTCCTTAACAATGCTTCAAAGCACCATATACGTCATGGGTCTGGATTTAGTTAGAGCTAAGGTCAAAGAGCTTTACAACAACTGTCAAATTACCTGTTTCGTTCGTTTCCTTGCATCATCCAAAGCTCTTCCTCTTTCCACTAAGCGTTGAACCACTTTTTCCCATCTACTCTGTACACTAATCAGCAGATTCTTAATAAGGACAACATCCTGTTTCTGGCTGAAATATTTCAGATGAGTTCCAGTTTTATCCAGCTCTATGATCTGGTCTCGGTGAGAATTCACTTCCGTAGCAAAGACCTTGAAAAAGGAGGAAAACCACACTTAAAGGTTACACTGGTCGCTCATGTGACAAACACAGAAAACTAAATTATGTGGTTTTGGACTTTCTGGTGGGAGAGACTATAAAATACATCTTAAAAGACATAAAAAGATTTTCTGAGTGACAGCATTACAGGATTGCTTTGGACATTAATGCAGTACCTCCAAAGAGCTAGAGGAAAACACTACTTATCTGTTTCTTAACATACCTTGTGTTCATCAATTTGAAACAAGACAGTGTCCAAGATGAGACTTGGCCGAGAAGCCACATTCAAAGTCTGCTCTGCCTGGGTAAGCCAGTTGATGAAGTCTTGAAGTGAGTTGTGGAACTCCATAGCCAAATTCAGGGCTTCTTCCAGTTTGGCCTATAAAGATATATAGTTATTTAGTAACAGCTGATGTTTAATTGGTGCTTCGTTGAATAAAACATTTTAATAAAATATATCTTGGAGAGAGCCCCTATTTTTGTCATATTTTTTCAATTCAATATTGACGTGTTCTGTATTTCAAAACAACAGCATATAGATAAAGGATATAAAAGGAGTTGCAATAGAAAAATAGGCATAAAACTGGTTACTGAGCAGACAACACAACATCCAGTTCCAGGGGTGTGTTTCTATACACCAGAACATCCCAATTCCTGGTGTTGAACCGTTAACAAAATGGAACAACACAGTTTACAAGCTTCAAGACAGAACTCAGGAAACAAACATAATGTTCAGCTTTGGGTCTGATAGCCTGAATCAGGCCATGCTGCTAGTTTTGCCATTTGACTGTTTATGAGCTATTAAAAAAGCACTCAGAGATGTTCAGCTAATCAGATTGTGGGGCTGGCCAAGCATTCCATTCAGCCCTATAACTAGTTCTTAGGAGGTTGCCTCACGCTGCAAACTAATTACTCTGATATCGTTGCATTATACAGTTGCATTAAGAAACATTTTTATTTTAAAGAAAAGCTGATTTTGTTATATTTTTCTTTGTAATTATGTCAGTGCTATTCATTTGCATGCGGCTACCTCTGTTTGTAATAATGAATATCATTTACAGTTTGACCGCGATAAAACAACTCAGCTATGGTTCATGATGTAATGAAAACTAAATGAAACTAGAAAACGAAAACTTATGCGTAATATCAGTAAAATCATTCTGCTGAGAAGTAGTGATATTAGAAATATTCTCCAAAAGCAATTGGTGGAAGCCCAATTGCTGGAAACTTTTAAAACTATACTGGTCATAACTCTTGTCAAATTAATACTACATTCCTGCACTGACGGGTAGATTAACAAGATGATCTAATCAGACTTTTCCTTCTCTTTAATCTATAATCTCTAAGACAAACCAGAAATATCCTAACTCTGCAAAATAAATATATATCAGTATACTTCCATACCTTTTTATCGAATGGATTTTCACCCCACAAATGATGTTACATCATTAACCAGTGGGTCCACGACTCCTGATAAAAGCACTAGTGAAATCTGAATAATTGTCACACAACAAAAAATTCCAAGTCCCAGCAACCAAGTATAGATATTCTACATATGAAATAATTCAATATTAAGGTACTTAATATGTTATTTAAATTTCTATCATTATTCTAAACCACACACCTTTCTTTCGCTGAGTTTTGTTTGCACTGAGTCCCATTTTACTTTTAAGTTATTTATATCTTGCTCAACATTTGTCTCAGCAGACCCTGGGCATCTTGCAAGCATCTGCTGGCCTTTCTGCATCAGACATTTGTACGTCTCTTCTTTGGCTTCAAAGGCAGCACAGAGTTCCTATATTAAGAAAAAAACAAGAAATATAAAAATCAGTCAGGTAGGAATTCAATACCCTTCAAACAAGTTTAGCATTATATATTGGGGGCATTATTTTAAAAAATAGGATAGGGAGCATATATAATGCATAAAGGGCCAAATCAGAAGGGAAAAAAAAGAGCCCAATTATTCAGGAAATGAGAATAATAATTTTTTAGGCTTTTTCCAGGATATATATACTTAGGACCTGAGTCAGGCATATGTATATACTCAGGCCTTAAGTTTGGCAGAAATATCATATGCATTTAACTCACTGGGCAAGGTTTGCCGGATCTCCAGTTGTTTAAAGTACATGTGGAGCAGGAACACAATGGGTAAACCAGCTGGAACCCTTAGGAGGCCTGAAGCAATCCAACATATCCCCAAAAGGGGTTTGTACAGCATGGAAGAGTTGCTTTATCTTCTACCCTCTGCATCTCTCTTCACTCACTAGGCATGTCACTGTGCACATCTACTGAATGCCAAATCAGCATAAGGAACAGTTGTACCTACCACAAACTCTTCTTTTTTGACCAACTTATACTTAGGGTCCTATTCTCCTAACACTGCATACATACATCCCTATCCTTATGGTGGGCCACTACCACAAAACAAATAATTAATAATAGGCCCCTCAAGCATACCACACTTGACTATAACACATGTGCTGCATCAGATCAGATTCTCCCTCCCAAACTAGGGCAAAGTTCTGCAGGACAAGAAACAAGAGCTGCTGGTGGGGAAGGAGGAGGAAGAGATGATTCTCTGGCAGCTCTGGGCTTCCTGCTCCCCTCTATCCCCGCCTCCCCCCCAACTGGAACTAGTTTATTTTATACATAGCCTTAAAAATAGGCTGTGCCCTTAAAAATGTGTTTGGTGTGACAAACAAAGAAACAAAGGTTCCACATGATCACTTATCACAAATTGCCGTGGTTTGTATCATCATAATAACAACCATTGGCCTCAGTTTCTCAATCTGCAGAAATGAGGCTAACACAATATATAGAGATAGATAGATAGATCTCACATAGGTGCTGTAAGGTTCAACTGCAATTTGAAGTCCTCAAGTGAAATTCTATATACATGTGAAGAATTCTATTACTATTCTGTTTATGGTAGACATGTATGTGCCACTCATATATTTACACAGCAACCCATAACAGATATAATGATCTGGTAAAGACATAGGAAGCTGTTTTAAATGTGGAGTGTGGGGCTTCGAATCAGACCTTGAATGGATAGTAATTTGTTTATAAAGCAAATTATTAGGGTGCTTGCATTTCTTTTTTTCAGAATACCATGTTTTATTTTGCATTCTCTTCTAGTCTCCAACAATCCATTCTAAAATAGTAAACCATTTTTGTGTACATCTGTAAAGAATCTGGAAAAGCAATATTCTCATATATTTTACCATCTCACAAACATACAAACAAACAAAAACAAATTATCACATTTTGAAACAAAAATCACTAGTGGTAAAAGACATTTTATATTGTTTCACAATTCTTACAGTCAAAGTATGAACATATGACAATAGGGATTTACAATGGAAACTGTGTCAGACACATAATGTTAACAATGCAGAATAATACATAGATGGTGCATTACTAGAGATGCCATTCTTTGGAGTGAGGTATTAAACGAAGCATCTTTCAACCCACTTGTACTGGTTCTCTATGTGGGAAAAAAAATCTTTTCGTAGGATTTCTCTAACAAAGGGAGGAAGGGAAGAATTCAGGCATCACGGCTAACTTTTGCTTTCTAAATAAAATAAGCTCTGTGTGTGATCTCAAAGTCCTTACTCAATCCCAACTGCTGTTGAGTTCAGTGAAAGTTTTGGATGGGTAAAGAATGAAAGATTGAGCCTGCGATTTCAAGGCTGTGTATATCCCTGTTTAAGAATATTTATTCTGGAAATTACCAATTTTGAGGATAAGGGAAGAAAGAAGAAATGTAAATTTCACTGCAAATACAGTAAACATTTCCATATTTTTTGCTGAAAACAAGAGCTCCCAAAACCATTTTCACTGTCATAATGTTAATCAACAGTGAAAACTAATTAACTCTGAGCATCTGCTAAATAATTTCTTTTGCAATCCTGCAAATTACAATTTAGTTTTTGCTAGCAGAAGTTGTTAATATCCCGTACAGACATTCTGATATAGAAAATATGCTTTCTATTCTTATAAATGCCCATAAAGTTTTGTTAGTCTCTGAAATCTAGACCATTTGCAAAACCTTCTAATATTAAGATACTTACCATGTGGGTATTAAGCTGCTCTCTTGCAGTTTCTGGTAAACCTCCAACAGGTTTCGACGCCAAAAGCTGACGTTCAGTGTCTGTCAGCCATTGCTGCATATCTTCAACTTCACCATGGAAACCTTGAGCCTAAATTACACCATACCACTTTAGAACATATTTAAATGTTTTGAATTGCGATAGCAGCTCAGAGGCAGAAGAAGCTTGGCAACATACTAAATCACAAGTTTAAAATAAGTAAAGAAAATTCCTAAACAAAAATCTGTAAGTTTCACTTAAAGTTGCTACATAAAATTCAAAAAATGGTGTACCATTGAACATATCCCTGAAAACCCAAATCATATAAAACTATAATATATATCTACATATATGCTACAAGAGAAGACTACATAAATAATTCTGAGACCAAGCCTAACATCCAATTCACATACACAGAGTGAAATTCACTCCTGTGCAGATAGCCTACACAATTCTCAAAAATGCAGGCCAAAATTCAGAGTTTTGGGTCAGCATTATTAAAGGATAGTGGCCAACTGTGATATATACATCTGGATCCAAACTTTCCCAAACTCAGGTATTTTTGCATCCATGGTTTTGATTTAGACCTGCACGTAATACACAGATCTGTATATTTAATGCAAGTTATCCCTTTTTCCTAGTTATCCCTTTAAGTTTTCATTTCCTGCTCACCTGGATCAAGGCACTGTCCAGCTGCTGTTTCCTTTGTTCTGTTTTTTTCAACACATTTTGCCAGCGCTGATTCAGAAGTTCCAACTTGTTCTGTAGATTGCTTGCTTCTTCAACAGCACTTGATTCAATCAAGTCATTTCCTGCTTTCTTAACTGTTTCCACAGTGGACTGATGAGCTAACACATCATTTTGTAGCACCTAAAGGAAAAAAAGCAATATGTAGGCCTGTTCATTTTTATAATTTAATTAAGGTGCCCACAGTCACTGAATCATTTCAACTATGATTTAGAGATAATATTCATAACCAACACAGGTTTTAGCACCTAATTAAGGCAGTATAAATGAATCTCACTTTGCTCGAAAGCAATATTAAGCCATTGAGCCAAGCAACACATTTCAGTTTTATACTCAAATAAAATAACATTTTTCTTCTGAATAACAATGCAAAGTTAGGACATGTTTTTTGTACTGCTGAGGGTATGTTGCCACCATCCAGGATACCCAGTACTCAGATTGCTGTGTCACTTAATGCCTCTTTCCCTCCCTCGGACCTGTCTGTAATGGCACTTTTCTGTGGTGCTTGTTGTTTTGCAGGACAAGACCTGGGCCTAATGAGGCCTGGGGTGAGGTGGGCACTGCTGATGGCTGCCAGAAGGGATAAGGGGATGAGGAACAAAAAGAGAGAGGTCCTTTGATGGCTCCCATAGCAGCACTAGCTGTAGCACCAAGGTTACCAGGCTTTCTTTTTTCCGTATCTCAGTGTCATCTTTCATGTTATATCAAACTAGTATGGCAGTTAAAACTTCCCTGAGAGTTGAGGAATGGTCATATAACTTCCTATCAACTACTCCAGGCTGGTAAATAGGACACGAACATCCTCCCTTCTGAAATCATGTGTGGCACTGGCAGTGCATTCTGGGAAGGCGTGTTATTTTCAGACAGTGAAAAAACATGTTTTTACAATTGAGGGAAATTGTTTAAAAATCTGAAATAAGGAAAATTAGAAAGTGGGGGTGGGGAGAGTGGGTAAAAAAGTAAACAATGGGCCCAATCTGCAAAATGCAAGTTTGAGATTTTTCAGATCCAGGGCTCCAGCCACCTCCAAAATTAGTAGAATATGGAGATAAAATAAAAAGTTGAAACAATGTTTAAATAAAACACAGGGAGAGGTCAATTGCACAAACTCAGTGGAAGGAGGACTCTCTAAGCCAATGGTGATCCTTGTATATAGGAAGGGTCTCATATTATCACTCTTATTTCTGTTTAAGCACTGGGGAAACCATAATTATTTTAAATAAGTCCCCCAATATGAAAAATAAAGGGTCATTCCCAGAAGCAGATGCCTCTCATCCCTTATTTCCTGATGAAGTTCCCTCAGGACAAGGGTTATTCTGTCCCAAGTTTTCCAAGAGATGGATGTTTTTCCATGTTAAAACAGGAAGCAGCTCTCTGTGAACTCCCTAGCCTATAAACTCCAGTTTAAGAACAGGAAGAATGCTGTGTAATGTGTTTGCTGAACTCCTTCAGCAATCAAGGTAGATTGAATAATCAGTGATGTCACTGTGCTATTAAGGTGATAAAAACACTTCCTTTCACTGAGAAGGCGAGAGACATATGGAGCAGACTCTGATTTCTGTAATGGTTTTAAGAGGGGGCCCCATTCTGAAGTTGTTCATGTATATGAAAGAAATGTCTTAGTTCTCTTTATACAGTCAGTTTTGGTGCATTGTGTCTGGTCCTGAGAGGATTCTGAACTAAAATATTGAGTACTTTTTAAAGTTATTTGCAAGGCATAATTTAAAATGCATGTTTTTGCTATTCTGAAGGAAGGAGAGGTGACACTTAAGGACTGGAACCTGATATGAAATCTGCATGACCTATGAAAGCATGCCTTCACAAACAGTATTTTGCCACACAAAAGAGCTGAGAATTCCTCCTCCAAGAAGATACTCTTGAAAGTGAAGGACCTTTCACATTTGCCTAGTGCAAAGGACTCCTGATTGGGGTCCAGAGGTGGTATAACAATAATTAACAATTAATAATGTTTTGCAGAGAGACAGTGGCAAAGATATAGGTTACCCCTGTAGTCGGTGGGTGTATGGGAGCAGCAGAGTACATGACAGTCTGAACCAAAGAAGGTACAATTTTGTAGATCCCAAAAATATTGATTCTTTGTTCTCTTTTGAGGCTGGGGCACAGCTGTGTGTGGGTTGAAGTATATTTCACGGGCCCTGGTCTGAATAAGAGTCAATGTGAAATCATATAGCCCCAGGGGAAGTGCCAGGCTCAGTGCTCGAACACATGCCATCTACACTGAGGAAGAATGGAGGCCGGAGGAGAGACACTAACATTATTCATGCAGCAGTTATCATAGCTTCTAGACTGGCACTCTCGGTCTTAATCTGTCTCTTGAAAACCTCTAAAACAATTATTTAACAAGCGCAAATCTTTACAATAAGAAACAGAGCTTAAGATAAACATCAAAATAACATCTCAGTGAACACAGTATAATTACATACATGATGTTTGGCAAGTTCAATTTCAATAGCCTTGGGGTCCCCACCCACAGGTTTCTGTTCATTCAGCAGGTCTTCTGTGTGCGTCAGCCATGTCAGTAATTCATCCAGGGCATGTTGGAATTGCCCCAAAGCTAACAAAGCACCTTCCAGCTTGTGCTATAATGAAAATAAAAATAACAATGAAATTGTTTTATGAAGCTAATGATCTAATTGGCTTAAACTGCATAGACTGCCACTAGTCTCCATTTTCACCGAATGGGGAGCCTGAGTCCAATAGTCAGAGCACTAATCAGGGAGCAGCAACATTATCCTAGCTCAAGCAACTGCTCTATAGTTAAAGCTGAGTTGGCAGTTCCATTATATAGCCTTAAATTCTAGCTCTAAATTCTTGGCCATTCCAGATCCTGTTATAAAACAAGGTACAGAATGTAGGCTCTCTCAGCACAGAATTAATTGTATTTTTCATTATTTAGATTTTGATTTGAATTTAAATGCTACTTGGTCCGAGGTCTTTTTAATGAGTTTTGGTTTTTCAATGAAATGGTTCAATTTAGAAATGAATAAACTTTTCTAAGCACTGCATTTTTCAATTTGCCTGTGTCATTTTGATAATTCAATGTTTTGGAAAGAACGCTGAAGTGACTTATCTGTAAGTTTGAAGAAGAGGTGTTCAACACATTTTTGTATTTGGTCTGCTGTGTGTATTTACAAGTTTTCGACTGCCAATAAAATACCATCAAAAACCAAAATGAAACAAACAAATAGGATTTGATTTGATACTTGACACAGGAAGTGATATGCTGCCAACTGTTTGAAAATTGTAAAGTAAAACTCAGTAAAATGTGAGACACGCTTTCTGTAATTTGTAATCCCTAAAACATGAAGAAAGAATGTTACATGGGCTGGTACAAACAGTGCACAACAAAAAGCTATGCTGACAGTTCTGTATCACATCTGACAAGCTCCCATCCCAACTTCATTCACCTGTCTGTTAATAATTTTCTCCTCTAGATTGACCCACATCAGTTTGAGCTCTGAAAGGGGTTCTTGAACTGCGTGCTTGTCACTTTCTTCTGTAACCTTCTTCAACAACAGTTCCGCTTGATGATTCAGCCTTTCCATTTCTATTTGCTGCTGATAAGCCTCCGTTTTAAATTGCTGTTGTAAATACAAACAGAGAAAATCGTTTTTCTCACAGGTAACAATCACACTGTACACAGTAGAAATACTGCTGCTTAAAATATTACATGCAGCACTGTCAGCTACCATGATGTTAAAATTTTCTTTTTCCTGTTCTAATGTGTTGCAATAATTTGCAAACAATGGTAATGTATTTCCTGATTCAGTATTTATATACAGTATCAGGCGGTAGCCATGTTAGTCTGTATCCACAAAAACAAGGAGGAGTCCAGTGGCACCTTGAAGACTAACAGATTTATTTGTGCAAAAGCTTCCGTGGGTAAAAAACCTACTTCTTCAGATGCACCTGATGGTTTTTTACCCACAAAAGCTTATGCCCAAATAAATCTGTTACTCTTTAAGGTGCCACCAGACTCCTCCTTGTTTTTGTATTTACAGTATGCTTTAAACCAAGAAGATCCCAGCTAACTGAAAAGACAAAGATATGTGTTAAAGTCTCCAAAAATACTCTACTTCCCTTTGGTAATCATGTGCTTAGGAAGATACAGAATGTAAGACTGTTTACTATCACGCATTCTAGCTTGTGGCAAAAGCAGTAGTAATTTCTGCCTACAGGGGCTGAGATAATATACTACTCTGAATTTACATAGAACCTTTCACTGAAAAATCTGAAAGCAATTTCAGTAGTCAGTTATCCTATTTTACAGAAAGGCAAACTGAGGCAACAAGCTGATTCTTTTTTCACTCCGATTTTTGTAAGATATGTGGTTATGATTCATACAAAAAGCGACACCATGAAAAAAAGAAGAAAGGTATTAATCCTCTTGGCTAAGGCCATGAGTCAGTAACAGTCAGGAGCTAAACCAAGGGCTCTTGACTTCCAACTCCCACACTAGCCACTACACATTCCTGCTTCCTATTTAAAACATGCATAACAACATGCTGGTGTCATGACCATAATGAATCATATTTCCATACACAGGGATTCAGAGCTGGCTCAGAACTTTGTTTCAGAGCCCAGTGGAGTCTAGTGGAAATGATGTGATCTCAGTTTGTGTATTTAGGCATGGTCCATGACATCAGGAGTCAGAGGCTTTGGAGGAAGTTGCCCACCCACATTCCAGATGGAGGTCAAGTGCTCCAAAGGTGGCTGACACAGGGGGAAGTGAGAAAAATAAAAGGTGAAAGGAAAAATATCTTCAAATAACTTTTTTAAACAGAAATCAATGTTATAACAAATGTTTTTTCGGAGTTCTCAAATCATATTTACATAGAGTAAAATCTAGCCCCACTGAAATCAGGGGCAAAGGTTTTCACCCAGATACAATAAGCTACTTACCGTAAAAGCATTATGATATTTGGAAGTTTTTATAGAACTACACTTGGCTGCTGAAATATGTAGAATCATGAATTAAGAAAAATAAACAGCTAGTTCATACCTTCAGTTCCGCAGTTTGCTGCTTCACTGTTTCTAGATCTGTTCCAACTGGTGACATTGAAGCTAATTTACTGCCAGCAATATCTACCCAGTCAAATATTGCCTGAAAATCACAACATTAAATTGCAGTACAAGATAATATAAGTAAAACAGTATGATTAATCTTGTCATGAGGTACAGTTTGAAAGCTATGTACAATACAAGTATAATTCTCAAGTGGATATTGCTGAGTTTATCTGCTACTGCAAGAAATAACTTCACTACTCTCTTTATACGAAAATAATCTGGAAAAAATAAAGTTATTAACAAGTTACTTGACAATTCAAGGCAGCGAATATTGATTACATTGACATCCTGCAACACCTGAATATGCAAAAAACCCACTGATTCCAGTGCCAGGAATATGCATGTAACAGGTGCAGGATTGGACTTTTATTAACAGCAAGATTCTGTCATAGTTACTTATATTACATAGTACTTTACTTTGGGTAATTGCGCTGATTTCAATGGGACTTCTGTTACAGCAAATGCACAGTACAGAATTGTTATTTCATAGTGTTCTCATCCTTTATTGAGCTTGATTTTTACGGTTTATGTCACTGAATGAAATTTGGCTTTTATTAATGACTAATTAGGCACAAATCCTGCTGAAATCTATGTGAACAAAAATGCCCATTGAAGTCAATGTGAATTTTAATTGTATACGGAGTGTGGAATTAGACCCATCTGGTACATCTAAGGCTCCATGCTGGGCTGTGTCTGAGCTGCAACTGATCAAGCTCAGTAGGGAGGTGCAAAAGTAACTTCAAGTTACATTTATGCCTCCTCTCACTATTGAGGCTTTCCAGCCAATCTGTTTGTTCCTGACATAATGTAGAACAGCCTCAAGGGTGCTCTGTTTTATGCCAACAGCCCTGGAGGACTGTAACAGCAGCTGGGATCTGTAGTGGGAAAAGAATGCCTCAGCTCTGAACTAGTATTATGGCCCGCCTATGCCATTAGCCAAGAAGGAGGATGGGTTTCCACTACAGGACAGTTTCCCAAGAATGGGCAATCCTGCACTTGTGGCAGACAAAAATGCAGACAGACTTTGAATGTAGATGGGAAATTTATCTGCAGACTTTTTAAAGTAAATCAGCTACATGCATGAGGTGTTCTGACTGGGTAAAATTATGTACTAAAGAACTATATAAACAGCATGACGGAAATGAATAACGTATTTAAATCAGAAAATGCAAAATCTTGTACTTATTGTATAAATGAAAGATCTGCAGTAAAATGGAGTTCCTTGAATTTGTCTTCTCTCCCAGAAAAACTGCAGCACTTAGGATTTGAACTACTTAATTTATTTTTGTCTTCCCTTTTAGCTCATGTAAACATTGTGACACAGCACCAAGTTCCATATTAACGGAAGTACTGAATGTATTACAATGGAATGTTGCCTATCAGCAGGGTTACCATGCAAAATGTGTGGTAACAAATAAAAGCTGCTCTCAGTCTAGTAATAAACAATGAAACTTTAACTTAAACTCTAAACACAATATGAAAAGTAAATAATTATACAAAGAACGTAAACCAGCATATTTATGATATTACACAACAAATCTGTGAAAATCCTTCAGTTTATTGAAGAAAATGTTAACCATAATTCTACAGATGACATCAGTTGACAGCTACCCAGTAATAGGGTGTTTTTTCTAAGACATAAAACATAATAACCTTTCTTACTCAAGATTTTGTTAGATACATCATAACCATCTTACCTGCAGTCCATCTTGGTACTGAACAGCAGCTTGCATGGCTTCATCAAGTTTGTCTATCCGTTCTTTCCACGCTTTGTTTAGAGTATCCCAAGCTGAATTCAGCTGCAATTACACAGTGAAATGTTTCAGTCTTTGGATACTTCAGGGCAAAACCTTGTTCTAATTAAAGTCAATGGGTTTTGTCACTGAGTTCAGGTGGCCCCAAAACTTTAACATTACATTACTTCTAAGTACTTTCTGATGGACTATCCATTCTACAGTACACAAACACTATAACATATTAGTATTAAGCATTTATGTTACTCATACCTCATCTATGCTCTTATTGACAATAGGCTTGTCAGGTTCTCCACAAGCAGCTATAAGTTCAGAACCTAAGTTTACCACCATATCGAGTTCTTCCTGCAGTCCATCAACTTCTTCTCGAATAGCCTAAAAGGAGAAAAAATTAAAATTTTCAATGTTGCTACATTTTAAAACTCAAGAATATAGATACAGTTGCTTTTAAGGCACAACATTATCGATCTTGATTCTATTTATATTAAGGTCACAAGTGTAACATCTCTCTGGCAATGTGAAAGGACCTTGAAGTAAGCATAAATAATTTATAATGCCTCTTTATACTGACAGAGTGGTGTAAAGAGGACTTCATTTAAATGAAAACCAGGCTTATAAGAATAAGTGATTTTGTACAAAGGTAATATGTACAGACTAGAAGGCTTTAATCATTTAGAGTTCTTCACCCTGCTGTTTTTGTTTTTCAGTGGTCACCATTCCTGCTGCTAAGTTGTTAAAATCAGTGTAACTGATTGTGGGCTTGGAAGAAAGCATATTAATTTCATTTCTTTTAAATGCTACATAATATTCAGAGAATTGAAAATATGTATGACTTGTTTAATTTCAATTACATATTTAACAGATACACAGAGAGACACAGATAAGCCTATAGGCTCTCACATGTTGAAACATCTATGCACAAAAAGCAAAAGTTTTGATATACTAATTATTTGCCATGCAGTCTTGAAATACTGTTATAGTTAATTTCTATGTAATTATCTCTGTTGGTTTCTGAAGGAATTCTCTTGTTGTATTTCATGGTAATTTTGTAAAAATATCACATTTCCTGACTGTATTGGGAAAAAATCCTTTAAATGTAAAAAAATACTTTCTACTGACCTCTGCAGCCTCTTGCTGTTGTTTGACTACAGAGGGGTCAACTCCGGGTCCCTCCAGTTCTCGGATGAAATCCTGAGTATCTTTAACAGTGGCTACAAGAGCCATGTGATCACACCAGAACTTTTCAGCCAGCTCCATCACATCCAGCAATTTGGCCTCCCTTTCCTCGGTCAAGGCCTGGATGTCTTCCCAGATGAAGATCATTTGTTTAATTTTATCCTGAACAGCTAAATAGGCAAATGGACTCTATTACATGGGCAACCAACATTTATGTTTACTTGTATAGTGATACATCATGTATACATATGTCACATGTATACTCCTTATGGAAGAAACCATCTAGCTTTTTAA
This sequence comes from Gopherus evgoodei, assembly GCF_007399415.2. Lineage (NCBI taxonomy): Eukaryota > Metazoa > Chordata > Testudines > Testudinidae > Gopherus > Gopherus evgoodei. The sequence continues at coordinate 56,811,375 of NC_044324.1, forward strand.
TTCAGGTTGTAAAATACCCACAACAATGATAAACAGAATCATTTAACACAGCACTTCAAAAAAAAATCACACTAAAAGGTATGATTTATGACAACCGTTCATAAAGCAAGAAGATTGCTTTTTTTAAACCTAAAGGCCCTTCTACATGAGAACATTAAAAAATAAGCTAGCTGGTAACCAAAGAATGAAGATTTTTATTTACCACAGCTTTATTTCAGCTAGAAAGAAACTCTCTCTCTCTCAGATAAATTATTACCTTTAGCGGATATATCCTTATCAGCGCCCTCTGAGCGAGCTATCATTTCCTCCCCACGCTGTTTGAGTGTCTCATACACAGGCTGAAGTTTTTCCAGATCTACTGACACATTCTTATTTTCACTGATCTGCTCTTTAATCTTCTCCACCTCAGCTGAGATTGAAGGTGGCTGCCTCAGACGTTCAACTATGCGTTCCAGACTCTCGAGGGTTGGATCTATCTTGTCATGAAACTGGGGCATAAAAGAGGGAGGGGTGAGCAGGAAAGGAAATGGGAGGAAAGACAAAACAATCAAAAGACCTACATCTGATGATCTCCTTGAAAAGAAAGGTACTGATAAACTAACATATTAAACATCCCTAGTTGCATGGTGCGCTCTAATACCGTGTAGCTTTTTATCCCTTTCTAATTACTAGGCTACAGAGAGCTCTGAGAGACAGCTACTGCCTCTAAACAAACAGAGCAGGTCCTTAGGTCAACCAATAGAAATTCATGCTTTTGGAGTGGTGAAGCACTGGAATGGGTTACCTAGGGAGGTGGTGGAATCTCCTTCCTTAGAGGTTTTTAAGGTCAGGCTTGACAAAGCTCTGGCTGGCATGATTTAGTTGGGAATTGGTCCTGCTTTGAGCAGGGGGTTGGACTAGATGACCTCCTGAGGTCCCTTCCAACCCTGATATTCTATGATTCTATGATCCACAAGTCCTGGGTTCAGTCCCTACAGCTCACCCATAGAGGGGCATTGTTACACCTGCCAACAACATTTACCTGACTATAGTCCTGTTTAATTAATAGACTATTTTGTTCCAAATTTTAGAGAACCATGGGTTTTCCACTTCCATCTTTTAACATGTATATGAAGTGATTGTATTCAATACAAAGCTCTGTGTTATTTTAAGGATATGTATTATTATAATGTTTCACACTGGGAACAATGTTGTGCATGGAAACACTGATGAGGGTTTGATGTGTCAGGTGATTGCTATGAACTAATTGTGTGGTGGCAGTAAGTCCAGATATCTATTATGAGCAGTATATAACACACCTGGAAGAACTGTGGAAGAACTTGAGAGAACAGGGTCATCTGAAGTGAAACAAAGAGAAATTCCTTTACACTGAAAATAACATGGATCTAATGAAAGTCCAATTTCCCCTTTCTTGTGGCAGATTCACTATACATCTGACTTCTCAACAGAATGTGTGAATGATGTTAATAAACTGGGGTGTATTTGTTAGAATGTGTGTGAATATCCTACATGCTTGTGAAGTATATACTAAGGGTGAGATGCAGCTGTTACTATATTCAGATGTCTATTACATTTATTGTGACACTAGGAAGCGAAATCCCATATAAATGATAAAAACTGAGGTTCAATTAGTTAACACTTCTCTGATTTGCTCTACTCTGCTCTAATTTGCATGCCAGAACCAGGGCCAGCTCCAGGCATCAGCATGCCAAGCTGGTGCTTGGGGAGGCAATTTTCAAGGGGCAGCAGTTCCTGTAGTTTTGCCCCCAGCAGCACGCCGAATTGCCGCCGCGGACGGTGAGGGCAGTCCATCTGCCCTTAGGGCGACAGGAGCGTTTCCGCAGCAGCGGCAATTCGGCAGCAGCTTCTATGTTTAGCTGTCCGTGGTGGCTTCAGTTAAACACAGAAGCTGTTGCCGAATTGCCGCTGCAGCGGAAATGCGCCTGCTGCCCTAAGGGCACACAGACTGCCCCCGCCGTCCACGGTGGCAATTCGGTGCGCTGCTTGGGGCAACGAAAACTGTAGAGCCGGTCCTGGTCAGAACATTTTAAACAAAAAATTTAAAATGCTGATGAACTCATTGGACCTGATTTTGCTCCTACTGAAGTTAATGGGACATTTGCCCTTAACTTTAATAGGGAATATCGTATATCTATAAAAGATACAGCTTCTGGGTTTACACAGTGCCTTTCATGCATAAGATAGCCTAATGCACTTTACACATTGATGAGTTAGATACTGATACTTCCAAGACACTGTAAGCAAATGCTTACATCTCCACCATATTATATGTTTATAACAATACACTCTGGGATATTTTAATAAAAAGGGATTATATCAAAACAAATTCTATTGTCTTCTTTTTGTCATGTGTACATACATTTTTATAAACATATATAAATTTAATCTCAACACATTTTTAAATATGTAAGCAGCTTTTCAACATACTGATACTCTGGATGTTACAAATGAGCATGCATCTATGATTTTCTTCTTTACATAGAGAGACTCTTTTGTATTTATATATCTGGCACTCGATATTGGCATTGGATTAGAAAGTGAGTAGCCTGATTTTTAAAGGTATAGAGGTAAGCTCCAATGGACTTTAATGGCAGCCAGACTGAACCCTTAAAGTACAGAACAATGTTTTCATCTAAAATAATTACCGGTAGTTGTATTTCAGCAGTTTGTGTACTTTGATTGTTTTAGAATGCTTAAAAGTATGATGGTTCAATATAAGAATTGGAAATAGCACATTAAGATACCAGTTGGTGATATGGGCTGCTCACAGGCTTTTACACACACCATCAGCAGTCTGGAAACATAGTGAGATGACCCAAAGTAAAAAAAGTATATAAAGGCATATCCTGAGGAGCATTTTAACATATGTTACATAGAGAAGCATTTGGGAAAGTATTCTAGATCTGGAGAGACTATCAATACTATTACTTGTTCCCAAGTGCATGGGAAGTAGGGAGAAGTTGTGTCAGTAGAGCTGTATAAAATGTAGTAGTTTTATTGTGGCTTTGGGCTGTATGGTTTTACACACACACACACACACACACACACACACACACACACACACACACACACACACACACACACACACACACACACACACAGAGTTTTGAATTTGCATGAACTTGTTTTGAATCTGAGTGAATTTGTTTTGAATTTGAGTGAACTCAAAAAAAATCTCAAAGTGAAACTAAGAAACACAGAATTTCAGCAAGTTCAAAAGTGAAACCATGCAAAACCTCAAATGTCTCAAGGATTTGATGCATAATAACACATCAACTCAGTTTCGCTCCAAAGGTTCCTTAATCTTAGCTCATTTTCCTAGGAACCCGATCAGGGTTTTAAGTTTGTGAAATCTAGTAAAATCTGGGGGTTCCATTTTGATGACTGCACATAAGTTCAAATCATAAAACACTAGCTAGCAGTTTGTATATATGTTCAAGTGCTCGTGATTATCTAATTCTCTAATGGCTAGTCTACAAAGAAGATGTAAACCCTTCTACTACTAACATTTAATGGAGATTCTCCTTCACCTTCAGTGGTAGAGGTCTGCATTGGTAGCTGAATGTTGTGAGTTCCAGCTATGCATGTGTGACTTAGCTGATTGACTCTGGTGTGCATAGGGGGAAGCATGAATTACTAATATGCGTGGAAGAGAAAAGGTTTACCCAGAATGAAGGTGAAAGTAACATCCCATATTTAGCATTCAGATGTTCCTTAAATAATTACTTCAAAATGATTTGCCATGTGCCAATAAAACGTTGCAAGGACAGCGCAAGTATATTGATCAATATAAAAAGTTATAACCCCCTGACTAACAGAAAAGCAATGCCATGAGCAGTGATCTGTGCATTCGCAGGCCATGTGGGTGGGTACAGGAGATAAACCTGCAATTTGTGGTTAATCCATAGCCTAATGACAATGTATATATTTCCACTTGAACGAACCCAGTTACTTTGAGTTTAAATTGATACCTGAGTAGACTGAGAAATGGCTTCATCCAGTGCTAGTGCTCGCTTTTTGACATCTTCTTTAATTTGACTGTAAAGGGTGTCAGCCGCCACATATTTCTCTTGGATACAAAAACCTTCTCCTGGGCTCAACTCCAACAACTGAGGGCCAGTTTTGTTCATCTTATCTATATGAGGCTTGTGTTCAGCAATCAGCTCACGCAGTTGCTATAACAAACCAAATAACTTATCAGTTTCTTATGCTTACACTGCCACATTACAGCTGTCTGCACTTCTAACACATCCAGCTGGCAAGAAATTCTAAACAAATACTTTTCATCCTAAAGTACAGCACAAATCACATTGACTATAGTCAGTCATTGGCCTGTCTGCGATGGTTCTCTTTCCAACACCGAACAGCTATCCAGGCACAAAATGTTACATTTAAAGATAGACTAGGAAGCTCTATGAAGTAAATAATGTAGAACATATTATCATATCCAAGATGCTAACTGTGCATATGATACTGGCCACGGACACTCCATTTCATGTTAGAGTCTGCAATTCTTGCAATGATGGTAATATTACAGATAGTTGCATAACAACACCGGATATCTGCTCTTGACATAATGCACCTCGAGGTTATTACTAATCCTTATCACTTACATAGTGCCTTCCATCAAACAAATGAAGAGTACCGTACTAACGTTATATTAGCCTCAGAGCACTCTGTGATGTAGATATGGAAAGTCTTATTATCCTGGATTTATAGAGGGAAAAAACTGAAAGCACAGAGAGTTTAAAATAAGTGAGTGGTAGAGCTTCGAATAAAATCAATACGTCCCATTTCCCAGTTTCAGTCATAAGACCACAGTCTGCATGACCCCAGGATTTATAAATACATACTAGGTTCTTTGACAGAGACAAGCACATCAATTTATCCCCAACTGACCAACCAATGAAAATAAAATCCAGTCCTCTAGGGAAAATCAGTTAAAGTCTTTGGGACTAAGACCCAACCTAGCCCCTACGCCCTTCCACTCTCTCTACAACCTTTTACAACAGATCTTCTGAATAGTGGGTGAAAGGGTTTGTGTGAGTAGCTTGTTCTCTCCCATCTCTATGACTTCTTATCCTACCTGAAGACTCACTCTCTCCCTATCCAATCAGGACCCATCCTCTGGCAGAGACGACTCACCCCTTCCTGTTGCAGTGAACCCTAATTCCTGATTAGGTCCCACTGATCAGCTACTTTGAAACTGAAAAGATCCTTGGAGTTACATTCCAGAATACACCATGAAGGGCTACGAAAGTGTTAGTGACCAAGTCGTGGAAAGTCTGCCTAGTAGTTGGAGCAAGACTCTGGCCTACCAGTCAGAACTGAATCCAGATGGGGCAGATCCAGGAGTAAACCTAATGATCATAACCGGAGTCAGAGACCAAAGCCTAAACTGAAGAGTTAATTGGAGTCTCAGTCAGAAGGAGTAGCGGAGGGTCAGAACCAGAAGTCAGAAACAAAAGCCTAAGCTGAAGAGTTAGCCAGAGTTGCAGTCAGAAGGGGGAACTGATGGTCTGAGCCAGGCATACAAGGTGAGGAAGGAGCTGGGACTAGAGCAGGAGCAAGATGAGAGACAGTGGAACCAGAGATGGGACCAAGTACAGCTGCAGGCTAGGAATGTGTTGAGCAGCCACTGCACTGCAGCTGCTACTAAGCTAAGTCTCAGTCTGCAAATTCCTGCTGCCAATCAGGTGGCACAGTCAATCGGACAGCTTGTATGAGGGCCAGCTGCACTCACTGGGTTGCCAGGAGATTGGCTCTGCTGCAGCTGGTTCCTGATAGTCCCTCCACTTCAAGCGTGCCTCGTAAGAACTGTAGGACTAGTTTCAGGGCATACTTCTGATGGAAGGCATATATGAATTCAAGATCATGGACATTTTCTACCAGCTCCCACAATTGCTCTTCCAGTCCACCAGATAACAGAGTTTGCCTCAAACTCATCTGGAGACTAGAATTTCCCAGACCTCATATTCCTCTTGTCCCTGGATATTGACGGGAGGTGGTGGTAGAGTAGAGTGGCCATGAAAGGGATTCTCCATGTACGGTGTCAGAAGAGACACACAGAAAACCGGGTGGACCTTCAAATATTCCAGCATTCCCTAAACACTACAGGGTTAATTTGTTCCATGACCTTAAATGGGCCTAGGATTGATGATCCTATTTGCTTGGGAATGGGTGGATTTTAGATAGTTGGAGGACAACCAGACCGTATCTCCTCAGACGGGCTCAGTGTGACTTGGCATTTTTTGATTAGCATGATATTTGTATGCCTCCTTCGAAGCTTCAAAGATTCAATAAGCTCTTGGTGCTCCCGGTGAAGATGGACAACTAGGTCTGCTGTGGTAGGGACTTAGGAGTCTGGAGGTGCAGCTGAATGAAGTTGAGCATGGAAACCGTAGTTTGCATAGAATGAGCTATCTCAGGTGGATGCATGAGTGGAGTTGTATGGAAATTCTGCATATGGCAGAAGGATGACCCAGCCATCTTGATGATAACTGAGAAAGCAATGGAGGTATTGCTTGAGGACCTGGTTCACTTATTCTGTCTGCCCGTTGATTTGTGGCAGATAAGGTGAGGAGGCAAGCAATTCCATTCTTAAGAGTTTGCACCAAAAAATGGGAAGTGAATTGTGAACACTGATCTCAGACTATTGTTGGCAGCTCATGAAGCCAACATGATCTAGAAAAAGAAAAAGGTGGGCCATTTCCTGGGTGGTTGAGAGAGAGTGAATGGAAATAAAGTGCATGATTTTAGTGAGGACATCGATTGTGACAAGGATGATGGTGCAAGCCTATGATGAAGTCCAAGGATGCCGAGGACCAGGGTTGAGATGGGGTAGGCAAAGGCTGAAGGAGGACAAGTGATTCTGCATGTAGGCACTTGCTTCAACAGCACAGATCACATGAATTAACATACCTCTTAACACCAGTACTCAATGTTGGCCACCAGAAATTCAAACACTTAGGTCTTGGGTTTTGAAGCAGACAATATGGCAGGCAACTCTCTAATACCTCAAGTCTGGGCTGGTACTCTGGGATACAACAGCACCTCAAATGAAACCATGAGCTGGGCAGAATGTTGGAAGCATATAGGGTCTGACAGACCTTAGTAGCTTGGATCAGGAGGAAACAGGGACGGGATGAGGATATCCATTCCTGTTTGCTGTCCCCTGAGTCAAATTTGACAGGTGTATATTGGTAACCAAGGGAGCAGTGCCTGACTCGGCAAGTATGTGTTTGTGGGACAGGGTATCTGCCTTCCCATTCCATGATCCAGGGTGGTACATGATGACAAAATCAAATCTGGAAAAGAAAAGTGACCTGCTGCTTTGTTGCTGGGTAAGGTTACAAGCAGTTCAAAGATATTCCAGATTCTTGTTGTTGGCTCAGTTCTTAGCAGAGCGTCCCAGGGCTTAGTGTCCAAATTTTCCACAACACAGGTGTAGATCTGAAGCACACCAGCCCTTCTCTGCCTCAGAGAGGCAAGCCTGAACACAGCTGATCTTCCTGGACCCCTGTGATGAGACCATAGAAGGGGATCGGGAACTCGACTCTCTCTCCAAGAGGTGTTCAGTCAGGCAATCATTAATACTGGTACACAACTTGACCAACACATCCAAGTCAGGTGGCTGCTCCACCAGTGCCAGCTTGTCCTTGATTTCCTTGCTTATGACATATAAGAAATGGTAATGCTGCATCACCTCATTCCATTTAGTGTCTACTGCCAGACAATGGAACTCTCTGGAAAACGTGGTAATTGATCTGTTCCCCTGATGCAGCCCTCTTAAGTGCATTCTTGGTGGACTCCATGCAATCCAGATCATTAACTACAACTGCCACAGTTCTAACAAACTCTTCAGACTACCTCAGCAAGGGGCTAGAAGTCTCCAGGAGGGAAGACACTGGACCTCCCCAGTTAGCAGACTAATAATAGGTCTGGTTAGTGGAGAATGACTGGGGCCATAGAATGAACAGGAGCTGGCACTGGTTCATGAAACTACAGAACTTGTTATGGTCTCCATCAAATTTATCCACCACTGGAATTTCTGGTTTCTAGAAGCTGGGCGGCAGCTATGTGCGGGACGATTTGAGCCTGCAGGTCTGCAGCGTGTACCTACAAAACCATAACCTGGGCCTCTAGGGTCTGCAGGAATCCCACAGTGTCCAGCAGGAGCATGGTTGCCTCTGTGGAATCCATCTGAAGGGCAGTACTGCTGTTTACCCACCCTTGTTCAATCTTTTGGGCTGCTCAAAGTGTCAGCAGCTGAGTCGTGGGCGATCTAGCCAAGTGGCTGAAGCAAGAGTCTGGCCTACCAGACAGAGCTGAATCCAGATGGGGGAAGTCCTGGACTGAAGTCCAAGTTTATAGCTCGGCATCAGAGATCAAAGCCCAAGCCGAAGGGTAAACTGGAGTCACAGTCAGAAGGTGGAGGAGAGGGATCAGAACCAGAAGTCAGAAACCGAAGTCTAAGCTGAACGGCTAGCCAGAATCACAGTCACAGAGTGAAGCAGACAGTCTGAGCCAGCAGTGAGAGATCAGGAAGGAGCTGGTGGCTGGAGCTAGAGCAGGTACAGGCTGGGGCAGAGGCAGGAGCAAGACTAGAGACAATAGAGGAAAGTACAGGACCATGTGCAGCTGTGGGCTAGGAATGCAAGCAGCCACTAGACTTCTGCTGCTACTGAGCGTTAAGTATCAGCCGCAGATTCTTGCATCCATCAGGTAGTGCAATCAGACAGCTTCCATCAGGGCTAGCTTCAGTCACTGGGTTGCCAGGAGACTGGTTCAGCTGCAGGCTGGCCCCTGACAGAAAGTCAGGAACAAGCAAAAACACTGTTCCTACTCCAAGGTTTCTTTCACATTTTAAAATGCACTGTGAGGACCTCGGAGCAGTAGCCGGGTCATGCTGCAAATAAATCTCTTCCCCTTCAGCAGAGGAGTCTTAATCCTGAATTGTACCTCATCTGCTCCCCATAGAAAAAGAATGAGACCTAGGGTGGGGTAGGAGACAACCAGGTCTCTTCCCCAAAATAACAATGTAGCAATGAAAGTCAAAGCTTATGTAGGGGAGGCAAGTAATGTGGGACCTGGGGAAGGAGGATTGCTCGGCATGATTGGGGTCCTCAAAGGTTCAGATAGTTCAATAAAGTCAGAACTTCTGGATGACTCTCCACAGAGAACACTTTTGGTTTTGCGTATCACTGGATTCTAAGTAACTGACAAGCAAAGAGACCAATTGTCTCAAACCTAATCATTCCATAAAACTGACTCCAGATCAGCACTGTAGCTGCGTTGGTCCCAAGATATTAAAGAGGCAAGGTGGGTGAGGCAAATCTTTATTACCTCACCCACCTTGTCTCTCCAGATCAGTAGTGACTGTATGTTGCATTCCTATCCTTTGCAACAAGCTGCAGTGGTAGAAAAAAAGATATAAAGCAGTAAATAAGTAGATATGCTATAGTAATAAAAATGGAGAAAAGGGTTTTACAAAATTTCAGATATTTGGGTTTTGCATACTCATAGGAGAAGTTTACCCCTAGGTATCAGAACAGCACAAGGTCCATGCACCTACTTAAGTTCTATTTAAATGGTGCACAGGTGCTGAGGTGGCTCTCTGTTCAGGGACAAATTTCACCCAGATTGATTTACTGTGTTATTAAAATAGGATCAACTAAATGCAGTAAATGACTCTAGATGTAATAAAACAGTATTTAACTATAATATAAAAAAATAAAATGGAGTACAGTTCTCTGTATTAACATCTAAAACTTTAAAATAAAAATAAAATAGGGCTAGATATGATTTAGGAGGTCTTTCTCATGGCAAACTATTTTGGAAACAATTCCAGAAAATCGGTATTTCAGTTTAGATCAATTATTCATTAAAAACTTGTATAACATTAGTCTTCTGCTAAACAAAGAAATCTTCAGCTAATGGCATGATCTAGTAAAAATACAAATGTCAGGCCTCGTGCAAGCAGAACGAGTGAAGTCAGTGGGCCTAATTGCGTGAGAAAAGTGAGCAAGATTAGGCTTGTAACTAAGGAACATGTTTTGAAAAGATGATCTAATATACCCAGTCTTAATCTCTTAATGGAAAATGTTTGTCTCTGGTGGACAACACACATAGTTTGAAGGCAATTGGGTGAAGCCACTGTACATCAACCAATATATTTGAACTGTGCATTTGCATTAAAGTCTGAGAGAAAACAAGACAAGTGAGTCACTAAAATCTTAAATCTATGGAACTAAGTACATTTATCCACTGTAAAATCAGTGCACTGAGGAATATAACATGAACATTGAATAGTTAATGTACAAAACATGATATATTCTATATCAAATGCAAATAATCTTGTCTGTAGGCAAGATCATATTCAGCTCACTAAACTAATATGTAGCATTTATTTTGTGACTTTATTATTCACCCTTGAGTCCTGCATTCAGTGTCATAGCAAATGTCTAAAAAAAATTTTATATATTAGAAATCACGTACATTATCCACTGGAACCAAAGTGCTACATGCTTGGCCCTCTCTCTGTCTGTCACACTGGAAAATCTAGTTGTCTCATTATCTCCTTGGCTCAGAAAAAACATAAGATTACCTCTCCAAAGGAATAACAACACAAAATAATTTTGCATATCTCCATAATATTTTATATATTATATATATATATAGCACTGTGGCAAATTGCCAGCACTATTATGATGGGTTTCGTGCTTTCTCTTCTTTGGGGGGGGGAGGGTTCAGGGCGCCATTTATTGCCCCTAAATTGGAATATTAATTGCCCCACTAGTGTCCTAGAGGAGGGCAGTGGAGAGGGAGGGACCTGGGCCTGCCCTCTACTCCAGGTCCCAACCCAGGGGCTCTGAGAATAGTGGTGAACCACTTGAACTGATGGTTTCTTCCCCGGGCTACTTCCCTCTCCTGCCCTTCAGCTTGTGGGGGGGTTTCCTGCCCTCCCTCTGCACAAGCTAGGTGCCCCTTACCTAGGGTCTAGGACTTCTTAGCCCACTGCGGCACTTCTCCAAACTGTCCTCTGCTTCAACACCAATTCTTTCTGCTCCAATTCCTTCAAACTGTTCTCTGCTCCGACACCACTCCTTTCTATTCCAACTCCCACACTATCTGATTGAAGCAGGGTTTTTTATCATGTGACTCACTGCAGGTGCTCTAATTGGCTTCAGGTGCTCTAATTGGCGTCAGGTGCTCTAGTTAATCTATAGCAAACTTTCTTCCCCTTACAGGGAATAAGGCTCCCTTCTAACTCTCTCTTGCTGCCCTCTGGCCATGCTATATCACATATCCCCCCGCCCCGCTCAACACCATGGGGTTGGGCTACTTGGGACGAGAGGTAGTGTTGTCGTGATAGGCCATCAGCACTGCCATGTTGGCTTCCAGCCCTATGCTGTACCCGGAAATGGAAGGCTGCAGGGATAGGAACCACATAGTCTCTCTTGCGTTCTTCTCCTTGTTTCTGTGCATCCACTGGAGCACGGCATGGTCTGTCATGACGGTAAACCGCCGCCCCAGAAGATAGTAGCGGAGAGTCTCCATAGCCCATTTTACTGCCAGACATTCTTTTCAACGACAGCGTACTTTTGTTCCCTGTGGAGGAGTTTCCGGCTGAGGTACAAGATTGGGTGTTCCTCCTCCTCTACCACCTGTGAAAGGATGGCTCCTAGCCCTACCTCCGAGGCATCTGTTTGTAGGATGAATTCCTTCTCGAAGTCTGGGGCTATAAGTACTGGATGGCAGCATAGGGCTGTCCTTAAATCTGCAAATGCTTCTTCTTTCTTATCAGTCCACTTTACTATCTTGGGGCCCCGAGCTTTTATCAGAGCCGTCAATGGCCCTGCTCTTGTGGTGAAACAAGGGATGAATCTCCAATAGTATCCTACTATCCCTAGAAATGCTCTGACTTGCTTTCTGCGGACTGGTCGAGGCCAACCTTGTATTGCCTCCACTTTGTTCAACTGTGGTTTCACCAAACCTCTTCCTACTACGTACCCGAGGTATCTGGCCTCAGCTAGTCCTATCACGCACTTGAGAGTGTTAGCAGTGAAGCCGGCCTTTCGCAGGGCGTCTAGCACTGCTTCTACTTTTCCTAGGTGCGTTTCCCAATCAGGGCTACGGATGACTATATCATCTAGATAGGCAGCAGCATACTTGGCATGGGATTGCAGTAACTTATCCATAAGTCGTTGGAATGTTGCAGGGGCCCCATGGAGTCCAAAAGAGAGGACAGTGTATTGAAACAGGCCATCGAGAGTAGAGAAAGCAGTCTTTTCCTTGGCATTCTTGGCCAGGGGAATTTGCCAATATCCTTTGGTCAGATCCAGAGTGGTTAGGTATCGGGCCTTGCCTAACTGATCAACTAGCTCGTCAATGCATGGTATCGGATAGGCATCGAACTGGGATACTTCATTTAATTTCCGGAAGTTGTTGCAAAACCTCAGGGTGCCATCAGGCTTGGGGACTAGGACGAAAGAGCTGGACCACCAACTGTGGGATTCTTCAATAACCCCGAGTTCTTTTTCACTTTCCGTTCTAATTTCTTCCCTTTTAGCTTCAAGTATTCGGTACGGTCTTACCGTCACCCTTACTCTGGGGCTGGTGACAATATGATGTTGGACCAATGTCATACGGCCCGGTTGTGTACCATGTCCTGGTTCCAGTGGATCATCTCAATGACCTCTGTTCGTTGTTCTGGGGTTAATTCAGGAGATATCTTTACCTGCCCCTGTGGGTCGTCTGTCTGGGGTGGAGCTCCTCGAATGACCAGACACGTCAGAGCTTCAGTAAGTTGACGTGGTAGATTTGCTCTGGCTTTCGGCATTCTGGTTGTCTGACCTTATAGTCCACCTCTCCAATAGCTTCCACTATCTCATATGGTCTATGCCAGCTGGCTAGCAGTTTGCTTTCTGCTGTTGGCACTAGCACCATCACCCGTTCCACCGGCTGAAATCTCCATACTTTCGCCTGACGGTTGTAATATGTCTGCTGGGCCTCTTGTGCTTTTTCCAAATGTTCTTGTACTATAGGGGTTACTTGAGTATTCACTCTCTCATCTGTGTCACGTGCTCAATGACATTCTTTCCTGGGTTGGGTGGTTCTTCTCAATCTTCCTTGGCGATATCTAATATCCCATGTGGGTGGCGTCCGTATAATAGTTCAAAGGGAGAGAAACCAGTGGATGCCTGGGGGACTTCCCATATAGCAAACATTAGAAATGATAGAAGGGCATCCCAGTCTTTTAAATCCTGTGCTACCATCTTCCAGATCATACTTTTAAGGGTACGATTAAACCGCTCGACCAGTCCATCTGTTTGTGGATGGTAGACTGAGGTCCGTATGGCCTGGATGTGGAGTAGGGCACATAAGTCCTTCATTAATTTTGACATGAAAGGGGTCCCTCGGTCTGTCAGGATCTCCTTAGGGATGCCCACTCTGGCAAAAACCTGTAGTAGTTCTGCTATTGCCTTCGATGTGGGGTTTCTTAAAGGAATGGCTTCTGGATATCGCGTGGCGTAGTCAAGGATGACTAATATATTTCGGTGGCTCTGTGCTGATCTTTCCAGTGGGCCCACTAAGTCCATGGCTATCCTCTCGAAAGGGACTTCAATAATAGGCAAAGGGACCAATGGGGCCCGAGAGTAAGATCAGGGGCTATGCAACTGGCATTCAGGGAAGGAGGCACAATAGCGCTGGACTTCTGCACAAATCGCTGGCCAATAAAACCTTCTTAGGACTCTATCCAGTGTCTTGTCTACTCCTAGATGTCCCCCAAATAGATGAGTGTGAGCTAACTCTAATACTGCCCTTGTGTGTTTCTGTGGGACTAAGAGTTGCTCTACTTCTTCCCCTCGTATTTGCTCTATCCTGTACAAAAGATCGCATTTGAGCACATAATATGGCCTTGGGCCTTTGATCTTTCCTTGCACAGGTACGTCATTTACTTCTACTACCTCCTCCTTCACATTCGCATATAGCAGATCATTGGCCTGGTCCTGCCCGTAATTCTCACGTGCGGTACCGATCTGACCTAATTCTAGGGGGCCTATTTCTACTCTTCCCCCTGGGTTGCCCCTACTTGGGCTAGGAACCACCTCCGAGTCTTCCCTGGCCTGAATTATCTCCTGGCCTCCTGAACGGGTTCGCCTACCTACAAGGAAAGTTTTTTGATTCTCCGCTAGAATCCTGGTCCCTAATCTTTTATCTGCCCTCCTTTCCCACCTATACTTTCGGGGTTTCCCAGGGGATGAGAAGAACTCTGGAGCAAATTCGGCAAACATTGGGGTGAGGCTATCTGTAGGTGCCTCCGTTTCAGCCTGGAGGTTGATACCCTCCTCTGGCTCTACTGGGGTAAGTAAACTCTCAAACCCGGGGAAGTCCCTACAGATTAAGACAGGTTAGGTGAGCTTGGGGACCACCTCTGCAGTCACCTTGGTAGTATTCCCCTGGATCTCAATCCGTACTGGGATTGTGAGGTAGAAATTCACAGTGCCATGAACGCACGTTTCCCCTGTGTTTCTGGCCTGGATTAAATGGTCTCGTCCCACCAACTTCCCCGAGACCAGCAATGACAGCACTCCCAGAATCTATTAATGCTATGGTCTTAATACCATTCATTTTTACTGATCTCGTATACCCATGTGAGGTCATTGTGACCCCTACCAGGCTGATTAGGCCATACTGCTCTCCGTAATTTCCCAGATTACACTGCATAGGTTCTTCCCTGTTGGGGCACTGGGCTGCTATATGCCCCAATTCCCCACACTCATAACATCGCCTCCTTATTCCGGTTGTCACCCTCAGCCTGGGGCTATTTGGCTAGCCCCCCACCTCTCTTCCCAAACCCCCAGGTCCCTTCTTGGCCTCAGGCCATTCCTCAGTGTCCTTCCTCCCTGTTACAGTTCTCCTGTAGTTCTCGACAGTCCGGGACCTTGGGTTTGGGGTTGGCTTCCTGGATTGCCATGTCTCCCTGCCTGGGGTCTGGAACAGTTCTTGGGCTGCCAGCTGTCTTTCCACAAGCGAGACCAACTCATCATAGGTGGAGTGGTCATTCTGGCCAACCCAAGCCAGGAGGCCTGGTGGTAGCCCCCTCATATACCGGTCTAATACCAGGACCTCCATCATCTTCTCAGAGCTGAGGGCCTCAGGGCACAGCCATTTTCGGGTCAGGTGGATTAGGTCAAACGATTGTGATCGGGGTGTCTTGTCTTCCATATACTGCCACTCATGGAACCTCTGGGCTTGCAATGCCGTCATTACTCCGAATCTGGCCAGGATCTCTGCCTTCAGCTGTGGGTAATCTACTGCAGTCTCTGTGGCCATATCGTAGTAGACCTTCTGGACCTCTCCACACAGGAATGGGGTGAGAATACCAGACCACTGATCTCAGGGCCAGGCCTCCCACAGGGCTGCTCTTTCAAAAACCAGGAGGTATGCCTCCACATCATCCTCCCGTGTCATTTTCTGTAGGCAATGGCTGGCCCGTATGGTCCGGATCCCTTCACAGTTGCGGTTCAGTTCCATAAGGGCCTTCATCTGGTTCATCAGGTCTTTCAGCAGGGCCTGGTCCTGGGAAGCTTGACTCATCAACAGACGATTAGTCTCCTGCTGCATCCAAGTCGCCTCCTGTTGGGCGGTTGCTTGGACCCAGGTAGCCTCCTGCTGGGCCGCGGTGGCTTGTATTAGGACCTTGACCACGTCATCCATCTTAGGGACGGGAGGGTTTTGGCTAACCCTGGTTTAAGTCCCCAGCGTGCAAATCCCACTCCTTACACCACATGTGGCAAATTGCCGGCATTATGATGATGGGTCTCACGCTTTCTCTTCTTTGGGAGAGGTTCAGGGTGCCATTTCTTGCCCCTAAATTGGAATATTAATTGCCCCACTAGTGTCCTAGAGGAGGGCAGTGGAGAGGGAGGGGCCTGGGCCTGCCCTCTACTCCAGGTCCCAGCACAGGGGCCCTGAGGATAGTGGTGAACCACTTGAACTGACGGTTCCTTCCCCTGGGCTCCTTCCCTCTCCCGCCCTTCAGCTTGTGGGGGGCTTCCTGCCCTCCCTCTGAACAAGCCAGGTGCCCCTTACCTAGGGTCTTGGACTTCATAGCCCACCGCAGCACTTCTCCAAACTGTTCTTCACTCCAACATCAATCCTTTCTGCTCCTACTCCCACACTGTCTGATTGACTGACTGGAGGTGCTCTAATTGGCTTCAGGTGCTCTAATTGGCATCAGGTGCTTAGTTAATCTTTTTCTTCCCCTTACAGGGAATAAGGCTCCCTTCTAACCCTCTCCTGCTGCCTTCTGGCCATGCTGTATCACAAGCACCTAAACTACCGGTAGGCATTATTAATCTGAAACAATGAAACAAATAAAAATGACTTCCAAGTATTCTGCAATGTTATGAGAAATCTACTCATTTTGAGTAGACATCTTCCAAGTGAGCCCCCTGAACATGATGTTTGCTTACTAAACCCATTTAGACTACAGTATTCTCATAGTTTGGAAAACATCTGAGAGCATCTACTTGTACTGGAACAGTCTGGTAGTTTGGTTCAGAGCAGGTACTCTAGTTCTTATGATAGTCAAGATTTCTCTTATCTTGTTCCTTGTCTATTCTTTCCCAGTTCTGTTTTTTATCTGTTTATGTTTTTGGTTTCTTCTAAAACCAACATCTAAGTGAACTTTTTAAATTAACTTCATAGCTCTTTAACTCTTGTGCATTCCAAATCTGCTGCTATAATTACAAGTCTCTTCCGTGTTTCTAATGTTCACTTCCTTTACTAGAAAATCTTGTTTACATATGCAGTTTGGCAAACAGTGACAGGATTTAAAAAAAGAGCACTTATTTTGGATTATCATTTTACATAACTTTTTTTTAATACTGTACAACTGTATCAAATGCGTTTGAATCTGAGAATTGGACAGTACTAAGGAGGCAGGCTGCAATGCACTTGATCTTTGTGTAAGCTTTGTTTTATAAAATAGCAGTGTGCTTACCCGATGCTCTTCTTGCTGTTGCTTTAAAGTTTCATATTCAAGAGCTGGAGCAGGAAGCTGCGAGATGACCATTTCTATTTCGGTTAACCATGGCCAAAGCTCTTCGTAAGTCTCCCAGAACTGGTTAACCAGGGATTGAGCACGTTCCAGTTGGAGGTTCCTCTCAGCGTTCACTTGACAGACCGTATCATATTTCTGTAAGAGGCTTTCCAGTTTTCTCTAAAACAACATTAGCAAGAAATAGCAGCACTTATCTTTCTTTCAATCTTAGATATTTGCACAATGTCTATTACCCAGGTATCTAAGCATCTTATTATATTTATTACACCATCATTAAGTAACACTAGCCCAAATTCTGCTCTTAGTAGTGCTAATGTAAATCAGTGGTACTTTAAATTAATAGAATTAATCCAATTTACACAGATTTTGACACACCATTTTCAAGAAAAACACATTTTTAGTGATGTTTTATATGTTTCTAGGCTTCATTCGTAGGGCTCCAGAACAACTTACAAACTGTGGGCTTGATCGTGACTCTTAGGCACAGCCCTGCATTGGAGCCAAACTGCCGTGAGGGGAAGGGAACACTTGGGAGCACTGGGGTAAGCAATCCATGTCATCCTGTCAGGGGTGCAGCATATTCTCCTCCGAACGTCCACCCAGCCCACTGGCTGGCAATTGGGAGGAATGGAGTTAGAGTCATAGCTGTGACTGTTATTCTAGCAGCCCTTATGCAGGCAATGCAAAGAGGAAGGAGGTTCCTTATTCCCTCCCCCTGCATAGCCTCCTAAGAGCCCTGAATAAATAGTTATCTGAACCAGCAACCAGAGGGAGTGAGGGACTTGCCGCAGAGGACCCGGAGCTGCCGCCCCAATAGCGGCTGGAGGGCCGCCCCCTGGTATTGGCAGCCCCAAGCACCTGCTTCTTTAGCTAGTGCCTGGAGCCGGCCCTGCCAGCAACACTGCACAGCAGCTTTAGAAGGTAATATGAAGGATAGCTTGTGCACTGAAACTACAAGTGGAATTTTAGATAGGCGGATTATAACTTGAAGTTTAAATTTGGCCAGAAAACCTGAGTTAAATCCCTGCTCTGGTGAAGAGTGCCATATGACCTTTAAGTAACTATAGGTAGTCAGGACCTTGGTTTTAAGTCTTATCCAAAAGATATAGTAGCACAGTGACTACTAGTACAGTACTGGGGTACAAGTACATCTTAGTCTGGGAGAAGATTGTCATCTGCAGAATCATCACCACGACTCTTGGCAGAGCCTGAGTTTTCCTTGGAACTCTCAAATCAAAGTGCTACTGATCAGGCACAAAAACTCCTTTGTTTCCGAGACCTGATGAGGCAACAGCCTCAGCTGGCATGGCTGGTCTTATAAACAGTCAGCAGAAAGTATGACATGTTTCTTTTATATTTTAGCTTATATTAACTAATGATGATGTTATCACATTCATAATGTGATAGTTAAACGCATACAGTTTGAATTATAAATCTCCGATATTTATGCAAGTGGTAATAAAAAAATTAAGAATGCAAGTAGCTATACATTTCTCCCATGGAAAGCAGTCCACGTTATCATTCTTGTGAAAGATTATATGTGACAGTGAACACAAGAGCTCGCCCTGAAAATAAATAAATATATAAATAAACTTGATTGTGAAATAGTGCGTCTTTTTTTGGACGAACAAGCTATCCTGAGTTTATATCTAGCATGTAAATTAAGTTACAAAGATGCTATCCAGAGGACAATACACAGTCTAATGCACAGATAAATGGTAATTTTCACTAAGCACATTACAAATATTTAACAAAAGCTCACATGAAATCATTTTCTTTTATTTGTACAGCTATTTGCTTAAGCAAACTGAATTCCTTATTTATTTTAGGGGCAAATGCGCCTTCTTTTCCCCAGCTGCAGAGATCCCCCATGCAACTGAACAGATGGTTTTCTGCAGCACCAGGATGAGATGCATTGGAAGTGGGGGAACCATGCAAGGTGTGAGCACCCATGCTCCCCCTTGCTCACCACTGTCCAGCAAAAAGGGAGCTGAGTATCTTTAGACTGGGAGAACCTATCACTATGCAGATCCTCCCATCCCCAGCTCCATATAAATGAAGGTGCAAACTCCCCTTTCAGACTCTTTTAGCAACTTGGCTGAAATAGCCGCCACAGATAAGAACATAAGAACTTTCATATTGGGTTCAATGGCCCATCTAGGCCATTATCCTGTCTCCAACAGTGGCCAGTACCAGAGCTTCAGGGAAGTGTAGAAACAGGGCAGTTGTATTCCCCTCCCAGCTTCTGGCAATCAGAGGTTTAGGGTCTCCCAGAACATGTGGTTGCATTCCTGACCATCTTGGCTAATGGCCATTGATGGGCCTATCCTCCATGAACTTATCTAGTTTTTTTTTTTTTAACCCAGTTATACTTTTGGCTATCACAACTTCCCATGGCAATGAGTTCCACATGTTGTGTCTTGTGTGAAAAAGTACTTCATCTTACAGGAATTAAATCTGTGGCCTATTAATTTCATCAGATGACCCCAGGTTTTTATATTGTGGGAAAGGATAAATAACACTTCTCTGTTCACCTTTTCTACACTTTCTATGATTTTATATATCTGTATCATATCCCTTTCTTACTCATCTGTTTCTAAACTGAACAACCCTAATCTTTTTGGTCTCTCTGCTGCTTTATATCTTTGATCATCTTTGCTGCCCTTCTCTGAACCTTTTCCAGTTCTAATATAAACTTTTTGAGATGGGGTGACAAGAACTGGACACAGTATTCAAGATGTTGCACCCCATGGACATGTTTAGTGGCATTATGATACTTTCTCTCTTATTTTCTGTCACTTTCCTAATAGTTCCTATCATTCTGTTAGACTTTTGACTGCGGATGCGCAATGAGCTGAAATTTTCAGATAATTATCCATGGTGACTCCAAGATCTCTTTATTGAGTGATAACAGCTAATACATATGTATATATGTGTAGTTGGGATTATTCTTTCCAATGTGCATTACTTTGCACTTATCAATGTTGAATTTTACCTGCCATTTTGTCGCTCAGTCACCCAGTTTTGTGAGAGTCCCCCTGTAACACTTTGCAGTTAGCTCTGGTCTTAACTATCGTGAAAAACGTCACCACTTCACTGTTCACTCCCTTTTCCAGATCATTAATGAACATGTTGAAAAGCACAAGTCCCAGCACACATCCTTTGGGGACCTTGCTGTTCACCTCTCTCCACTGTGAAAACTGACCACTTATTCCTACCTTTCGTTTGAGGCCTGACCCAAAGCCCACTAAAATCAGTGGAAAGATTCTCATTCAGTGTGCTTTGAATCAGTGGGCTCAAGGGCTCCACAGCCCTTGAGGGAAGACTCCTCTTTCTTATCCTTGGCGCATCTCCTGATTGTCTAACCCAGCTAAACCATGGGATCTAGATTTTAGCTGTAATGTTGACTGCTGTTAATAAATAGCAACACCATTAAAGGATTCCTAACCGGCTTTTACTGCATTGCTGTGGATTATAAAGGGACCGATCCTGCCACACTTACTCATGTTGACTGATACTTAATAACCCAGATAGTCACATTGACTTACATAATACTCAAAGGGGGGTAAAGGTGGCAAAATCAGGCCTAAAAATCAATGGAAGACAATGAAGTAAATACTCAGTGCTTACTTGCTAAATGTTTCTAAGAAAAGAAGTCTCAAGGGAATTTGTGCCTCAAGAGTATCCCTTCCTGTATGATTGTTTGCTCAGATCAAATGATGATCTATTCACAACTGATGAACTTGCCTGATCAATAATAGTGGAAAAAGAAAGGTGATCCTGTGGGAGTGGCTCTGTAGATGCAGAGATTCAAAGCCATAATGCCAGCTGTGAGTTATGGTACTTTACCTTCATGGACTGTTTCTCCTCGTCAGTGCATGTGTTCATAATCTCATCCCCAGTTTCAACCAGTTCATCTATAGCATCCTTGTGCCTCAAAATCTCCATGGTAAATGCCTTGTGACACAATAAATATCGGTCAGCAATAAAGGTTGAGTACATGAAGCGAAAACTATTTTCGAAGTGCATTATGATGGACCGAAAATTAAATCAAGCTAGTACATTTTCTAGACTAAGAAAGCACTAGCCAATAATTAACATGACAGTTGGAAATGCATTTCTTTACCTTTTGAACTTGTAGCTGAGCAGCGGTCTGGTCTTGCTCAAGCCTAATATCACCCAGAGACATCAATTTTTTTTCTGTTTCTGTAATCCAGGCTAATTCTGCATCAGCTGTTTGATCAAACTAAATAAAGGAGACATGAATTAGTTCAGCAGTTTTATATTATTAAGCTTGAATTGATTGACTTTAGATACTTAAAAAGCCACATTTTTTAAAAAAAGCAAATGGTGAATTGTTAAAAAGATAATGGTCCATTTCTATATACAATTTCACGTATAGGTGAACTATTGAGTTCAAAATGGTACTGAGAGCTTTAATAAAATCAGCTTAATTCACAAGCATGAAAAAACAGCAGCAAAATAGGAGAGGCATAATATACTTTCCTCAAACTTGCAAACCTCTATCAGACAACATTAGAAGATCAAAGAGAATGTAGCACATGTAGAATTTTTCACTGAATATTACTTTTCCTTGTTAGTGATGACCCTAACTTTCACTTGTCTTTTCCATCTGTTTTAAAATGTTTTTATTGTAATTATCTGGAGATAAATCAATATAATCTTATGACATTAAGAAGTTTAATGAGACCTAGAAGCATTAGTGCAATATTAGACAATAAGGTTGAAATCTTGGCCCCACTAAAGTCAGTGCAAAACTGGTGGATTAAGTGAGAAAATGCTCTTTCTGAATCTGGGCACAGCCTATTCTGTTCCTGAAGAATTGACTTTCCATTAGAATTAGTTAATACTTCGATGTTTTAAAAAAAAATCTCAAAGCATTTCTGAGTAGGAGGCGATATTCTGTTACATCGTGCAGAAAGGAGCAATGGACCAGGAAAAGAGATATAAGGGGCCCTAAAACCCATAGAAAGGGGACAGTAGGTTGAACACAGCATAGTCCAGATTCAACCCATGTCTATATGACCTCTGGGCAAACATGCATTTGGACACTACAGTTTTAGGGCTATTTTTGAGGTGAAGCAAAGGAGAAGCAACATGTTGGATCTGAATTGTTTTGAAAATCTGTCCACAAATGTCACAGTAGAAGCTGGTGGGCGCTGAGCAGTTTTGAAAATCTGGCTCATATTTAGGTGATGCTGGGTATGTCAACACTAGCGCTGGAAGATGATGGGGCATAGCCATGCTAGTGCTGATTGAACGGGTGCTCTGAAAACAGAAGTGTAGTTGTAGTGGTGCAAGGACAGAATGGGTTAGCCACCCTCAGAACAATCCTGTCTGAGACCACAGCTACATGCTAGCCCAGGGATCGGCAACCTTTGGCCTGTGGCCCACCAGGGTAAAGCCCCCTGGTGGGCCGAGCCAGTTTACGTTTACGTGCCACATCCGCAGGTTCGGTAGATCGCAGTTCCCACTGGCCATGGTTCACCGCTCCAGGCCAATGGGGGGTGCGGGAAGCGGCAGCCAGCACATTCCTGGGCTCGCGCTGCTTCCCACAGTCCCCATTGGCCTGGAGCAGCCTGAACCCCAGCCAGTGGGAGCCGCAATCAGCCGAACCTGTGGACAGAGCAGGTAAACAAACCGGCCCGGCTCACCAGGGGGCTTACCCGGCGGGCTGCGTGCCAAAGGTTACTGATCCCTGTGCTAGCCCCTCCCCTCACTCACACTGCAGCAGTAATACTTCTATTTTTAATGTGCTAGCTCAGTCAGAGCTAGTGGAGGTATGTACCTTTGTGCTCTAGGGCAGCCAGACCCTAAATGACAGCTGAATTCTTCTGAAAATCCACCTCCAGTTGTCGGTGTTGAGCACTTGAAATTCTTTCCCTGCGCTCTTTTGAAAATCGATGAAAAGGTACTGTGTCATAATCTGTCACATGCATTGTAAGATTTCCTTGTAGGTTCCCTATTCCAGCACTGACCACATCGACTTAGTTTGACAAACCCAACAGTTTACAAGTTTGCAGCTGCAGACCCACCATTGCACTGCGCCTCCAATGTACCTGAGGGTGTACTTTAACCACTAAGTCTGTCGTGTCTTAGAGCTTAATTATGCATGCATAGGCCTGAGATTTATTTTTCCCTTATGAGTCAGTCTTTATCATCCTTATTTTAATCCATTTGTTATGTGAAACAGAGCACAAACATTTTTCCACTAAATGTTATCTCTCATTTATAGCGATAGAAGGTAAGTTTGTCCTAAATTTTTCAACTATTTTATAGAAAAATATAGTCTCATTCCATCTGCATTAATGATACTATGGCCAAACTAGTGTGCTATACCAGTGGTGTTCACACCATAGTTTTAGAGCTGCATATGGCTCTTTGGGCCCAGTTCTTCTGAAGTCCACCCCTCAGATTAAAGCTCATCTTACTCTGCAGGGTCTCAATGCTATCACAGCTGTGTGTCTCACACTGTCTGACATGCTGGGCAAGGCATTGCAGGATATGCTAAGCAAACATAACAAGGCTGCTTTGTTTCCTCTAAAAGGGTGGGATGGTAGCAGGAGGTCAGAAGAAGGACAGATGACAGTGAATGGACTTATAGAGAACTACAAATTACTTAAAATGTTTCTTTTTGTTGTTGCATTGCCATGGGTATGTCATAGTATTGAATAAATGCCCATTTGAAGAAGGTCATGATGCAAATATGGAAATGGAATGCCTGAATGCTGTGACACAACTATAGAAGAACCTCAGAATTATGAACACCAGAGTTACAAACTGACTGGTCAAGCACACGTCTCATTTGGAACCGGAAGTAGGCAATCAGGCAGCAGCAGAGATAAAAGAAAAAAGAAGCAAATACAGTACAGTACTGTCTTAAACGCAAACTATTAAAAAAAGATTTGAGAAAGTAAGGAAATTGTCTGTGCTTGTTTCATTTAAATTAAGATGGTTAAAGGCAGCATTTTTCTTCTGCATAGCTAAGTTTCAGAGCTGTGCTAAGTCAATATTCAATTGAAAACTTTTGAAAGAACAACCATAACGTTTTGTTCTGCTACGAACATTTCAAAGTTACAAACAACCTCCATTCCAAAGGTGTTATTAAATGGTTCTTTAAGGTTGAGTTTCTAGGTGAGATTTGTATGTTTAGTATGTTAAAGAAAGAACACTGAAAATATGGTACTGCTTGTATCAGGATTTCACAGTGGCATTTTATTTCCATTATGCAGGCCAGAGTAAATTATGAGCTTTGAATTACCCTTGGCCAAGTCAGAATTCATCATTGTGATACTATCAAATTAATATTCCCGATGTACCTTATTTCCTATTTTGTTTGATCAGAAAAGGACGACTTGATAATGTGATGAATGATCAAGAATTACTTTGTTAACACTCTGTAAAGCATTCTCTTTGGTAGAACAAGAGTAGCAGAATGGACCCATAGAATGCAAACATAATGGGCAATTCTATATTTTATTTCTACACAGAACTCCCAGGGAACAAGGGTAGAAGTTGACTCAAATAGCTTCAATATTGAGAGTTGAAGTGATGTCTGGGGTAATTCCACAGACTTCTGTTGCGTTACACCTGGGAGCATTTTGGACCAGTTAGTTACAAGAATTAATCTCCAATCTAACATTCATGTCAGGACTCTTCTTTCACATCTTTGAGGTGCCCTCTTCCCATGTCTTGCTCTTTTGCTACTGACCAAAAATGTCCTCCCTAACACACACTAGTGCCTCCTTATCTGCTAGCCCACAGGTGCTGATTTTTTTCCCAGTGGGGGCTCCATCCCCACTCTTACCCAAAGCACCACCCCCACTCAACCTCTTTTCCTGAGGCCTTGCCCTCACCCTGCCTCTTCCTACCCCTGCTCCACCCTCTCCCCTGAGACCTCCTGACTGCCTGCCACTCACTGCTCTCCGCCCTTCCCCAAGCTGATTTACGACCCTGCTAAAAGCTGTGACGGTGGGTACTGAGCACCCCCTATTTTTTTTTCTGTGGGTGCTTGAGCCCCAGAGCACCCTTGGAGTCGGCATCTATGCTCTAATCCATGTGTTCTTGGTGCCTTTGACCTCTGCAAAACCTCTAAGTATTTGCAGCACTGTTAAATTACAACTACATTCATCCCTCGTCAACATCTCTGCCCAAATAACACTTCAGGTGTTTGCCTGTTGCTACTCCCCTGCGCAAGAGGTTGGCTCCTTCCTCATACACAGCTCACGGAGTTACTTCTGGCTTCCCCAACATAGGAGAAGTCTGAGGTGGTCTGGGTGTGGTAAGAGAGGAGGGATCATGATTGGAGAGCAATGTGTCCTCATGATGTTTTCTGGTGGAGCAGCCCTTTGGAACTATTATCCACTAGTGCAAATTAGAGCAGCCCTGAAGCTGTCTAAATTGTGCCAAAGGCTGGTGTGGTCCTAACTACTCCCTACAATAAGCATGGGGGAGAAAGTTGGTAGAAACCCACATATACACCCGGGTCACATGCCCCTGGGGATCCAGCCCGCAATTTTATAAAGGCGTCTGCTGAGATAAGACAAATATTCAGAGTGAATGCCATAAAAGGTAGTCAGAATATTTATAAATTACTTATAACCTTAGGACCCTCCGTTATCACCAATCCTCTTACAGTCAGTTTCCACAAAGTTTTGAAACTATGCCATATATACTTTCAGCTTGGCTGAAGCCAATTCTGTTTGTTGGCATTGGAAAAAATTTCCATTCACATTTTTGTGTTTGTAAAATTAACCTCACGCAGAAATTGGAGAATTTGCAGCTCCGCTTTTCTCTCATCATCAGGTAGCTAGATGTGAGACCACAAAGATTTACATCTATAAAATGCAAGTGCCAATTCTAAAAAAATCACCCAATTATTTTCTAAGCAAACTTTAGAAACACACACATATATTCAACAACTTATTTCTTGCAGCTGCATGCAAATTACACCATTAACTCAGTCCTTTAGTGCAGTTTAAAATAAGCTGGTCCAACATGTTAGTGGCAAAAAATACAAAAGCACAAGGCCAGATCCTTAGCTGGTATAAATGGACTTTAGAGGAGTTGCACCTATTTAAACAAGCTGAGGATCTGGGCCATATTGTATGTATTACAGCATAAAATGTAAACGGTACAGGGCCTGACTGAGACTCAGACAAAACTTCCACAGAAATCCGCACAGGTTCGTACTCCCAATGATTTTAGCTAGAAGACTGATCTCTAAGGTTCGTGTTAACAATGAGGCAGACGGCTACAACAATGTACAGATTAGTTTTGCTCTGGCACTTGTGTCTGAACAGTGCAGACACATTCTATTTAAACGACCTTTAGTTGCTCAAGCGTAACAAATGTATGGCAATATTGTTACGAACAACCTTTGTTCAGGTACAGATTTCTGGAGGCAAACTTTTTATTGCCCAAAGAACAAAAACAGCTGTTTAGTACCTTCTGTGTTTTCAGAATGGCAGCATCAATCTCCTCCACCTTCTGAGTTAGCGTGTCGCTCACTAATCTGTACCGCTCATTGTCCTCAGTCACCATTTTGTCTAACCCCTCTCTTGCCCTCCACGGCACCAGTTCCAGCAAGGCACTGCTGACTTCATTGAGGGTGTCCAATAAGGCTTTGTTGTTCTTTGCTTCTTTTTTCAGCTCCTGAAAAAGGCCATTTAAAGTAAACATGCCAGCATAAGAGCCAAACACACACAGCTTGCACATATTTTTATTCTTCTAAGCACCAAGAACTGGAACATTTTACAGGCGAACAAAAGGGATAAATTGGCACACTTATTTTCAGCTCAGTTACATTAGCCTTTGTAATTGTTAAGTTGTTTGACAGAAAGGCAGGTGATTCCTGAAGGGAAGTTTCTACAGAACAGAAATGAAATATATTCCTCCAATCAGCATGGTAGACTGTCGTTCTCTGGAATTCAATACAGTCGTCAGTCTTTAAGCAAGCAAACAAAGAAAAGAAAGTGGACACATACTCTTTGCACTCTACAACCATCTTTCTGTGGAACAAATTCACCAGAAAGAAAAATCAAGTGTGAAATAAAGCAAAATATTATCTAAATTCAAGTGAATTTTTAAATAAACATTTGAATTAAAGTCACTCAATCAAAATCATTATAAGTGCAGTGAGAAACAACCTTTTTATTCCCACATGCAACCATATTTTAATTTTCTGTTATTTTTTAATCTGGTTTCCAAAATAAGTGTATTAATTTAGCAATTTAGTAACCTATTTCATGTAACAGTGTTACTAGTGTTCTACAAACACTATACAGTTTCTTTCCAAATAATAGTTGTTACTAACCTGAAATTAATACTGTATCTTAAATACAGGCTCTTTTCCTACTTTAAAGGTTTTTTTTTTGTCTGTAACACAACTAAAGAACAAAAATAACTTTGTTTGACAATTTAAGTTTTCCCAGGGATTGGTAGCTTACTGAACTAGAACAAAATGTAGCTCTTCTCGTGTTGCACTAATAATAAACCTCAGCCAAATCTCATCAGTGACTGCTAGAAAGAGATGGTGATTCTTTACTGTTTTATTTCTAGTCAGAGAGCTGATTTGGTGCCGAATTATGATCATTTGCAAGACGTCCTCCTGCCAAATAAAAGCTAAGCTACTTAACTAGTTCAAATCTTTACATGAAAAATAACAAAGCAATATATACAGTTTACAGCTTTTAGAACATACTTTTTGTCTTTCTTGTACTGCGCTTAATTCTTCTCCCTTGGGCATCTGAGCATCATATGAAAGCAATTCCACCTCCACTTTGTCAAGCCATATGCAGAGTTCCTCATGAGTGGACTGCAGTTGACCTGCAAGCTGCAGAGCTTGCTCTAAAGTCTTGGATACATCAGAACTCAATTTAGTAATATCTTTGTACCTTGCTTTAATGCCTTCCAATTTATCTTGAATTATTACAACTTCATCACCTAAAATTTCAAAGGGATGTTACTTCACATTAATGCAAAAAAAAAATCAAAACAAAACAAAAAACGTCAATAATAATTAATATATTTTTAGTTTCTTATGTGTAGATTGACCCAAACAAGACCCAAGGACAGATCAGAGTGGTGTGAACTGTCCAGTGACACCAGCGGAGCTATGGCAATTTAACACCAACTCTGGATCAACTCTGGATTTTTTTTCTCTTATCAGTCCAAACTCTGGACAAGTGGAGATCTGGACCCAAGCTTTGAGGATTGGGCCCATCTCTGGTCTTAGTCTTTGGAGATATAAAAATTGGTGGTTCTTCTCTTTTTCTTTAAAAGACAAATATTAAAATTTACATACTTTTTACCCAAACACAGACTATATAAAAACCTCCTTAAATTTACATTCATTTTCATACAGGTTGACATAGGATATGAAATGTAACAATAAAAATATAAGAATGGTGCTGCACAATACCAAATGGTATTTACATTACTAATTTACAATTTAATTATTAATTATAATTAATGGATAAGTAGACTGTATGAGTCAAAGATAATTTGAATTATTCTTTGAACCATTCAGTCTAATTATCAATCATTAGACACACACACACCGCCCAAAGGTCAAAATGCAAACAGAGACTCCTGTAACAGACCCAGAGGCGGCTCTAGACATTTCGCCGCCCCAAGTATGGTGGAATGCCGCAGGAGGCGCTCTGCCGGTCCCGCAGCTCCAGTGGACCTCCCACAGCCGTGCCTGCGGAGGGTCCGCTGGTCCCGTGGCTTCGGTGGACCTCCCGCAGGCGTGCCTGCGGACAGTCTGCTGGTCCCACCGAAGGCTCCACCGCAGGACTAGCGGATCCTCTGTAGGCATGCCGCCGAAGGCTGCCCGCCTGCCGAGCTCCCTCGCGGCATGCCGCCCCAAGTACACACTTGGCGTTCTGGGGCATGGAGCTGCCCCTGAACAAACCTATTGTAATATATTTAGATTTTACCCCATAACGTAACTTCTAACTGGGCAACAGAGGAGGGTTTTCCTTCCTGTCTTTGAGAGTTCAAATACTTGGAGCACTGGAACATTTAGATAGATGTTCCTCTGCAGACCAGACGTGTGCAATTGGAATGCAACCTTTCCCACAGTACTAGCTCTGATCTGGAGGATGCAGCCTCTCTAACAGTAAAAAGTAGCCTACTACCTTCATTTCTGGGCTTCTATAGAGAAAAGGCTATGTCTATGCCAAATAGTCCTACATCATGAGTAATGTCCATAACTTGCTAGTAGGAACAAAATGGAGGTTCACTAAAATAATTTTCCATCAACCAAAAGAAAAAAAAAGCAAGGGCTAAATTCTCTGTGTGGCTAAATGGGTGGATCTCCATTGACTTCAATGTTCACTTACACCAGCAGAGAATTTGGCCCAAAGACATAACATACAGTGACTTCAATAGTTATTAGAACAAACAATTAAATGAAGTGAACAAATCTAGCCAATGACTAAAGGCTAATATTTACAAGCTTCAGCTTATTTTTCCCATAATCACTTACAAGTATGAGGAAAAGGCTGCTGAATCATTAATTTCCTAAAAGCTCTCACCTGTTGTTTGCTTGAGAAGCTCTAAGCCATTTTGTACAGCCTGATCAACATTTTGTTTTCTGAGTAGAACCTCTTCCTGAAGCACCTACGAGAAGATGCCACTTTTGTAAGCACTGAGGTTACAGATCAAGTCATTTTTAGTTTAAATAGTTGTATCACCTTTCAAATCAAATATATTAATGAGAAATAAATAAATGGTGGACATAAAATATAAAGCTAAAAATAAACAAATGGATTTAACAGAAAAGAAATAAAAATACCAGCAGGTCAGCGTGTTGTTTCATGAGTGAACCTGTCCTGTAATCTTGGACTGACAATTTGCTCAGTTTGTCATGTACTTCATTCAGCCAGTTCATCAATTCAACTTCATCTTCCCCGAAAATCTGAGCATTGCAATAGGCTTGCTGGAGCAACTCAGACCAGCTGTTACTCTTCTCTTGAATCTCGATATATCGGGCTTGGGAAGAATCTAGTTTTTCCTGCACCATATCTTTATCCTCTCTGGAGCTCATAGTTTTAAGAGACTGACCAATGCTAATAGCCATATGTAAACTTTTATTGCGAGTAAGGATGTCATCTTCTAATGCCTAAATTAAGTTTTTAAAATAATGGAGAAAGACAGAAAATAAAAATGGACAAACACAAAAGCAAATCAAATGAAACTATAGAACAACAGAAATATAATGGTTTTATTGTCAATTATAAATAAAAATGTATCAAATTTGAACTAATGGGTAAAAAAAACCCAGAGATCCCAGTTCTACTGTATTTCACAAACTCACATAAAAAAAATTCCCCATATGAATGACTCAAATGTCTGGTGTATATCTTACTTTATGCTGAGAAATCTGCTGCTGCAGTTTAGAAGTTTGTGTTCCAATGGGTTCAGAATTTGCAAGTCTTTTCTCAGTGGTGGTCAGCCACTCAACCAGAGGTTCTAAAGTTTCATGGAATTGCTGTGCTACCACTAAGATACCTTCCAACTGACGATTCCTGTAAACATGCCAAGATAAAGGTCATTTCTGCGATGAAGTGCGTGAGAGATTCAATAAAACTCTTCAGCCCCTAATCACTAAAAAACATTCTACACATTATTGTAGAAGCCAGCCACAAGCTGAAACAGTACACGTCCGCAGTACAGAAAGAAAAACAATGTAAACCAACAACCATATAAAAGTACAGTTAATAAGAAAGACTCCAAAAATCATATTGGCGGAACAAGAGATTCCAATACTTGGTATCTTTTGTTAATAAAATAAATTATACTGCATTCATATGCACTTGATTAAGAATAACCTAAGTCTCCATTAAGCTGAGCACTTAAATACAGGGGCTCATTTTTTATTCAGGAAACTACTTAAACTTCTGCTTAACTTTAAGCACATGCTTAAATCCTATTGTCTTCGATGAGACTTACACATATCCTTAAAGTTAGGTATATACTGAAGTACTTTGCTGAATCAGGACATATTATCTTGCTCACTCCAACCTATAAAATAAAGTCTTTAAATATCTTTTCAGTGATGTGGTATGAACTGTACAGCCCCAATCCTGCATTCCTGGTTCAGGTTTAAATCTCTCATTTTTGTCAGTGCCAGATTTACCTTAATATAAGGATACAGATTTGCCCCCTAACGTAAGGTGGCAATATTTACAACATCTCTAAGATTTCCAACATTTTTAATGGGGTTCTGTTCTGTTGTTCTTTATACCACCCTTACAAAAATATTTTTCTCTGTCCTAGTCGCCTATAAATTTCATCCAAGGCCAATTATTTTAGTGGTTTCTATTTTTAAAACTTTAGAAAAATCCATCCTGTGTTAAACATTAAGGGCCAGTTATGAATAATGGTTATTCCCTCCCAAGAAAAAGAAGTGTGTCTTTTGTCATTTTAGTTTTCAGAAGTGTAATCAAAGAATTATGGAGATGAACCTGTATCTAAACAGACGGACTGGGCAGACTTGTAATTTGCTTTGAAAATAAATTTCACCAGACTCGTATGATAACATTAAATTAAATGAGATTAGCGTTTACTTCAGTTAATGAGTCATGGATCCTGTTTTTTTTTTTTAAACACAGAATGGTATAATAGCCTATTAACTGAAAATACTAATTTCTTTAAGTAATCCAGTTATTAATTAGTTATTATTATTATGAGTGTACAAATGAGGGCTTAAATAACGATAGGGATAGATGGGGGCAGCTAGAAAGATTAGGGAGTGTCAGAAAGTTCAAATAAACTTAATGCCTGAATCTCAGTCCCAATAATACAGTATACAGATAAAAGCATTTCACTGTTTGGCATTGTAATGCGTAACATTATATATTTACACTCTTTTCAGTCTTCCCTAACCACCTTCCTTGCCTCTGTCTCCCCACTCAGTTTTGTGCCTTCATCCATGCTATCTCTCATGCTTACAGCACCTTCTCTTCGTCCTCTCAAACACCAAGTGATCTCTTTTCAAATCTTCGCTCTGAAAGCACACTTCTTCAGCAAAGCTCTTCAAACACTGCTCTCTCCAAAGACACTTGCACTATTCATGTTAACTTGTCTTCCAGGGTGTTATGTGTATCTGAATTTTGTAATGATATTAGAATTCGTCTGTAAGTTGTTCGGGGAAGGAACTGTCTCATCTTATTTTGTCTGCACAGCTCTGAGCATGATGGTGGCACTAATTTTTTTACTTTATTGGGAGTTGAGAGGAGCCCAGCCCCTTGCATAAGGAGCTCATCAACTCACAGGATCTGGACCAATAATCCATTTCTTCAGATAACCCTGATTTGAAAATGAGAAATGCAATATTCTCCCTCTGTAGCCACATTTCATGATCTTAAGAGTTCTAAGGAACCATTATTTATTGAGAGCTGATTGCATGTTTTGTGCCATATAGAACAGAGAGAATGTGGTTTCTCCACCAAGGAATTTACATTCTGCCTATACTAATGCAGATGTAGTGCTCCAGATAGTCAGTCAATGTATGTGCAGTTGATCTCACTAAAGTATCTCATTTTAGCTTTTCAGGATAGTAAAACTTTTTTTTTTAATAGCTAATGATCTGTTCAAGCTATTTTCCTTTGCTTTTCTTACTAATCAGCTTTATATATATTATCATCAGGGCACAATAAATTTGATATAGCAACAAAAAATAGTGCTGATGAAGTCTCAGATTATGAAGTTCCACATGCTGCGTCTAGTCATCTGCCCCCTGCTGAACTCATTTTTCTCAAAGGAACGAAAGAATTTCAAATACCTTGTTTCAGCTTTACTGAGCAATGCATCCCATCTACTATCCAGGAGACTCAACTGCTTCAAGATCTTCACTTTATCAGCAGGTTCTGCTGACTCTGCAATTTTCTCCCCTTCGCGCTTGCTTACCTCAACGGTAGGTCTGCGGTCATCCAGTAACCTTTGGAGAAGCTGGACAAAAAGCAATCAAAAATCAAAATGCTAGGAAACAACTGAATCAACCCACAGCTGTGGAAATGTAAGGAGGCAGATTCATCAAGATCTTGTTAAAAATGTACACTGTGCTTAAAAGAAATATTAGATGCTTGTATTACCATGAAAATGCCAATATTGTAAAAAGAGTTAATTCTGACTTGAGCTAGTTAGTTGTTTCTCTATATATTGAAACTGGCAGACAACCGCCAAGTCCTCGCCCCACTAAAGATCTTTTCCTGTACATGAATGTATTGATTGGTTTTTGTGTGACCAAGATGTGTGGCAGCCATCACTGGTGCATACACATATGGGAAAATGTCACATTTAACATCCACTGTATTTGCTAATGAGCTTTTATTATTATAATTTGTGTGAGCATTTATAGAAAATTTACTGCTGATGTTCAGTAAAGTGCAGATAACATATATAGGCTTGGAAGGATTAGATGTTTACCTGTAACTGTTGATTTCACCCTACATATGAAAGAAATGAAAACATAATTTCCATTGATAGTAACTGAAATTTACAGACAGGCAAAGTAAGAAAAATGCTGCTTGAGAACTTACTGCAGTTTGATTTAAGGATATTGTTTACTTTGTATATTTTGACAGGTGATGCATTTTGTGTTTTAATGATTATAAAGCTTTAACTTGTTGAATCTCAACACCTACTGCCATTAATTATTATCTGCCCCAGCACTGTTTCACACAGCTGTGAACATGTAAATGATAAAAATAGGAATAAAATGCTTAAAACCCATAAGTTCGTCCAACTAAAAATTTAAATCAGTAACAATTGAAAAAATGCTTTAAAATATACTATTATCTGAAAAATTATGTCAAAAAATGGAATTCAACTGCTCTGATCATGCACAGTTACATTTTCCATTGATCACATGTCTGGGATGCCTGAAAATTGGGTTCACTGACATCACCCAGTAAATTAGTTTCTCCCCCAGGAGTCTTCCATATTTCTGTCTAAAACTTGATGATCTCCCTACTTTTCCCACCACTCCTTTGTTGGCTGGAGGTACTCCACTTCTCTATCTCTGCAGTACTACATGCACACAATGCTCTACTGCATGCTGCAACTTTAGGCTTTGTAGACTGCCTTTATGTTAAATATGAGAATGACTCTGGGCCATATTGAAGAATTGCATGCAGTGGTTTGGTCCATGAGCTGCATCATGCCCACTTCTTCTCTAGTTACGAAAATTCTAGAAGAGATGATAATCCCTGGAGCCCTCCTTATACCAGCACATACAATTGTCTACACTGGAGATGATCAATATTGGGGCACCAGCATTCTGGCTGAGGATGCAAAGACAGTGGGAATTAGGTGCTTACTGCATGCTGCTCATGTCTAGAGTGGTTAGCTCCATTGTTTGTAACACCGCTTTGCAAATATTAAAATGAAAATTCTATCCCTTCTCATTTTCTACTTCTCCATTAACCAAACATTGATTTTTATCTCCTGCTTTGTGTCTAAAATACCTTGATTCTTTTTGTTTTAAACTTGCTAGATTTTGCACTTGCTTCCAAGTATAGATGAAGGAGAATCAGAGCCCAGTTTCTACAATGAAATGTCATACCCATCCACATAATTCCAGAAGACAGAGTATGGAAAGCACAGCTGCATTAAATACTTCAATACACTTGATTGTAATACAGTACACTTGAGCAGATTTTCTGCTTCAGTGAAGATTGGGGATTCAGTATCATCACTGAAGCAGACAGAGCATCTGAATCTACAGTAATAAGTTTTACTTACTTTCTGTTCCTGTATCTGGGCCTTCACAACCTTGAACTCAGCAGATGGGGGCTTCTGATTGGCCACTAGATCTTCTGTATCAATGAGCCAGCTAAGCAGAGATTCAAGGGCATCCTGGAACCTTCCACAGTGGAGAAGAGCTTCTTGCAGCTGAGCAGCTCGTTGAGCAACCTGAAAGAAAGACAGAGAGAGTATTACTCACTTTTCCTTTTCTCCTCTCCTACTTCTGCCATTAATTAAGGCTTGCAGAATGGCTTTCTTTATTACTGTAGTGTATTTTCATTTTTATACCTCTTCATCATTGTGTTGAAGTTAATTCACATTCATCATTTTAGAATTCCACTGCTGTAGTTATGAATTAGGGTACCCATCTCTTAAGCTGTGGTCTTCCATTTAAAGGAATGAGGTGGATTCCCAGTAAACTATATTGTCCCAATCATGGAGTAGAAATAATACTCCTGTGTTGTACAGTTATGTTCTATAGTGACACTATGGTGAGATACAGTGGTGTGAAACATGCCTCTAGGAACTGCGTATTTTACTTACAAGGGCTTCCACTGTGCACTCCACATTAGGGACAATGCTCCCTTCATAGTTTAAAAGGTATGGAAGTAGAAAACATATCCATGAACCATGGACATCTGTTGCTCCACTGCATCGATGCTCCGGCGAGGTGGAACCTGTGACAATGAGCACCTTATCCTGCCTCCCACCCCTGCCACATCCTCACCTGCTGTCCAAGAACCTTTCATGGCATAGGAATGACACAAGGGGGAAGTTGCTCCTCTAAGAAGGGGTAACTTGCAATGCTTAAAGCACCATAAACCCTGATGTGCATTAAAGGGAACATGCCACTGACAACACATATTTGAGCCCTATTGCCGCTTAGTGCACTAATGGAAAATGCTCAGAAACCATGGTTAATACGAACATGATAGACAAGACTCTCTGATACCATGGTGAATGTGAATACAGAAAGAATCACAGTGGATGAATGAGAGAGAGAGAGAGAGAGAGAGAGAGAGAGAGAGAGAGAAGTGACTATAACATGGTTGAGAAAAAAACATGTAGCTACCTTTCCCATATATGTGTCTCACCTCCATCCCTTCTCCACACAACTTGAACTATTAAAGTCCTCCCTGCTCTGCATATGCAGAAGGGAGCAAACAGTCCTGAGGGAACCTTTGCTGGCTAAGAATGCCAGGAATAAGCCTACAGAAAAGTGGACAGAACTGTAGAAATGACAACCATTCTTTGGCAGCTATTGACACAAATATTTTAAAGAAAATTACAAAGAAAATTACTGTGTTAAGGTAACAGAATCCATGACCATCATGAACATATTTTAATGGCCTGTATTTTGAAAGATGACACCAAATAAATAGGGGGAAATACTAAACAAGGCAGGCAAAAATTGATTTTGTGAATATACAAAATAATAACCTTCTTATTGAGAGTCTTCCATCGGGTGTTAACATCTTCAAGGTCATGCTCAAGGTTCTCGGTGCTAGCATTTCTAGCAGCACTTTGAATAAGGCCTTGGCCTAACCAATTTACCTCCTGTTGTTTAACTTGCAGTGGTTCAATCTCTTCTTTCTGGAATACCTGCAGGTGGAAAACCAAAGGCACATCTGAAC
This sequence comes from Gopherus evgoodei, assembly GCF_007399415.2. Classification (NCBI taxonomy): domain Eukaryota; kingdom Metazoa; phylum Chordata; order Testudines; family Testudinidae; genus Gopherus; species Gopherus evgoodei. The sequence goes on from NC_044324.1 coordinate 56,847,879, forward strand.
TATTGTTTGATAACACGTGGAACATAAGCAACTGTGATGTGGATATTGGGAGTAAAATCTTAGTCCTGAAAACTAACATATAGCTATATAGCATTATTAAAATGAAATGATATTTAGTGAAGTAAAGAAAATCCTAAAAACAATCAATGCCATTAAAGTTGAAAAAAATATAAGTTGACAGTACACCACCAACCAAACAACTATAATACTGTACCTCTAAAAATCAAATGCTGTATTTTGTTTAGAAGGCGATTTCATGTAAAACTAGGATGTGAGCAATCACCCTGGTGTGACTGCAGCTGAGATACTGGGACAAATTCAGCCCTGGTATAAACAGTGCAATTTCCACAGTGCAAACGTGCCTGCCTTCATGAGGCATAATTAGGATTGCTAGGTGTCCAGTTTTTGACTGGAATACCCGGACAAAAGGGACCCTGGCAGCGCCAGTCAGCACAGCTGAACAGGCTGCTAAAAGTCTGGTTGGCTCCAGCAGGACAGGCAGGCTCAGTGCCCAGTGGCTCAGCACAGTTTCTGGGAAGTGGCGGGCATGTCCCTTTGGCTCCTAGCTGGAGGGACGGCCAGCAGGGCTAGCTGGGAATGCTGAAGCCAATGGGAGCTGTGGAGCCGCAGCTAGGTGTGGAGGCAGCGCACAGAGCTCCCCTGGCAGCCACTCCGCGTAGGAGCGGGAGGGACATGCTGCCGCTTCCTGGGAGCCGCGCAGACTTCCTCTGTCCCCAGGAAATGCCAGGGCCACCTGAGGTCAGCACCGACCGGAGCCCACACCCCAACCCCTCTCGCCTGCCCCAACTCCCTGTCTCAGCTTGAAACCCCCTCAGGCACTCAAATTCCCCCCGTGACTTCTGCAGTGGCTGGTGCACCTGACTCAGAGGCAGTTCGGGCAGCGCTTGTGCCAGGTGCACTGACCACTGCTGGGGCAGTCTTGGGCCACCATCCTAGTCCCCTCTGACTCCACCCAGAGTGCTGGCTTCGCAGCTCCCATTGCCCAGGAACCACAGCCAATGGGAGCTGCAGGGGCAGTGCCTGCAGGCGAAGGCAGTGCGCAGGGGCATCAGGCAGCACACCCTCCCCCCCCGCCCCAAGTTTTATTCACTGGTATTTTTAATAAAAGTCATGGACAGGTCATGGGCCGTGAATTTTTGTTTACTGCTCATGACCTGTCCCTGACTTTTACTAAAAATACCCCTGACTAAAATGTAGCCGTAATTATTATATAGGACAGTTCTGCAGATTGCATGGGCTCTAAGTAGTTCTCTCAGTTCTATTGTCTATGATTGTACTTAAGCTCTGCAGAACCAGACTATTATCATAGTAATACTACTGTAAATTCAAGCTAACTCAATTTATTTCAGTTGAATTACTCTGAAGTGACTCCAGTGTCAATGAGTTCAGAAACTGGCCTAACGCCCCCGAATTAATTACACAGACAAGTGAAAAATAACAGATGAATAAACAATGGTAAAGAATGCTCAACTTTTGACCCTAAATCCTTTTATAGTGGCATTCAGCAACAGTTTTGTTTTAGGTTTAGTGCTTTCAAAGCAACCTTCTTCAGCTTCCTGAAGAGCAGGAAGCTCTTTCAGCATACCAGTTACTCTCCTTTTCTGGCACTAAGAACCCCGTGGTGAATTATGTGTTCTAAAGACACAAATATCACATGGCGGAGCAAATTTCTACAGGCTTGACATGCCACTGTAGAGGCTGCAGAAAATACACTGAGCACCTGCAAGAAAGCACTGGGGTTTATGCACACCTAGGGTTGAAATGCAAAAACCGTGGTATTCCCCCCCACTCACACAAGGCAAGCCTGACACAACCTCAACCACAAGGCAACTCCAAGACTGCCCCTTCTCTTCAACAGCCACTTACATAGTATCAAGAGAGATAACACGTATAGATAAGACTGACAACATTGCACATATCCTCACTCTCCCATGACACAAACCCTCTCTCGTGCATGCGCTGGCGTGTTGGTGTGCAGACAACTGCTGTATTTTTAACAGTTCTGATCTGTTATCACTTAAACTGTGAAGTGGGAGCACTACAGCATCTTTAGCTGGACACCAAAACTTTTAATATTAGATATCCCAGTGTATTGTGGTTAAAATGAAAATCTTTAGACCCATGGCAGATTAAATAATAAAAAAAACCCCAGCAGATTAAGTTATTTTTCTGGCAACTGGCAAATCCATAAAAAATCGGCCAGGTCGGTCCAATACCAAACAGTTGATAACTCACCTTCCAAGACCTTAATCACAATGGCAAGCAAACTACAAACTTTGTACAGCAGTTTGGTGAATATTTACAACTAGCAACAAGCTTGCTGTTCCCTTTTACTGCAAAATAAGGAAAGTAGCAAGCATTTCTTCCTACTTTGGGATAACCATCACACACACACACACACACACACACACACACACACACACACACACACACACACACACACACACACACACACACACACACACACACACACACACACACACACACACACACAAAACAAGGACTTCCTTTATATTCCAAAACTCTTTATCTTTCAAAGGCAATACACTACAACTGATGGCTGAGCCTTTTGCCCTAACTTGTCCTTTAAGAACATCTCTTTGTAAACAATGTATAAGCTTAAAATAAATTAAAATTATCTTTGAGGGTAATTTACCAGAACAGTTCAGCAACAAACCCTGAAATGCTTCAAACCTCAAGCAGAGTGGGCAGAAAAAGATTACAGACTTGATAAACACCCCTTACTTATTACAAAGCTTTACTCTTTACTTTCTCTCCTCATCCACCACTCAGAAAATGTTATAAGATCTTGTGCTTGTAAAACACTACTGTAACTTCAGATCCACTTTTTGGCACGCAGCTTCAGGAAAAAGGGCTTCAGTACGTGCAACAAATCTTTAATCTATGTACTTTGGAAACCACAATAATCTGATACCGTTATTTGTACCTTTATGAGTAAGACTGGTCAAGCTGAATAAATCAGGCAGAACTGTCACTGAATGGCATTGCCTTTAACCACAATTTGTGTAAAAACAGAATGGTAACATCAGTGCACAGTGGAAGCATTCCAAATGAAGAGTAACAAACACCATCTGGACAATAATAGCCATGCACCAAACAGCTGGAAGAAATCAGCCCTGTCAGAAACTGCCCCTCATTCTTTTACTAAAGCGAGCATCTCATCAGTTTCTGACATCTTGTAATGTGCTAGGCAAATTATGCTAGTAACCAGATTTTCTTAGTAAATGAAAAATAAAATTCTAGATGCAATAACACTTTATAATCAGAAACTCTACCAGTCACTTTGATGATAACAAAACAAACAGTTTTTGGCCTTTGCTGCAATGATTCCAAGACCCTTTTGTTTTGAATTACCTTATTAGACAATAGACCATTGCAGACTGTATCCAAGGTTTCTATACGGGTTCCCATAGTCCAGACATTCCTTTTCATTCTCACTGGGTTAGCCTGCGGACAGTTTATGGTATTATCTAACTCCAGTTCCTGAGCAGAAAATGTTGTTTCCATTGAATCTGTATGTGTTATATTAGATTCCTCTGCATCAGACAAAATCTTATATTCTGCTAAAACTGTGTTGCTAGCATTAACAGCAATACTTGCATAATACATGCCTAAATGCTGAGGTGCATCATCCCCCTCTATCATTGTGACACGTGTTTTCATTTCTTCAACTTCACACTCATTTCCCACTTTTCCTTTGTCTGTGGTAAAATGGTTTTCTCCATGATCTTGGAGATGTTCTGCATCTGATACTATGTCCTCTTTCAAAGAACTCTGCGAGTAACAACATTTGGTCCCCGTCTCCTCATTTTCACATTTCTGAGGACTACTTTGCACTATTTTTTCTGTTTGTGAAACATCATGTAAAGTCCATCTGCAGCTCTCTTCAATAGGGGCACTATTACAATCAAGCAATGGGACGTGCTGTTCACTACTGGAAATAGCAGGAAAAAATTGTCTAAATTGACCTACTGCATGGATATATTCTGCAGAAGATATACTTCTGACTTGACTTTGCTCTCCTGCTAATAATGAGTCCTGTTTTTCTTCTCTTTCTGCTGGAGGGCTGCATAGACCAGAGTCATCCTCTTCTGAGGTGAGGGAATTAGTGCCCCATTTGCACTTGCCTGCTTTTGCTATATCTGATCTATCAGCAGTTTCAAGAAATGAGCATTCACTTTTATTTGCACCGTCTGCAAAATTGAATGGAACAAACATTCTCCACGATCTCCTATGTTCTTTCTTTTCTGTTTGAGATTTTGTTTTGGGTAATCCAGTAGTTCGAATTATATCCCTATTCAGTTTAAGTGCATCAAATATCATTTTTTCATCTAATTTGTTAACTTCGCGACCTCTGAGCTCAAATACACTGGAAGAAGTAAGGGCACCATTGGGGCACAAAGTACTAATATCCAGTGTTCTATGACTATATGGTAAAGTCCGATCTGTGAAATGTCTTGAGGAGAGGCTGCCTTTGGAGCCTGAATCAATCTGTTCATTCAGTCTCACCGTGTCATAGATTGACCTCTGAGGAACGTAACAGTCTTCAATATTTAGATCTTCATCTTCTTCACCCTTCCCTACACAAGGAGAATTCTGACGTAAACAGTCTGGCCTGCTAAGCGGCTTTCCCATTTTGAAAGTATTTACAGAAATATACTACTATGCCTCTGCTTTCAGGAAGTGTGACATATAATGAAAAACATCATGAACTGAACAACTACAGACAACTCGCCTTTAGCACATATACAAAATCTACATCATAATTTATGAGGTGGTTACGGTCATAATCAGTGCAAAAGCAACTATAACTTTACAAGGCTGTGATTTATTTAATTTTTATTCCTAAAATATAAAGTGCTTTTGTAGTAAGGAGCAGAAGACTGTCAATATAACAACAAAACAAAGCAAAAACCCAACAGTGTTTCAAATATGCACAACATTCCACAGAATGTTCCATTTCTTTTTGCAGGTCAAAATTTGTATCTTAAATCTCCAGATTAAGCCTTCCAAATAATAAGCATTATAGTAGGCAGCACATTATCTTCTGTAGGTGACTGATTAACTGTAATCCATTTAAATGGTTTGCAGAATTCCATCTCCGTTTATAAATGAGACATGGTACAGAAGCTTCAAAAGAAAGATCCCACAGTAACTGTGTACAGTTTAGATCAAGGCACCAAGAAAAACTTCAGAGAAAAATAAGTTAAATCCAGAATAGTAAGCATAGTAAAACAGTCCTTTTACTTTTTTGGCAGTAGCTATAAATAACCTTAATCTGAAAGGCAGTGTATTTTCTTCTTGTACTAAGCTTCTTTGCGGTGTATTCAGAAGTTCCAAAGGAAAACAGTTTTCTAGGTAGTCAAGCGAATGCAATCAAACAGCCCTTTAAACTAGTAATTAGAAAAGCAACTTTTTCTTATTCATTTTCAAAATATCCTCCTGGAAAGTTATCATCCTGTTTAAGGCAACTGCAGTGCAGAATAATACAACATTTCTTTTCCTAAGGCACAGTAGATTTATGTTCCGTTTAAATTCAGCAAGACTTAACTATAAACCATAGCTGGCAGACTGTGGTCACCGTTTTGTCTTCATTTTGAAGTGCAGCTGTAGAGAAGAAGGCATAAAAGGAAATCCAACAACGAACCCTTGCATGTACCATCCAGTGTAGCTGATAAGCTTTCCAGCTCTCCCTGGTTTCTTACGAACTGACAGGCATCCTCCCAACACTGAGCTTAAAGAAACACCCTTTTTTTTCTTTAGGCAACATCTGCTACTATCCCATTCGTTCTCAGAGTATTACTCTAGCCAAGCATTAGTAGGTGCCTGACCTCTTAGCTCTACTCCCTTATGTTTTCTGCCCCACATGACTTAACTTCTTAAGTCATCTTTTCACTTTTATCATTTGTCTTGTCTCTGAAACAGACTGAGCTGTTTCAGTGGGAGGAACCTCCAGACTCAACATACCAAACTATAACAAACTAGCTGGTGATGACATCATGTAAAGTAGAATGCATTTTTTAATTTTGGAGGACCTGGTCTGCTTAGAAGCACAATGAAACACTGTTAATTAATTCAAAATGTTGAAACTGACATGGCATAGCTTAGCTAGGTAACCTGACACCACACATACCAAATTTCCAGAACATTTTTTCAAACAGCCAGAAACAGCACTATTTTGCTTAATTATATTAAAAACAGTCCAGTGGAGTATGTTGAATTAACAGAAATCAAACCTCTCATTTGTTCATCAAGGTTTTCTGCTGATGATATGCATAGTTTTTAAGCACAGTCTATAGTTCAACACACAACCCAATAGTGTCACCTTTTAAAAGGATACTGTTATGTTAAAAAATAAATCTTTATATGTATCTTTATCTGTTTTACTTATAAAATCTGAAATTATAACAAAAATGTTATAAAAAAATCCAATTTGACTTTATTCTGTCTGTATAGTTTTTATATTTCACTCAAATTGGAAAATGGAAATAAATCAGCATCAATTTCACGTTTTGTTTCTATTCATTTTCACTTTCTGACTCTCATATAATTGCACAGTGTTGCAATGTTTGAGTTGCAAATTCTAGATGGGGAACTTATAAGTCCAAAGGAAAAAAAGCCTCTCTCTATTGAAACTAAAATAAAAAATAATGAAAATGTTTATATTAATATTAGAGTCCTGATTCCCAAAGAGTTAAACTGGCATTAAAGGAACTCCTACATTTTGTGTCTAAACTACCTGACAATGTCAATTTAAAATAAATGTAAATCCAAAGAGGTAGGAGATTGGCACATAACACACTGATTAAAGAGGTTATGTACAAGCTGCTTCTTCGTTAGCACTAATTTGCACACTAATATTGACCAGGACCCTATACTGCTCTTGATATTTGGTATCAATTTTAGTGAGAGTTTTTTAATCATAGATAAAGGGCAGCAGATGGCATTTGGTATTAAAACTCCACAGGGCACTGTCATAACATTTTTTCCCAGATCTGGACCTTAGCGTCCAAAATATGGGTGTTAGCATGAAAACCTCCAAGCTTAGTTACCAGCTTGGACCCGATAAAGCTGCCACCAGCCAGGGATTTATACGGTGCCTAGCTCACTGTGGTCTCCCCAAAACCTTCCCTGGGGGACCCCAAGACTCAGATTCCTTGAGTCTCACAACAAAGGGGAATAAACTATTTCCCTTTCCCCTCCTCCCCTCCAGGTGTTCCCTCCCTGGGTTCCTGGAGAGATATACAGAAGCAAGCTCCGTGAATCTAAACAGAGGGATTCCACCCTCCCTGTTTCCAGTCTTGGAAAACAGAAGTACCGAGAGAGCTAATCTCTCTTCCCCCTCACCCAGAGGGTATGCAAATTCAGGCTTAGTAAATCTAACACAAAGAGATTTTCCCCCTGACTTCTTCCTCCCACCAATTCCCTGGTGAGCTGCAGACTCAATTCCCTGGAGTCCCCACTAAAGAAAAACTCCAACAGGTCTTAAAAAGAAAGCTTTATATAAAAAGAAAGAAAAGGACATAAAAATGGTCTCTCTGTATTAAGGTGACAAATACAGGGTCATTTGCTTAAAAGAAAATAATGAATAAACAGCCTTATCCAAAAAAGAATACAATTTAACACATTCCAGCAACTACACACATGTAAATACAAAAAAATATATAAACCTATTGTCTTACTATCTTTGTACTTACAACTTGGAAACAGAAGATTAGAACTCCAGGAGATAGAAAAATCACTCTCAGAGCCGAGAGGGCACAGACACAAGACAAAGAACTCACACCCCAAAACTTCCCTCCACCGAGATCTGAAAAAGTCTTGTTTCCTGATTGGTCCTCTGGTCAGGTGTTTCAGGTTACTCCTTTCCAGGTGAAAGAGACATTAACCCTTAGCTATCTGTTTATGACAGGCACTACCAACGTTTTATTAGATAAGCACATTAGGAAATAAAATGCTATACACCAAAAGGTAAAAGGGTATGAAACAAATTCTGTCCTTTTTCTTTCATGCATTTTGCCTTTTTTTGGTAAGTACAGATATCAGAAAAAATAAAGTTTCCAATGTCCATAAAATTAAACACAGCCATGACATATTAAACTATGTCAAAGAGATATTAATCTTAAGACTGAAGACTCAGGTATCTCTAAATTAGAAAAACGTAACCTGCATGGTTACTCTTCTGAGGTCCCATCAATAATGTGTATTCCCACCAGACCAACCACAAACAAAGTCCCACTGAATTCAAAGGGAGCGGGATCTTCTTTAAAAGGGCAGAATCAGGACTGGAATGCCCAAGTTTTGATTTTTCAATGGAAAAAATAGGAATACTTTTTGTGAACATTTTTGCAAAAGATTTTCCCATTTTTGACCAGCTAAAATGAAGACCTTTTTTGAATAACCAAATGCTACATCCATAAGTATTAGTTACTTTCTCATGTTGTTGTTCTTAGAAAATTAGATTGATAAATAATCAAAACACAATTCTTTACCCTATTTTCTTTGTTTACCCATACGTTGTAAAGAGATGTCAACCTTATGAAAGGGATCTATGATGTTTTATGCAATATTTGCAAATCAGTACATTAAAAAAAAACTCTGGATTTTAACTGTTTAGTTAAATATATGAAAATAAACCTCAGATTGTTGAGTAAACACTATCTTGCTTCAATGTAAGTCAGAGAACACAGTCAATGTAATAAGCATAAACCAATTAAACTCTTAGTTCAAGCTCATCAAGAGAAAAATTCATCAAGGTTAAGATTCCTATGAAGTCCAGTTAGAAACCATCCTTTTTTAGGCACACGGTGCAAATATGAAGGAAAATCTTTAATAGTTGCACTACTATTGTTCTTGGGGATGGGGGAAGGGAGGGGAAGAACCATCCAGAGATGAAGGCTAACAACAATTCTATGTATTTTCAATGGAAAGCAGGGAAGGTTTGTTAATTAAATTAATGAAGCATTTTGGAAAGATTTCGAGGAGTGTCATAATTTGATAGTTCTCTGAATGAGCTTTTCATTTTTGTTTTTCAAAATGGGACCTAGCTATGAATTCAGATCTAAATGCTAGAAGTTCTGGGTGATCCCAAATCCAGGCAGTTGGTTCAGGTTCATCTCTAAAGTTTTTTTGTTTTATTTTTAAAGAAAACAGAAAGTAGAATAAGCGTAACTAAATACAGCAAGTACACCTACTGGAATTCCCTTTTGTTTCAGATCCATTCATTGCATTCTTTATTTGAAAACAAAAATATGTGACAAAGCTGAATGAAACAAATGCCATAAAACACAAAATACCAGCTACTGTAAGAGATTAAAACAGCTTTGAACAAAAACATCAAATTACTTGTTGCTGCTTTTTTAACAACTTTTCTCTGAATACCAACAGGGATCTGTTTGCTTGTTTTATAGTCACTGAGCAAAATTCTGCTCTCAGTTACACTGATGTAAATCCAAAATAACTCTTTCTTGGTTTATCCTGTGAAGCAGCAGTTCTGGTACTGCCTCCTAATGAACCCCACTAGACTTTACACAACTGTCATACAGAAAGCAAATCTGTCACTCAAAATGTAAACATTTCACATTAAAACTACATGATTTCAAGTTAATGCAAGTCATACTTCCATTTGTAATTGCCGGTTAAAGTTGGTGGTACCCATTTTGGATATCACACTACATAGTGACTGAAATGAGCAGATTAGCAAGAGGACATATAAATACAATGAGTCACTTCACCTATAAATTTTTCTTTAACAACTGTGAATTTTAATATCAGATACCAAAAAGTAGCACAAAGCTCTATTCTTTGCTTGCAAAAGTTGGCCAAACCACAGAAGCACCTTTTGGCCCATTCTGCAAGATCCTTCCATCAAGGGCGTAAAGAAGACTGTGTAAATGAGTCTATCCACCCAGAAGCAAATTTCTGTAAGAACACAGAAGCTAAAGTCATAAAGAACGAGACTGTGGTTTTGCAGCCACAGCTGCACTTCAGAGGAGGTGACAAGATGTGGATGTGCATGAAAGTGCAGCATCATTCAAAGCAGCTGCTGCTGGAGCCATTCTGCCTATGGATTGCTGAGTCAGGGAGAACAGCCCTATGGGAGAATGCTGAGGATAACCAAGTACAACATCAATTGAAATGGTGCAGCTTACATAGTCCATAATGCCAGCCCTAAATATTACGGCGTGTGAAGGGGGACTGAGGCATGGCCATACCTCTGCCCTGCCCAGTCAGGTTCATCTAATTCTGCTTCCTCTCCCGTCGGACACTGGGAGTCACATGAGGGGCACCAGACCCAAAAGCCTTCTTTCCACAAAAGGAGCAACAGCAGCAGTCCAGAGGAGCTTGCAGGAGCACTTCTTGTTCCTGCTTCCTCTTGCCCTGGACCAGAACCAGAAGGTCCTGCCCTGGGCACCAAGCCCAACAGCTTCCCATTTCCTATTCAAAATGTGTGTGTGTAACCCCACCAGCAGGGCGAAGGGGCTTGCAGGAAGGGTAGGACCTTTGGAAATCTCCCTAAACTGCTGAAAACTTTATAATTTTTGAGCAAAAATTTTCAGTGTTTGGTTTTCAGACATAAAATCAAAAAAATCTGACAGAAGCAGACACCCACTTTCGGCAAAACATTTTGTTTACTCAAGGACTCAGTTTTCCAGTAAAAAAAGTTTTGATCAAAAAATTCCAACCAATCCTAATCTTCATTCAGGTCTGTAATTTAGGCTTATTTTTCTTATTATTTACTAATGCCACTGGTTGTTGGCCTTGTCCTTCTCTAACCAGTGTAATCCTTGAACTGCCCAGCTTCACACTCTCTGCCCATTCTTCTTACCCTACTTTCTCCCTTTTCCCTTGTGCATTTCCTCTCCCCTCAAATTTCCTAAACCCGGCACCCGCTCACCTCTTATTTCCATAATCCCTTCATCTTTTCCACAACTCTTCACTCCCACTTCAATGCCAATGTGTGCCCACCCAAAACCAACTAACAAACCTAAAACTAATTGTTATAAGTAAAACAAATATACAAGCTTACATATAAAATTTTAGTTTATATCTCTGTGTGTATCTGTGCCAGCTGTCACCCTGAGCAGATGCTTTATTTTATCATAGAATACCAGGGTTGGAAGGGATCTCAGGAGGTCATCTAATCCACCCCCCTGCTCAAAGCAGGACCAGTCTGCAGACAGATTTTTACCCCAGTTCCCTAAATGGCCCCCTCAATGATTGAACTCACAACCCTGGGTTTAGCAGACCAATGCTCAAACCACTGAGCTATCCCTCCCCCCATACTCCTTTCTCACACTTTTTCAGTTTGCAAGCTCTTCAGGGCAGGGACTCTGTCTTGTTACATGTCTGTATAGTGTCTTTGGGCGTGGAATGCTCCAGGCTGCATTAGCCGGTTGCTTCTTCCTCTCAGGGAGTACAAGCACTGGCATTTAGATTGCACCCTGAAGGTGAAGTATTGCTTGTGCCTACCTATCACACACTTGTTCAAGAGCAGCTATAAGGTGTTCCAAAGCTGCTACAGCTGTTCTACAAAGATACCTGCTGTTCCACTGTAGTGGTATTTAGCCCACTGACCCAGAGGAGTAAAAATGACATAAGGCTATAAGAGTGCAAAAAACAAGGCCTGGGGTACTATTTTCTAGCTCCCTTATTTCTGGACTAGTCAGACTGCCTCCATGTGAGGGCCCTGCTTGTTCAGAGTTGTACCACAGGGTGTAGACTTCTGGTGGTTAAAGAAACCTGGAGCTATAGTTAAATGGCTACCACTTTTGAAAGCAGCAGAGATCTGGAAATATCCTATAGATCAGCATTTCTCAACTGGGGGTCCATTGCCCCCTTGGGGGCCTCGAGCCATTTCAGGAGGGACATGGGACACCATAGCTGGAACCCAGAGCCTGAGCCGTGGTGCCTCGCTCTCCCTGCCACGGGGCTGAAGCCAGGAGCCCCGGTGCCTCCACTCTGGCACTGACGCCGGGAGCCCTGGTGCCCGCCGCTGCGGGGTTGAAGCTAGCAGCCATGGGGCTGAGCCCCAAGCACTGGTTGCCACCACTCCCGCAGTGCCAAAGTGGAGCAGTCCTGAGGGCAACTCCACCCTCCGCCCCACTTTCTCCTCTCCCTGCCTCTTCAGGAGGAAAGTCAGAGTCAGCAGTGCAGACAGCTGCTGCTCTTACTCATGCCATGGAGTGGGCCACCGGGTTGTGGCTGCCTGCTCCTCAGCTCATGCAGCCGGTAAGAGCTGCCCAGGCAGGGGGGCCCAGCTCTGTGGCCGGCAGAGCCCTTGGGGAGCAGTGACACAGAGGAGCCCTCCTGGTGCACAGCCCCTAGCTCTCCCCCAGGGCCGTCTTTACCCATACACAAAGTACACAGCGTAGCTACCCCTCCCTGCATCCTGAGCTACCCCCCTGCTCACACACAGCCCCTAGCTACTCCCTGCACCCTGAGCTACTCCCCTGCCTGCACCCGGTCCCTGCTAACCCTCCCTGCATCCTGAGCTAACCCCCTGCCTACACACAGCCCCTAGCTATCCCCTCCCTGTACCGTGAGCTACCCTCTGCCCGCACAGAGCCCCTAGCTACTCCCTCCCTGCACCCTGAGCTACTCCCCTGCTCACACACAGCCCCTAGCTACTCCTTGCACCCTGAGCTACTCCCCTGCCTGCAACCAGTGCCATCGACCCCCTCCCTGCACCCTGAGCTACTCCCCTGCCTGCACCCAGCCCCAGCTAACCCTCCCTGCTCCCTGAGCTACCCTCTGCCCACACAGAGCCCCGAGCTACTCCCTCCATGCACCCTGAGCTACCCCCCTGCTCACACACAGCCCCTAGCTACTCCCTGCACCCTGAGCTACTCCCCTGCCTGCACCCAGTGCCAGCGACCCCCTCCCTGTACCCTGAGCTACCCTCTGCTCACATACAGCTCATAGCTACCTCCTCCCTGCACCCTGAGCTACCCCCACCCGCACATAGTCCCAAGCTACTCCCTGCCTGCATCCTGAGCTAACCCTCTGCCCACACACAAGCCCTAGCTACCCCCTCTCTGTACCCTAAGCTACCCCTGCCCGCACACAGCCCCAGCTACCCCCCTTCCTGCATCCTGAGCTACCCCCTGTACACACACAGCCCTTGCTACCCCCTACCTGCACCCTGAGCTGCCCCCTGCCCGCACACAACCCCTAACTACCCCCTCCCTGTACCCTGAGCTACTCCCCTTCCTGCACATAGTCCCAGCTACTCCCCTCCCTGCACCTTGAGTTACCCCCTGCCCACACACAGCCCCAGCAACCCCGTCCCTGCACCCTAAGTGAACCCCCACCACACACAACCCAGGCAGGCTGGTTGGTCTGCTAAGGTGAGTCAGGACATGGAGGTGATACTGCCTCCCTGCATCCTGTCGTGTGGAGCTGACCCAACCACCGCCAGCCTTTGCCCTCCCAAAACAGAAGTCAAACTATGCTTATGCCCGAGGGCCCACCGTGTCCCGCAGCCCCCAGTTTCCCCCCTCCTGCACTGGGGCTTGGAGTTTTTATAGCATGTTCAGGGGGGCCTCAGAAAGAAAAAGATTGAGAACCCCTGATATAGATCACAAATCAAAGCCCCAGTTCAATTGCACCAATCTAAGCAATAGTAATCACAGCGTAATCATTTTGCTTATTGTTTTCCAAGTGTTTTACTAACATTGTTCATAGAGAAGCAATTTGTTTCTGTTTCTAAATTGATATATACTGGTCAGTTCAGAGTTGTATACAATTTTAATCCTAACAATCTACTAGAATGTTTTCACAATATAATTATTATTTCAACACTTTTGTATGCATTTATGAATTTTGAAAGATCACAGTTTATAGAAGATAAAGTCAGCAGTAAAACTGAAACTCTCATACTATGCATGTAAAATGAATCCGGTTTTATATCCTGACACTGTTTTGTTCAGTCCAAACAAGCAAAAAAGCACCCTCTGCTGGAAAAGGTGTATAATTACTTCTCTTCAATTCTAATCCTCTTTTTGAGAATACGACTTAGTTCATGTTATAGAGAACTGTTTTATGATAAAGTAAACCAGAGAAAACAAGGCTAATATAAGTCATACAAACTTTGGAGTCAATACAGCATTGAATTTGAAACCATATGTTGCAAAGCTAAACAAAAAATTCAGAATGTTGCCATACTGTCAGTAGAAAATATATGATCTTTTAAAACACTGTTGTTTATAAATATATGATTAATATAATGTTCCATAGCCATGTTTTTCCAAGGCTGCCCACTTTTATACAGCTACGTGAGTGTTGAAATATCATTTGCTGAAGTTTAATAATAATAATATTTTATGTACCACCTTTCATCACAAAGCACTTTGCAATTTATATACATGCAACATCACTGATATGGAGCTTTTTCTGACCTGGACAACAGCCACCAATCAGAACACAGTACAACTGTACACAGAAGTGGGGAAGGGGATTTTAGATAAGGACTCCAAGATAAACACCCTAATTTTATGGGAAGAATGAGATTTTAATGACATTTCCTGAATTAATTTACACAAGATTCCAACTTAGCATTGGCTAGAGTGGTGGATGTGGTTTGCAGATGTTTGCAGAAGAGAAGAGGATGTTAGTGGAGCCTAGCTGGAGGGACAGTTGGAGTGAAAGGCTGGAATTGAGGACAGAAGGTCAGAAAAGAAGGAGGAAACTAGAGCCCTTACCCTGCAAACACTCATGCATGTGTTTAAGCGTACTACTGTGACTAGTGCCACTGAAGTGATGGGACTACTCATGACAGTAACGTTGAGCACATGCATGTTTGTAGGACTGGACCTAACTGCAGCCATGGAGGAGAAAGCAGGTCCATGTGGTGTATGGGCAAGTCTAGTGAAGCACCTACCTGGAAATTGTGTGGAAGTCAATAAGCTAAGACCTTTTAGGGAGGTGAGGTGAGTGGGTTGCATGGATAGCGAAATAGGGAAAGTGAGAATCACTGGAGCCTGGAGAAAGAACAGATCAGGGAACAGGAGCTGGAGTGCAGGAATGGCAGGCTGGACTGCAGGGGGATGAGAGTTCACCAAGATGTGGCAAAGAAGAAAGGTAGGACCTGAGGAAGGACAGAAACAGCAGCTTCGGGTCATAGTCATGGGACTGATATGGAGTAGGAGCATTTCTCCTTTGAGCTCCAATCTTAAAACAACCCCTTTCATAACATTAAGTGAAGGATTACAGAGTGTTTTACTCAGAAATTGCTTTGTAGAACAGTACTCTAATAATAAGAAAGTGTTCTTCCTACCTTGAATACATTCAGCTGTTGATTAATAATGTCTGTTTCCATTCCAACAGGACCTTGAGATTCTTCATGTTCTTCAGCTGCCCCAAGCAGACTGGAAAATTCTTTTAACTTACTATAAAACTCTTCAATACGACTAATAATTCCTTCCACCTGTTCCTCTCTGGCTTTTGCTCTGTCCAGTAACTTATTGCATTGTTTACTTAAAGCCTCTAAGTCCCTTTTTATACCAACAAGATCAGGAGACGCTTCAGTGACTAACATCATTTTACAGGTTTTATTGGCATTTTCATTACTTGTTATAAGATCTTCCAGCTTTTTGAGGAAATTGTTGATATCCTCTCTTTGTGACCGCAGAGTGTCTAGATCTCTTCCTGCTGGAGCCATGCTATCGAGCTCATCATCAAACTCTGCAAACTGAGAAAACATCTCTCTGATGTTGTTTTGGAAATGGCCAATTCCCTGAAGTTTGGTCTCTAAGAATGAACACTTGCCTTCAACCTGCTGGCTGATTGTACTGTATTCTTGCTCTAAAGACTCAGCTTGCAACAAGAGGTCAGAAACACCTTCTGAATTGGAAGCTTCTACCACCAGTTCTTGGGCAAGTTTTTTGGCCAAGTCCACATGAGGCTTTAAAGTCTGAAGTGTTTTCTGCTGGCTCTGCAACATTGTCAAGTGTTTGTTACTACAAGCCTGGGCTCCAAGAGCATCATGAGCTTCTAGCTGCTCTTTGGCACTTTTAAGTTGCCTTTGGGTTTCTCTGGATGATTCCTGAAACTCTTTTAACTTTTGTGCCATGTTTTCCAAGGACTCCCTCTTACTATGTAATTGTTCGGTGACCATATCCACTTTCTGGTTCAATGCCACTTTCTCTTCTGTAATGCTTTCTTTATCTGTTTGACTGGCATCGAGCAAACTGTCAGCTGCATTATTTAATAATTCCACCATGCTATGGTGTTTGTCCAAGTCCTTTTGCCAGGCCTTCACCTGAGCAATAGAATTCTCTATTTCAACAGGATCTATGACAATCTTTACTTCAGACAGGTTATTTTGGCACTTCTCTATCCAGGGCTGCAGGTTTTCTACATGTTCTTTGTATTTGAGGGCTTTCTCCAGACAAGTACTTAACTTATCTTGCCTTTCTCTTATTTGCTTATTCATTTCATCCCAGTTACTTTTGAGCATGCCAAGCTGAGACTGCAACTCTGTCCTGTCAGCTCCTTGAGTCTTCTGTAGGAGGCTTTCACCTTCTGCAACAATTTTTTCATAGGAACTAATCTGGTCAGACAAGGTCTGCTTAAAATCTTTCTGCTCTTCAATTAACGACAGCAAGGACTCAAGCTTGGCCGATACAGGGTGAGCCTGGTTCAGTTCTTCTTTCTTTTTGTCCAGCCAGGTCTGAAAGTCCTTAGACATTTGTTGGAACTGATGAGAAGTAGCATATGCTGATTGAAGTTGCTGGATATGATTAGCTGCAAGAAACAAAATAATATACAGTGTCAATTTTACAACTAACTACTGACCAAAATTGTGGTGAGCAATTTTCTAACTAAAAGAAAATATTTTTGTTCTGAGTAATATATATTTATTGTCGTTTGCCCAATTAATTTTATTACACATCATTTTTCATTAGAAATTGCTGCTTAACACGGACAGTTAAATTTCAGACAAAATAGTGTATAGGATAATAAAATGTCTCGTCAGAAATAAACGACAGAGGACTGAGGCCACCATGATGCAGAGAGTTCTGCAGAGCCAACCATGACAAAAAAGCCCCACAC